>NW_020273623.1:859676-1231844 GCF_003268045.1 Sipha flava | reverse complement strand
CATATGTATATTTAATATCAACTAAATTTAATTTGATATATAATACAGTTTCTTGTAATGTAAGTTTATTTCCTTATAATTAAGGCTCAGAAGTTATTGCACTAAAAAACGTTGAAAACTGATTGCACTGTTGCAGTAAAAATACCCAAAATTGCACTTAAAAGTTGTTTTTATTAATGGTTTTTAGTTATAAACATAATATTTTACTCTTAAGAATTACGAATTTTGTAGTATGATTATAGCCTTATTTATTTAATTAAAAATAGATACTGTTTAAAATGAAATGTAACAAACTTATAAGTCAAACTTGATTTTGATAAGACATAATCAATTATCCGAATTAATAAGTTTGGTAAACAAATCCATAACTTAACTAATACATTTTTTTAATCATAGGTGGTCATAAACTATCAAAACACGAAAACCAAGTAAATCGAAGTAAATATTCAAATCTGAAAATATTTTACTATCGTTAACTCTAATAATAAATAATGCTTATTAAAGTATAATTCCTCATAATAAAGTTATCTACATTTAGCTTTTGGTAAACCCATCTGTAACTTCAATATTTTTTTTTAATCAGGGGTGATCAGCTTTCAAAAACAAATAAGTATTAAATTCTTAATTTAAATTTTAACTAATTGTATTTTAATACGCTAAACCAGGGGTTCTCAACCTTTTTTTGTTTACGGCACATTATACATCACAAGTTTTCGCGGCACACTCATGCACTTGACAACAACAAATACTTTGGCTGGCTACGCTCTAAGATATCCAGTTGGGTTAAAACCGTAAAATTTACATATATATATCGTCTTATCTGCACAATTAATTGACATTTAGCTGTCATAGTATCATCAATCGGTATTTTCAAATATCAGACAATTTTCACCGCACACCTAGTTGATCTCGCGGCACACCGGTTGAAAACCACTGCGCTAAACAATAATTTTCGTAAATTTCCTAATAAAATATTCATCAGCTACATTTGATAAAACAAAAATTAGTTTGATAAATATGTAGTGACTCTACAATAGCTTTAATGAGTTTCCAAGATCATTTTTAAGAATTCTTCTGTATAAATTTTCGATTTACATAAAAAAAAAAAAAAAAAGTTAGGGAAAATATTATAAGGCAATACTTAATATTATTTTGAGTAATATTCAACCGCAATAAGCTGGGCAATAAATTTGAGGTGATTAAATCCTACGACGAAATTATATTTTATGTTTATATAACAATCATCGTATAAGATAGGAAATAATATTAAATGCCAAACATCAATAAAATACTATTTTTGAAAAAATATGGTCGTTAAAAAAAAATTGATTATATTTTATAAAGAAACATACTAAAAACAATTTAACAAAAATGTCATGACCACAACCATGTATTTTAAATATAAATAATCATAGTATATAAAAAACTATAGTGTTTCTAAAATAGTAGAGGTAATAAATATATGCGATCTCGTTGGGATGACCCAATGAAGATGCTTTTAAATTTTTTATTATCTTCCAAGAATGACTTTTCTTTAACACATCGAGTTGATTGTCAAAATTAATACTCGTATACTATTTACTAAAAATTATAGTTTGAATCGATGTATAACATTGTTTTTGAACTTTTCACACTCGAGTAGTCAGAATCAAAAATGTAGTATGACGTATCGATTAGTAAAGAACTCTACAAAATAAAAGATGGTTAGGTTTGGTATCAATGAACATACCTGACAAATTAACAACATTTTTACAAATTATAATAATCATCATCGACACACTTCACTTGATATTTTTTTTTTTTTTGACTACTAAAGCTGTTTAATGCGACCTCCTCCCCCTCTTCCATTGACTTTAATACACTATTATATACATTGATCAGATCAACTCCAACAAATATGGTATTCGACTAATGATATCAGCAACATTATTTGAAATTCACCTATATTATTTATTTATTTGGCATTAACTCAGGGTTTATAAAACCTCATAAGAAAAAGTCGAACAGATTAAAATCTGATCTTTGAATGGCAAAATGATATCCTGAAAATATTGATCATTGTTTTCAGCTTCTCATAAATCAATCAAGGAAAAGATAATGTAATTCTTGTAGGGCTGCATTTATATAATGATAAGCTACACCATTCTAACATAATTTGGTTCTTGTTATTTCAACTGTACATTTTCTATTACTACCAGAAAATTAATAATAATAAAATGTAAAAATAAAAATACCTCTCAAACCTATCTAATTGGTAATTCGTGTGAGTCTAATTAAATGTTTACAACCTATATCCACCAAATATTTACACAAAATTTATTTCGTAGAAAAATTGATTTTCGTATTAAATGTGATAAAATACATTTACTTAATACAGTAATAATCGATTTAATTTATCAGGTATGTTCATTGACACCTAACCATAACCTAAAATATAACCTAACCATCTTTTATTTTGTAGAACTCTCTTACAAATCGATATGTCATACATTTTTGATTTTAACTACTCGAGTGTGAAAAATTCAAAAAAATGTTATACATCAATTCAAACTATATTTTTTAGTAAATAGTATACTAGTATTAATTTTGACAGTCAAAACAATTTTTTAAAGATAAATTTAAAATAATAATTAAATTAATTAATTAATTAAAAAAAAGACAATTAATACATTTTAACACCATTTACCTCAACAAGCTTAAACTATATTAATTGATTAATACACATCAATTTCTATGAGAAATTGGCAAGAAATATATGAGTACTAATTATGATACTTAAGATAATGTTCTTAAGATAATAAGATAAAACTCAGGTCTTGAAGATAGAAAAAATTCAAAAAAATTATCAAAGATACTCCAGCGATAAACTATTTACTCTCAGCCCTAGACGGAATTTAAATTAATTTAATGAATAGGGTTTTAAAACTCTACGAAGCCAAGTGGTAAAAGTATATTGCAAGGTTATTAGATCCAACATGGTGATAATAGCAAATCTTGTTATTCTAGCGTCATAGTTAACCTGTTAACTATAGGCGGTAGTAATATTAAAAACAAATGAGTATTCAAATCTTAATGTAGTTTAGAGTCTAAACTTTAGACAATATGGAACCTAAAAAGATTTATTACCAACAATTTTAAAACATGGCTCGGTTCTTACAAGCTGTTAAAAATAGCTCGAACCAGTCTTTATCTATTGCTACTAATCATCAAAATAAAATCTAAATTTTGAAGTATGTGGTTCGCTCAAATGGTGAAATTATATACTAAATCTTACTCTATTGATAAGGAAAGATAATAAATATTAAAATATAATTATTATCATTATTCGTTGTCAAATAAACAATTTTAATCACACAATGCATATATGCCTTAACATGCTATGAAGGGTTCACCCTTAAGCAGCAATAAAAGAAGAATTTAATATATAATATACTTATGCAAAATAAAAATTACTGCCAAACAAAATATTTATTTTCACGAAATTAACTACGTACAGATAGGTGATTTATTTGATAAAATCATTGCACGTAAAAAATCTAAAAAACGGTTATGTCGTGTTGTAGATACATTTTAATGTTAATACAAAACAGATAGTAAATATCGATTTCTTTAACACATGTCAGGTATATAACTTATTTATATACTCGTATTTAAGGGTACGGTAATGAACTAATATATATAGACATAATGGGGTTGTCTTTAGTCAGATGTTTAGTTCAGTAATAAGTTTATTATATCCTGTCCAAATAAGATATTCAAATAAAATATTTAATACAAGCATATTAAATATTAAAAGTAGATAAAAATAACAATGGAGTATTCTGATAATTTAATCCAGAATCAAAACATATGCCATTAATATACATGTTATTAATTTTATAATTTAGCATAATAATGTTAGTCTTTTAATAACAATATTTAAAAACTTATATTTTTACTACTCTGAATTTAAATTTAACTGATTTAAATTGACTTCTAAAAATCATAAAACACTAGGACTTCACTAAATTAGGATCACAGAGTAAAAATACTGAAGAACCCTGAAGTTAGGCAATAAATTATAAAATAAAATCCAAAATTTTTGACTTTGTGATTTACTGGACAATAAACTTTTATTCGAAATCGGTCATACAATGTACATATCTTAAATACTCCAGGATATGCATTTTACTTATTTATTTCCACTAATAAATTACTTTGAATAATAGTTACCTAAATGTATGTCGTTAAAGTTACATTTTGATTATGAATTAATAACATTAAATACAGTTTATCTAAAACTTATCAGACTTTAGCTTAGCTACAAATTTATATTAATAGGTAATAGGTACAAATAAAGATAGGTATTAATGAGGATATTAAGTTATTTTACAATTGAATCTACATACACCAAATACATAAAATGCATCAAAAACCATTTTTTTATGGTTAAAATTAATTTTTGTTATAATAAATAAAAAAAATTGCTAAATGATATGGATTACTGCATTAAAAATTAATTGCTAACACTATCAGACTACGTAGTAAAAATAAATTATGATAAAATTCTACATTAAAAGTTTAATAAAAATACTACTTTAATACTTCAATATTAAAAATAATAATGCAGAATAATTAACTGTTATTTCTTGGCTTCATAACAATAAACACCTTGACACTATAAAAAAAAAATCTATACAATAAGAAATGCAATAACTTATACAATTTATAATACATTAAAGAATAAAGTAGTAGTGCTATGAAGTAATTAAAGTAGTTTATAAATTTGTTGTATACCTAAGATTATATATGATTACCTATATTTTAACACTTTGCATACATCATTTTATAGATATTCATTGTAAAAAATAATAAAATACAGGTGATACACCTAGTTCATATTATTTATCATATTCCTTTAGTTGAGATACATAATTTTTTTTTTCTCGTACACTATAGTAAATCATCAAATTATACTTAATAATTTCCAAACGATATTATATAACAAATATAATTCAATTGAGGGATTTTTAAGTACATATATTGAAATATATTAAATAAAGAGTACTAAATACCTATAAACATAACAAAGGAAAAACTTTACATCTCTGTTTTATCGATTATAAGCATCGTTGAGTGTAATAGCAAAGGGTACTGCGATTTTTATCCTAACTTTTTTAAATGGGGTACCAGTCATGATTTTACTACCGTAAGAGAACAGCAAAATATGCCATCATTATCATTATCAAACAATAAGTTTATAGTTAAATATAGTTTGAAAATCAATTTCCTACAACTACTAAACAATACATAATAATAAGCTAAAAATATATCCCTATAGTAAATGTGTCGAAAAAAACACTAAGAGGAATTCAAAATTAATTACATAACAAACGTAATATAAATCAACTTTCTTATGAAAGGATTATGTTCCTTATGTACCTTCATATGTAACTTATCATTAGTAATAACTACATTTTATAATCACAAATACGTTTAATTTAAACAACTTTATAATAAATAAAATTAAATACGTTATTGTGATGTAGTTTATACAAATATAAATATAATTCAGAACAAAAGAAAAATATTTTAGTTAATTACATATACCTACCTAAGTCATTCGCTGTTACCATTTTGTAACTATTTATAGGGCAAAACCAAAGGAGAAACCTTTCAAAATCAGTTTTTGAAAACTTAAGGGTGCTGCTGGGTAAGTAGATTGCGTAATAAACTATTGTATCAAAAACATTTCGAAAACACTACCGAAAACATATAATACAATTTATACAAGTGACTAATACAATAGCTAATAAAAACATGCTTTAGAATATTTTTTTTAATATAAACATTCATAAACTATACGAAAAATTAAATAACAACAATAACAAAAATTTATAAAAATGTACCTTTGCACTAATTAATAGTATAATATAGTACTTATAGTAACTAAATATTTTTATTTATGTAATAAATAAAAACTATAAAAAGATAAGTTTAAATGTAAAAACACGTGGGGGGTGACAAAACAAACGCTACGGCAGATAGATACTACGCGATTTATTGATCAGGCGTACCGCCCAGTAAGGTTTCAAACTAAACCCGACAACACCCACGTGTTGCTACCTCGCTCCCCATCGTTCAAACGTTCTTTCGTCTACAGCAGTATTATCCCTTCCACCCAGAACAACATCATACATCCATTAATGATCGTGTGGAGGGAAAGGGGTCTAGAAATAACCACACGAGTCGCGCGCACTCACAGGTAGCAGCCAACGTGCACGCACTTCAATCCCAGGTTTACAGACCAACGGCCTACTTTGGTTGATTGTCTAGTATTTATTCACCAATGGCAGATATCCAAAAACTAAATAAAAACTTACTCTATATCAATATTTATAACAAAACGCAATAAATCAAATAAATTAGCGGATAATTAATTTTTGAGTTAGGTATATTCGAAAGTTAATTATAATCATTGCATGCAAGTAAAAACTGATAGTTATCCATAAATTCTGAACAAATACAGATAACTACCACAAGCAAGGAATTTTTCACCATAATATTTGTTTTTTTTTAAACATTAACAAATGTAATATTTAGCCGACATATTTATACTGTTTTAAATTGTGACACAAAATAAAACAACGGTCTCATCAAGTATCTAGATCTTGTACTTTGGCTACTCCTATCCATTTATATATACATGCACAACTCTTAAATCCCGGCCTCTAAGAAGTAAAAACAGAAAAAATAATTAAATTTATCAAATGGTACTTGTAAACTAATGGTTTAAGTAAATGAGTAGTATTTTATAAAAAAAAAAAAGTGGCAACTGTAATTCCACGGTATGAGAATTTAAAATATTTATGAAACAACATGTCAACATGATAATATAATAATGACAGCATTATTAGTTATTCTTTTCCATATGAATATTTTCTTAAAAATCATGAATAAAATCATCAACATATTGTTGTAATTCATTTCATGTAATATCAATTTTAAACAGACAAATTGTGTTCAATAGTTTAATAGAAACCTAATGACTATTAAAACACCATGCAATAATAAAATCAAAACTATTTTATAGTTTAATTAGATTTTAAAACAGATAATATAATATAAAAAAAATTAACAACGTATTTACACTAATTTAAAAATAATCAAATTTTACATAAAATGTGATGTAAATAGCTTTTATCTATTATATAGAACTGTTTATAATATTACCAATTATAAAAACTATAGCGTAATTAAGTCAATAAATTATATTTTAAATTTATCACATGGCAAAAAAAAAGACCATACTGCGATTAAATTAAAAGCGAAAGGAACAATATTGATACGAGGCCAATACGAATCGACCAAACTATCCATCGCACAATAATAAAACCACAACCTAGTGTATTTATAAGAAAATAATATTGCAAACAAATTTAAATCCGTACGCTATGACAAATATATTACTAACATCAATGCTCAAAATCCAACACAAAAAGCATATTTCGTAATAATATCATATACATTGTAAACTTACAATTCATATATTCACATATTTTAATTACTTTTCCATGTTTAATTAATTGGTAATCAAATTTTTACTTGATTAGCCAGCAATACTTAAATTTCACGCGATTACTTTTTACAATAATATAACTAAAAATATCCAATGGTCAACACACATTGTGAGATTGCCCAGTCAAGAGGAATACACATACAGGGTGAGAAAAACCGATGGCCGCACACGCAGATCAGCTGTAACGGTATCGCTCCTAACATTCGATACGAGAAACCTAAACGTGACACACCTGCACCTGCACCAGACACGGCATATGCATAGCAAATACTACCGACCGGCCCTCGTGGTACCCTCTAAACATGCGTATGAGGCCAGACGACCGTAAAAAACGTTAAGCAAAAGGTGCACCACACACATAACACACCGCATTACCACTACTTGCAGACGAACACCCGTCGCCGTATACACAACACAACAATGGAATCATAACCTCAAATAATACGGCGCGTATCATGTGTGATTAGTGTATATACGTATTATGAATGTTATGTATTTATAAGAATACATTGCGCCGCTTGTACACGCGCCAACGCATATTCGTGAAAGCCATACGTGATTTACAAGCGTTTTTCGCAGAAAATAACGGACGTAAATTATCGTAAATAGTGTGTAAAACGTGATAGAGCGTCAGCTAAAACGAACTAAATTCGTCTTTGTTCGAACAATAACATGTACTTCAGGGGTCGGGGCAGGCGATATTAGTGCACATTTTCTGTGCCAAACCTTGTGGCGCGCACGCATAGACAATGCGAATTCGCCGCAACACCGTTTCCTAACCTTGAAAATCGGTCTAGAACGCGCGCGCGCACATGCACCCACACGCACTCATCACGGCGGCCGTATGGGAACGTTCTGTGCGTAAACGCGCGCTCGAGAACAAAAGCATCCGGCCGGCCGGCCGGCCGAGCAGCCAGCAAGCAGTGACTAGACAACACATCAGGAGCGTCGCACACACACTTGTATTAATAAAACACGCACGACAAATAAATAGTAGCACGCTGCTGCCAGGACATGATTGCTAGACGCAGACCCATCCGTCGCTGAAGCACACTCCTAAAACAACTACTATTGTTGCTATTACTACCACAGATAACTGTTGCTGCGACGTATCGATAATACTATACAGTATTACTCACCATGTCCGTGCCCATGTCTTTCATGGTATTGTGGTCAACGTGAATCATGCACACGCGACGGATTCGACAACAAACAATTTACACGAGATATTTATTAATTTTATACACTATTTACACAAAGGAACGATATTATTATCAGCGTACAAAATGTGTACGGCCAATCGATAGAAGTAAATAATAACAAATTGCAACGAACTCGTTCCTTTAACGGACATGCCAAAACGGCAACATTTTGCACGCGCACACGGACACACACTGCTGACGCGGTAGCTGCGGCAGCGGCTGCCGCCTGCCGGTCGCCCCACTGCTCGCTCAACCACCCAATCATCCGCTAGCGCTACTCATGCCGACACCGCGGAATACTTATTCCTCCAAACACATGAGTGGCGAACACTACCTCCGCCGCCGCCACCGGTAACTGATCACTCCGGTCAGAAATTTCGATTTTCACGCAAGCTACGGCTTCACCCCCATCACGAGCTCGTCGGTGTACAATATATAAGAATTATGTGCATCTGTAACAACCTAAAAGTACTAATAATATACGATAAATAAATAACAATAATATACGAGGGCGATGAGTCGCGAATTAGCATCAGGTTTATGTTGTCTGTTTCCTCTCAAAATATATTAAAACACATCTTTTCGATATTTTCACAAATATTCGGCAACAGAAATGGCAGTTTTAAAAAAATTCTGAGGGGGAGGGAGTCCTTTAATATTATCTTATAATATATTAAAACAACAACTTTTAACCCTCTAATAATTTATTAGGTAAGTACTTAAAATGTAATTCTTACTGACGAAAAAAAACATAACATAGTATTTTAAACTAGAGCAAATAATATACCACAGACTAAGTTCAGGACCTGAGGAGGTTCAGGCTCCCTTGCCCCATCCATAAAACCACCACTGAACCCCAGAGTAGCGATCGCTTACAGACAAGCGGATTATGACGTCTCACTACAACAGGTAGACAAACCACATGCACGTGTTTTCACACGTCCGAATCCAGAGCTGACCGTTGAGCGTAAATTTATGATAACGCAGTGAGACGATATTTAAGTTTACGACAAAATCCTAGTTAAACAGATAAGGGTAATATAAATTTTACGAACAAGGGACAGTAGAAATTGTTTTCTAGGCGTAAAAAAACAAGATAAATATAGTCTAATCACACACCGAAATACACAGCTTGATTATTAGCAATACAGTAAGTGTTGTTTAAACACGTTTAAAATTTAAACTATTTCTGATAATTGGTCTAATCTCCACAATAGAAATGTAACGGTAAAAATTGAATTTTGTCGCATAACTTAAAGAGACTATACTTTCAATTATATAATAATTACAATTATTGTAATATTAATTTTTCAAAGCAAAAGAAATTGAACGTTTTAAAATATTTATCGAGAACAAATTTAAACTACTTCATTCTATTACGACGGTAACTGTAAATAATAACGCTATGACGTAATTTATGGAACACTATGCTTACATTATATTAATATTATTGAGACTTTACGAATGATAATTATACATATTATGTACAAATATGTTATAAAATATGAACTTGAGCTATTTTCAATGGTTTCAAAGTACTTGTAATGATTATAATATAAATTTCACGTGTAATATATACATAATGGTTATCTTATATGTAATAATCATTTTATAATTTAATATATAAATAAAAGTATTCTAAGTCAACCAAAAATATATTAGCCAAAATTATACTAACAATTAATTTTGTTACAAATAAAATATATAGTTCTTCTAAAAACTGTATCTAATATCTATTCTAGTTTATTTTTTCCGTATGGCTATCTACTCTAGAAGTATTACTTAAATTAATTAAATACTTACATAGTATCTCATTATTATAAATATTATAGATTAAAATGTAATATTATATAATTAAAATTATTTTCTATATATTTTGTATCACTTAATAAGCAAAAAAACATATTCCATTGAAATTATAATAATATCAATGATGTGAAAATTATTTATTTCTAGTTGATAAAACACAATATTGAATTATTTTTAATTAACTAATTTTTATTGTGCCATAATCAATAAAACTGTCACAATATAAATTTGATATTTTTCCAAACATGAATACAAGAAACATGATATCTCAATAAATTTGCAATTGCAAAATCTTTAAAAAAAAAACTCTAGAATTAAAATAATAAAAATAAATTATATGTTTTGATGAAATAATTTAATTAAAAATGTATATTCCATGAAAATGATTAAAAAAGTTATTTTGAAATATTTATAGTTAATAAATAAAACACTATTCATTTAATAAAAAATATATTTTAAGAGGTTGGGAAAATGTCGTTAAATCTCACTACTTACAATTTTTTAATAACATCTAATTTAATAAAAATGAACTTAATAAAAAAAATTAATAAATTAATAAAAACCTCCAGAGTCCAATTAACTATCTTATGAGATACAATTTGATCATTTTTAAGAAATTTATAACACGAAATTTTGAGTATGAGAAAATACTTCAATGAATCTTAAAACATTTTACCTAAAATCAGATTCTATGATAAAATTAACTATCACTATTATCTAGATATGAAGGGTAAGCTTAAAGTTTTCTTCTTTTAGGCTGTAACTATTGTGAGGTCAAACAATATTATTACATAGTACGTAATATTATTTAGGTAAATTAATTTAGAATATTAGGATACATGTTGTTAACATATAGATATAAAATTTAATTATATAAAATCATATTTTAATTTTTTATAAATTTCGACAAACATTTATAAAATCTAAACAAATATTTTAAGCACAAATTTCCAAAAATAAACTTTACTTTAAAAAAATGGAATTTAAAATGTATTGCCTGTATAAGTAAAAAAAAATTCCAATTGATTTAAAAGTGAAATCTAAATTGTGAAAAAAGTGATTTTAAGTAATAAAAAAAAATACATTAATAATTACTTGGAATTTAAGTTTGTAGAAACTAAATTAATTAATACTAAAACTGTAATGAAAAAATAAATATATTTAATATTCATTTTCAAAGAAGACAATACTCAAGTACTACGTAAAAATAAAAATCATCCCAATTTGAGATCATATTAATGAAATACTTAGTACAATATAAAAAAAAAAATAGAACTCTTAAAGAATTCATCCATAAACCAAAAAAACAAACTAATAATGTAAGGATCAACTCTCTGAAATTCTTAAAACTTATTTTATAATAATAATTAATCCTATTTAAAATGTTTACTCCAAATTTTTTTGTATTGGGGCAAACTACTAATATAATTTTATAGATGGCCGGCATGATCGTAATGTATTTCCAAAGTGGCCCACAAGATCATTTGGGTTGGCCACCCCTGTTCTAAATTCTCTAAATAATACATACAAGTTTCTTTTATATTAACTTAAAATATGACTCACATAAACATAATTTATTCTAATGTAATCTGGAATAATAAACTAAATAAATCAAAACTATTAAATATACAGCTAGCTGAAACATACTCAACCAAAATTATGAAATAGATCGATGATAAATCAAAACTATAGAAAATATAAATGATTGAACACAAATGTTTATGCATAAACTAAAACATTAAAATTATTATATAAATGACAAAGTAGACTAAATCCATAAATCCAAAAAACCACTAATAAAATCATATCTTTAAATAATCTGAAATTCCATAATCCTAATCTATGTCTGTTACGATATTTACAATACTTCTACAGAATTAACAACAGTAAAAACTTGTTTACATCAATCTACATAACAAATTAATATATTCTTATTTTAATGCATATTGTTGATTGTAGTATAATTAGCTGAAAATAAACTTTTACAACATTCTTATTATACTTGCTTTTCCCCCTCCCATATTTTCAGTTTCTAAAGAATAAGACCTACAATATAAATGTGAATTAAATACAATTTTCATCCAAGAGATATTTTCATTGAAAAAGCACCTGTTTTGTACAGGTCTAATTATATATAAATTTAAATATCTATTATTTATTTTAACCTTCAAATTTGTTTATCATAATAACAAAATTAATAAGTGCAGATAATTGTGTTAAGTGTAAAATATTAACAAAAAGAACATACTTCTCCATTTCGCACATGTAAATCCATAGTATGTTGCTGTTGTGTTGACATAATTGCATGGGCTGAGTTATGTGCCATTGATGAACTTGCTAAATCTGCCATATGCTGCTGATATGGATGCAATCCTGGAGGCGCTCCGTAAACGTATTGTTCTGTGCCACCTTCTCCAGACTAATAAGATTATAAAAACAACATAAATGTATATTGAAATTTAATTTGCAATACTAATTAAATAAATTATCTATAATCTATAAAATATACTATAAATTATAACATACCATCAACTTTTTTTTTATTCAACGTTATTATTAAAATACTAAAATCCAACATGAATTTCATATATGTATAAATATATATAATAAATTTGATAAACTACTTTCTCAAATACCTCAAAATAATAATTAGAAGATATAAAATGCATGCTCATGTCTTAACTAAAGCAATAATTGTACAAATAAACAATAATAGATTCAATTTTTAATTTAAGACATTATCATAGAAGAAAATATAGATGGTCTATAAATATGGTTTTATATTTTACTTACTCATCAAATGAAAAAATATAAAATACATTGTATAAAAGCTAATTGAGAACAATTTACATAGAGCCCTACAATTTGAATATTTTTTTTTTTTTAAACTAAATTAGACATGCACATGTGCAGTATAACTTCTTTTTCTTAAATGAAAAAAATTTATTCTAACCACTAAGTAGTTTAACCGACTCTCTATGTCCAAAATTGACCAAGACTCTATGGAAATTCTATGGATATAAAACCCATGGAAAAAGTTATACTATGGATGTGTTTGTCTAATTAAATTAAAAAAACTTTGAAGGTCATAAAAATGTATATTTTTATGTAATAAAAACACACAAAGAAACAGAATTCAAATTACAGAATTGTGCACAAAGATATGGTTTATTCAATTAGTGTTAACATGTTGTATTAAAAATCCAAAAAGCATTAATATAGGAAATTTATAATATATTAAGATAAGATTCACTTATTATATTTAATTATTTTGTAGTATTAAATAAATATAAAATAGCAGCATGGTTATGTCAGGTATGGTACATTGGTGAGTCTAAGTCACTGAAGAGTACTGCAATTAAACACCATCTGGTGGTATAAGCTTTTGGATAAATTCCAAGTTTTTAGCAAAAAAGCCATGTTCTCAAATATATGTAATCTAAAGACTAGTCCAAATGTTACTCTACTACTAACTCATCATATCACTACCAGTCAATAACTATAGTTACCAAGGCTTAAATTAATAATAAAAATAATAAATAATATTTAATATTTCTTCTTCAATATTTATATTAATATTTAAACTATTGCTGAGCCTACACATCAATACATGGCAATTGGATAGCAACAAATATAAATTATTAACTTAAAAGTCTCATTTTTTAACAATTGATTAAATTCATTTTATCTATAGCATACTTCAATAAAAATTAAAAATTAAATAATAACTGCAGATATCCTTTTCAATAGGTTTTAAAATTTAGTGTCAAAAAAAATACACTTATAATGACATATCAATCCTTTCCCTCCCACAAAAAACATTACCCATCTAACGTGCAATACAAAAATAAAATTGAAAACAAAACTTTTCAATTTAAAAATGTATATATGCAGTAAAAATGTTCTAATGAATTCTCACTTTTACTAATATTGGTTGTAACTGATATTGTACATTTGGTACTTCAGATATCTGAGGTGGAGGTTGAGACATTTTGGCAGAGAAATATTTCCATTTCTCCTGCATCTTAAACATAAATAATAGCCAATCATACCTCAAAACCTCACTTTTGTCCTATATTCTTAAGTACAGTTAAATATAACAAAATTTTTAGATTAACTCACTTGCTCTAAAAAACAGTCTTCAGAAGATGCTGGCCACCTAGGCTGTGGCAGTTTAGATGGCAATGGTGCAGAATGTAATCCATATTCTTGTGATTCACCTGAAGCACAGTCAAATACATAATTGATAATTGGTTCTTCCTGTACTGTTTGTCGTAATACGTTGTCTCCACTTTGTTCGTTTTCATTTATTTGTTGTTGATGTTCCTACAATAATAAAATATTACAATTTTTCAATAAAATTTTTTTATTTTTTAGTTTTGTAATCTTATTGGATATTGCACAGCAATTAATTATAATTTAAAACAAAAAAAAAATAAAAATGAGCAATACAAATACAGACAATTTAATACAAAGGCTAGCACTTTCCATACAATATATAAAATAATAAATATGTTAATGAATTATGATGGACTAATAGATGCTGAATAATAGAATATTAGAAAAAAATACAATAGGAACGAAAAAAATATGAAATTTTTACTGGGAAAAGTAGAAAAATAATTAAAATCATAATGAATAATTATTCATTAAAATCAATAATAACTTACTTGCAAATGATTACCATTGTTATTCAACACTGTGTTATTTGTGCTGGAAACAGGTACATTTCCTGCGCCTAACCACTTCATTTGAAAATGTAAAGAATCTAAAATAAAATTTTCAAAACTAGTATAAATTATAAGATTTATTTTGAAATTTGACTAATATACTGATATAACAAACTTAATTATTATATAAATTCAAACTGGTAACTCAGCAAAATATAGTCCAATTAAATTGTTTAAGCTATCTCAAATGATATATAACACATTATAAAAATGTACAAAGAAATACAAAGTAAATGAACCAATAAAGGCAAAAAATAATGAAAATGGTCAACATTGAATAGCGCATATTTATAGAAGAAAAATACAATGAAAAATATTAAAGGTAATTTAATTCAACTATAAAATAAATCACAAAATGACTGTATATTACAATAGACAATATAAACAAATTGTATTTCAATATTTATTTTAATATACAAATATGTAATTCTAAATAAAAATATTTTTGAAAAATAATATCATTGAAAATTTTTTTAGCATACAAAAAAAAATAATAAATCATTACTATTTATATGACTTAATGCATTAATGTCTTTAAAATATAATAATCAATACTAATGTTACTTTTGCTTTGATTATTATAGTTAAAATAATTGAACAGTGCCAATTTCTAAACGATTAGTATAGAATGTAAAAGTTCACTTATCACTGCTTACACAAACACAATGATTAAAAATCTTCAGTTTTCCAAATTAGGAAATAGTTATAATTTATAAAAACTAATTTAGTACACTTTAAAAAATTATAAACCATAATACAACTGATATCATCAAAAATATATTTGATATTTTTGATATTAATACAAATATATTTATATTAAACTGACAATGTTCAATAAATCTAAGTAGTAGGAATATAGACATAAGATCTCCAAAGATTTAAAACACTATTCAAAAACATTATAATAACATAATACACATTGTATAATCAATTTTTATTAGATTATAAGGTGATGAACTATTTATTTTACTAAATAATTAAAAATCCATGTTTTAAATTGATTATCAGTTTCAATTAATTAAAAAAAGTAAATGCAAGTTTTCCAATAAAAAACATTGAATTGAAGTATAAACAAATTTAATGACAGGAACTGTTTTTTTTTTCAAAATTGTTTACACTGTAATAGTTATTGAAATATTAAATGAAATACTTAGTGGATAATTTAAACTAAATCAAGATAACATAACAATATATTAAACGCTTTCATATAACAAAGATAACTGGAAATTTATAAATTTTTTAAATTTAACATAATGTTGACATAAATGATCACCACCTATTTAAATGCATAAGTTTTTTTTAAATAATTCAAAATCTACTAAATTTAAAATGAGGAAAAAATACTTATCAAATGTTCATGATTAGTAATATTATTAATTATGAATACCTATAATAGTAAATATCTGTTGATTTATAAATTTTTAGTTTTTTTTTATATTTACAAATGTTACATTTCTAAATTTAACATAGTAACATTTATAAATAAAAAAAAACAACAAATTTACAAATCAACGAATATTTACTATTATATTCATAATTAATAATATTACTAATCATGAACATTTGATAAGTATTTTTCCCTCATTATAAATTTAGTAGATTTTGAACCATTTAAAAAAAAACTAATGCATTTAAATAGGTGGTGATCAACAGTAGTATCCATTATCCAAAAATAGTTGCTACGTATACTAGTAAATGTATGAACTCATCATTATAATAATAATAATAATAATAATAATAATAATAATAATAATATAATATTATATTATATTATATATAATATATTATAATATTATTATATTATAATAATTTGAATTACTTTATTTTTTATTAACTATATTAATTGAAATATTTAAAAATATTTTATTTTAAATTTAAATATGTTATAACAATAGTATAACTTATAGACAGAATACACTCAATAAGACCATAGCACAAGTGTTGAGATTATTATGTATAAATCAGAGCTGTACAAACATTCTATCAAAGGTACTTGGCTAACAAATTTAATTTAATAATTGAACAGCTTACTTGTAACAATAATCGGCGGATGGTGAACGTAGAACCAGTGGAATAGATGGTAAACGTTCAGCAAAAACCAATGGATTATTTTACACTGCTATCAATTAATCGAAATATTGTAATTGCAATATAATATGCTAATTGTTATGATTTTTTATATTCTTTTAATAATACTTTTAATATTAATACGATATACTTCTAGAGCGTACAGCCGGCACACAGGATTCACACACAGACACACACTCACGATCGCACACTCACTAAAACGAACGAACAGAACTTAATAAAATTATACAACACGAAATATTTTTACACCTTTTTACATACATACACATATACAAATAAATATAAGAAATAATAAATATATTAGGTATGTGTTATTTGATAATATTTTTTTTTTTTTTTCGTTATGATATAATATTTACAAATTACGCGGCCTCCATCGGGAGGTTTTGTCCACCATTGAATTACATTAGACAAGGATGGCCGACGCTAATGGTTCTTTATTGCTCGGTCACACTCGCTCACTCTATCTCGCACGCGCACCACATACGATCGGGGCTTAGACGTCTCACACGTCCCCGCAGGGTGGTCCGCACGCTCGAGTATTTCTCTCTCGTACACTTGCGCACTCCACCGACCGTACAATGGTACCCGCCGTCCGGTCACCGGTAGCGGCAACACTGTCCGTTGGAAGAGCTGATAGTGCGTCCGCCGCTTGTGGTAGTGCTGCAGCAGACTATTGCTAACCAGCTGCGAAAGCGGCGGCAGTGACAGTCTGTCGTCGTTGTTAATGCGGCGTAGTTGGTGATTCGTCGGTAAACGGTGTGACGTCATCGAGTTATCATGCAGGCGGCCCAGCCGCGGCTGAGCCCGAACTGATGACAACAGTAATGGCGTCATTACTCCAACCATCGATGATCACTGTTTCTCCTCCATGTTTACAATCTATGCGCCATAAATACGCGCCTTGTGGCACATCGCTGCTACTCCTCGACATGCAACACCGTCAACGGTCCCTGAGATCAGTGCAGTTTGAATGGAAAACTGTATACGACGGGGTTATTAATTCCCTTTGCACCATAATTGAATTAATAATTATTATTATGTTTTTAAAGTGTATTGATAATTATTAGGGCTCGAAATTTGATGCATTTTGCATTTTTTTTTTTGGAACATTTTAGACGATGCTCTCTTGGCCACAAATGTGTTTCATTAACATCTGAATCTGAATAACTAATTTTTGTTTAGCATTTTTATTAAATTTTTGGTGTTTATTAATTTTTATTCATTTTTGACATTTGTAGGTAATTTTTCCACATTTTAAGTCATTTTTACTGATTTCACACTAGTTCACTTCTTATCGTTTCTTTCCCATTATGCCTATAACTTAAGACTTGTCCATTTTATCTCGCCGATTATACTCATCGTGATATTGTGAATATTATTATACCTGCATTTTATTATTTTTTTCCTAATATTCTATTAGTATCCAATTTTAACTCGTCGATTACAATCATCGTGTCATTGTTGTATCATAGTGAATAATACCTATTATATTTAAATTTTATTATTTTTTGGTACAATATTCGAAATGGTGAAAATTAAAAGTCGGTTAGTGCTCGTCTGCGTCTGTCAATCATTTCAGTGGACGAGGAGAGAAATTTTTTAAAATATAAATAATTATAAGAAGATAATCGTCGTTCACTTACTTTTGATAACATCAAATACGCTCTAATTGTACATTGCAATTATTTTGATTTTTGAGTAATTTTAAAGCTTTTTTAATAAAGTTATAAAATAAATATTTGTAATTTTTTAATTTCATATTTAAGGACATTTGTTGTAATTTTTATGTCATATTTTGAGTAATTTGTAAGTTTTGGTAATGTAAATAGAATATTACAATAAAATAGAGTAAAATATTTAAGTAATTTATTTTTATTAATTTAAAACAAATATTTGTAATTTTTTTAGTTCATTTTTTAATGTTTTTAAGGTAATCAACTTCCGAGCCCTAATAATTATACACACACGCTCACACACACACGCACACGCACACACACACAGACATATATATATATATTTGTGTGTGTGTGTGTGTGTATATATATTCATATATATTAATTTATAATACGTGATCCTTGCAAATAATAACTTTATAGGGATATATATTGCAAATAACTTGAACTTATTATATTTGATACATAATTTAAATAGTCAAAATTATTATGGTCAATAATAGTTTTAATAGTCAATATTAAAATTATGTACCGAATTTGTTCCTAAGCCCCAACATCATATGCCGAATAGATTTCCGTTTGAAAAAGGCATTTTATTAAGTTGAATCAAATTAATTCCCGTTTAATTGCCCAAATTTTTCTTCTCACTTTTACAGGCTTAGTACTGTCAACTTAAAAGTAGATTTTGTTAAAAATGTAAATATCTACGATATGTATTCGTATGTTAAATATGTGTGTTAAAAAAATATATAAAATTTAAAGTTGTTGATTTGGAAGTCAACTACCTAGTTATATTAGTAGTCATCACTTAGATTAGATGTACAAAATACATATGTTAAAATATAATAAATAACATTTAAAATAATTAATTTGCAAATTTGAAGCAAACTTTCTTTAAATATTCAATTCACGTAAGATTCTCATCAATTTACTCAACCACCCAGTTTTCCAAGTATTTGTTATTTCTTTCATGTTTGCTTATAAGTTTTCTTATATTATAACTTCGAAATTTTATGTAATGTAATGTCTGAATACTAAAATCTCCATAAAATTAAATATATTAGGATGGGCACTTTT
The DNA here is from genome assembly GCF_003268045.1 of Sipha flava. Lineage (NCBI taxonomy): Eukaryota > Metazoa > Arthropoda > Insecta > Hemiptera > Aphididae > Sipha > Sipha flava. Next base: position 1,211,704 of record NW_020273623.1, on the reverse strand, counting down.
AAATTCGTTATTCAGCTTTGAATGGAACAATTCCCAACAATTTTTTAGTCCTATCAACGTTTTTGTCATATCTAGCCCAAATTTTCAGTGGAAATGTACTGTATGATATTATGTATGTATCATGAACGTAATCAAAGTACTAATTAAAATGTATACTTTGTGCCAATTATGTTTATACAACCTACCAGTTATTAAAAATTAAAATTGTAACTATTTGACCTGAAAACAAACGGGAACCAATTCGGCTCAATCTAATAAAATATCTTTTTCAAACGGGAAGTAATTCGGTTGCTCATAATATATTATGGACTAGAAGATTTTTTTTTTTTTTTTAGTTTTTGTGAATCTTACACATTTGATACTTTTTACAATCTCAAATTATAAAGTAGAAAATTAAAATATATTAAATATTTTTAAAAAAAAAAAACTTTTTAAATTTAAATTTTAACTTTCTTTTGTATCGAAACAGCTCTATATCATCACACAAAGCATTTGTCAATCACAATGATTGAAACAATATTTATACTTGATTTGGACCTACAAATTTAAAAAAAAATTGTATTCGACTTTAAATTTAGATTTTATTTTTCATGTTTAACCTGGAACATTTAATAAGAATTCATTAACATTCGAATAAAACTATTTAAAAATTAATGAAAATTTAAAATTATATAAATATCTATTACTAAATAATTAATAAGCATTGTAGAAGTAAAAATTGTTCAACGTTGATAATCCAACATTTATTTGTTATTTATATTAAATACGTAGTTTTGATTTTGTTTTAATTAAAAATGTACCTAATGTTTAATTTTTAATTGAGTTATATGATTTAATAAATGCCAAAAATAACTTTAATAAAATATAATAATAATGTTTTTGTAATATGAATATAGTTTTGTAGTGCATCTACTAGTTTTTTATGTGGTTTTGCTACAAATAAAAATGAATTTACCAGATATACAGATATTATAAATTATTACTAATGATGAGTCTAGAGGATACAGTGTTAAAAATAAGACGTGTTTATACGTCACCGCTCCGAATTTTTTTTTTTTTTAAATGTTTCATTCCTAATCTGCTCTTTGATTAGCGTCTGTGTATTCCTAAGTTGCTCCTCATATTGCTTATTATTGCTTATTTTTGCTTTTATTGCTTATTAATTTTGACCAAGTAGTTGGTGAACTCGATTCGGAATCTGTGGAAAAATGACGTCGTCTCATCTTGAAATAAATAAAAATGTTGACTGTTTTTTTTTATTAATATTATAATAATAAATGTTTTACTGCTAAAATAATTCAAAATATATTTATTATTTAAAGAAATACCTAAATGAGAAAATATATAGTTAATTGGAAAGGATTTTACTTAGGAAATTGAAAGATTGGTGTTTTAAAACAATAGGTTGAGAATATGCCTCTGCACAACCTTAGACCATAAGACCTAATTTACGCCATTGGTTACTGCAGTTTACCATGGTTCAGATTGCTTACAATTTTGTTATAAATATTATAATTGTATTATATCTTAAAACGTGATAAAAATATATAAAAATATTTTATTATAGATATGTATCGATCTTGAATAAAAGTTCCAAAAAATTAAATACTTGTAATTACCTACTATTTATATTTTTACATTATTCCTATGGGGTGTGGTCTCATACCTATATATAATAGAATATTATATTATCTAAGTTCACACCACGGACTATAATTATTCTAGTCCAAGTGTTCTCAATCTTTTGAGGCTGCGACTCCCTATAATGTCACCAAGATTTGAGGGCTGCATCCGTATTGTATGCCAAAAATAAAAAAATATCCGAATGCATGCTATCTCTTAGAGGGGTCTGTGTAAATTGCATGTCAAGTTTTAGAGGGGTATTCCGTGTATCCAGAAATTAATTTATTATGCACTTATGTACACAACTTAAACTCCTTATGATATGGTTGTTACAACTGATTAGTTTCTACTTTGAAATATTTTTTATATTCTAGTATACATTTTACATTTTTAAATGCCACGTAAAAATATAAAATACATTCACTTGATTAAAATGTTTACTCAGATATAAAAATATTTCAATCTAGAAACTAATCAGATTCTACTCATCTGTTAAAAAAAAAAAAAAGAAAATTCAAAAATAAGGTTTAAGTTGTACACATGAGTGACTAATAAACTTGGAGGTACACGGCATACAATTTGGACAGACCCCCTAAGACGTGGCATGCAATTTGGACATTCAAATTTATATTTATTTTTTTGGCATGCAATTTGGATGCACCGACTTTGAGCGATCCTTTTATTACAATAACTTTAAAATGTAGTGATAAATGAATATGATTTATAAAACTTTATTGGCAATTCTAAACTTTTAACAATTGTAATTCTTAATAATCATTATCATGTTGATATTTACAAAAACAGCTCACTAATTATTTTATGTATTGGCGACCTTAAAAAGATTACTGGTAACCCCTAATGGTGTCGCAACCCCTAGTTTGAGAATCGCTTTTCTAGTCCTTGTTTAATGTAGGTACCTACATAAAATTTGTATCTTTATTATATGTATTTCATTCTGGAAGTATTTAATATTTTCTTCCATGACTGGCGTCGTTGTGTGATAATTTTCTGAATGCAAAGCGAAACGAAACATGATTAGTGATAATACGGATGGCAAATTATATTTAATCCCGAGAACTTCAATTTTCATGGTACACATTAACCGTCGATCAAATTGCCGTTCAAGCTCACGCTTAATTTTAATAATAGTAATGTCAGATTTAGGGACCCGTATTACTATCAATTCTTTAGGTGCATTTTAAATATTTTCATCTTGTGTTCCGTCTTTTTTTTTGTTCTTAGTTGGCGCTTGAATTTCGCGTCGTACTTCGTTTTTGGCAGCGTACTATCTTCTAGTAGGTTCTTCTACTGATTACTTATTAATCATAAGTATTGGCTGTATAAAATATAGCCAATCAGTTATATGCGTCCAAGTACTACTTAGTTATACATTTTGTTATCTTATTTCGTAACTGCTATACCTTTTGTATTCAACGGTTTGAACAAATTCACAACGTTTTTCGGTAAGTTAATCATTAAAATAATTAATTAGGTATCCAATTACGTAAAACCGTTTACTATTGTTGATATTCATGTTGTCATACAATATTCTTAATTATTGGTTATCGTCTACGGTCTAAACTATGTACATATTGTACATATGTAAATAATTGGCGCATTTAGGGGGTGCTTTAAAAAGGATAATTTTTTATTTATGAAAGTGAATTTATTTCAATTTTCATTGGTAATACATTAATACCACAGATGTAAAATGTACATATATTATACATGTATGAATGCATTAGGAGTACTGGATATTTAGCTTTGTCGTATTATCTGTTTGTAAAAGATGTGCTATTGTGATGGCAGTATGTTTATTTTTAATATTTATTACCGGAATACTATAGAATTTTGTTTTTGTTTACAATTTAGATCCCTTATTGATAATTGATAAAAAAAATAATGATGTTTATTAATACTATTTAGTTTTTTTTTTCTTTTGGATAAATTTTCTTTTATTACTATTTGGTTATAACATAGAAAATTACTAAATTTATAATTAAATAGTAAAACTAAAACATTGTGTGCCAAGTTTATGTAGGGAGTTTCAGGGATTTGTCCCCCACAGATCACCTTAAGGTAAATCATTTTAGCACTCCTAAGTTATAGAATAAATATGCGTTTGTGATGTAAATACAAAAAAATAATGTTTCTTTATTTATAAAACACTTATACATCATAACAGTTGAGTTAGTTGTGTTTTCTAACAAAAAAACATTAACTTGTCAAAAAATTAATGTTATAAATATTTTATGTCTTATCAAATGTACCTTTAAATACAAAGGTGTTCTTATTTAATTTAAATGTATTTAATTTATTTTAAATTATTTATATTGAATTTTTTTAATAATATTATTATTGCATTTTTGTTTCAATTTCAGTTTAGTGGAATTTTTGTAGTTGCTATGTCACCCTATTTCACGGATAATCAAGAGTTTACTGTATTTATTTTCTTTTATTCAAAAATGTTTTTATTATTAGGTAATTTGAGTAAGATTCATAGTTAAATAGTTAATAATTTATAATATTTTAATTGAAAGTCAAAGAGAGTATTTCATAGTTTAATTTGATTTTAACAGATAATGTTATATACTCAAAATAACATATTTTTATAGTTTTGAAAAATAATGAAAAATAATTGTATAATTTGACCAAGAGTCTTAGGGTACAATCTATCTTTACAGGAAATCCTTTTTTTCTTGAAACCTATGAATTTGATTATTTTAATAATTTTAATTTTAATCTGTCCCATATACAATTAATATCCTACTGTTAGGATTATTAATATTTTAGTGAAACGGAAAGATAGAAATAGAAATATCTACTGGTTACAAATTCTAATGTTTCTTATCAATGTGTTAAAAATAACTTTTTAATAATTGTAGGTATTGGCTTGCTTCTACCACAAAAATATCCCCCAATTTTTTTATAAAAAACCATGCTAGGCAAATCTCAAAATCTAAGACTAAGTAATTTTCATTACGGCACTCCTAAAAAAATTGAAAATAAGAATGTAATTTTTAAATTAACTTCGGTAATTGGACTCATAACATGTAGATTCTATTCTGAATTTCTCTACTACGTCTTAATAGTAATTATCCATGTAATGAAATATTGGTTGTTTAATGTAGTGGCAGTAAGTAAGCAATCTAGGAATCGCCAAATTTTATTAGGGGGTCGATAATAATTTAACAACAAATGAAAAAGTTACATTTTATGTATATTTTTTTATACTATTTAATATTTATTTTTATAAAATTTAAATTTATTTTATTTATTTTTTGTTTTTTATTTAATTAAATTAAAGAAATATTAAAATTGCCTAAAATTAATTCATACTAATAAAATTATTTTTACATTTATTAAATATTGGTATTAAGAGGGAGTTCTTTGAAATAAATTACTTTAAGGGTCGTGGATTAAATAAGATTCCGCATTCCTGTTATAAGGAGTAAATCAAAATTATGCAAATTTCTAACTCTACAAATATTAATTTCCACAGAATTTTTTTGATAATAGTTTATAAAACTATGAAATTCTTAGGTTTTGAAAAAATAAAGGAGGAAAGTTCCATAAATTAAAAATACTCCAATTTTTATTAACTATAAAACATTTTTTTTTAATCATATGTGTACTAGTTTCAATCTATTATTATGTAATACCAACTAGAAATGAAACACATTTTTTTTTTTTTTTATTCAATTTTTAATTATGAACTTTGGTATCTATTAACTTTTTAATAAAGTTGGTAAATGCAATTTATATATGAATTTATAAATTAATTAATACAAACTTAAAGGTTCCTTACTTTTCTTTTTTAATAATGATTGTATACTAACTTGGATAAATTTACATTTTATTATCATTAAATCAATTTTAACTTGTAATAATCTTAGTAAACTTGGTTTATGTAGTTGGTTACCTAATTAATTATATTATGTGTTTGGTTTGACTCATTTTTAATAAATATTAATTTATTAAAATGTATTTATTATTAAAGGGTCCTTTTAAGGACCATCATCAGTTCTTTTCAGAACTACCTACTTAAAAAGTTAATATTTGACTTTTAAACAGATTTAATTATTTTTTAATTTACCATTAGTACTTCTTAATCTATACAATAATTTTAAGCAGTAAATTAAAATATCTACAACAGTTAAAAAATGTTTACTTTTGACCTCTTAATAAAGTCAAAATTAAAAGTTTATGAAAATTTATAGTAATTGTCTTGAAAATTTAAGGTATTTAATTTTACCAATCAAACATTATCTACGCCCAAATTGTGCCATGATTTATAATAATTTATAGTCATGTTCTGCAATAGAAAACATTTAAAAATCGCTGTAGTTTAATAATTTATCTGTAATATTTATGTTTGACAATTAAAAGGGCAAATGTAAACTCTCCTAATGTATTGAAAATTACCCTAAAAATATTTTGCTACTGAATTACACGTATGTAAACTCCCCTAAACTTAAAATTGAAAATGCCCTATAAAAGACTTCTCTTTAATGTTATTTTGTGTTAAACAAAATATTTTTGTAAACCTTGGTTTTCAATGTAATTCATGTGTAAATTTATTTTTGTACAACGAACATGTTTCTATATTCTAACAAATAAACCTATTTAAACATACTCTTGCATTATGCCACTATAAAATATAAATTATTATTTTAAAACCCTACAATTTGAAAGGATGGACCATATCATAAACGTTCATAATACATTTAGGTACGCCAGGGGTGGACGCAGAAAAAAATTTCGGGGAGGGTTTAGAAAAATAAGAATAATTACCGTCAGGCCCGTATTTATAAATTTGGTGCCTCCGGGCATATTATTTTATTAGCCCCCCCCAAAAAAAAAAAAAAATAAATAAATAATAATAATATAACACATATTATATCATCCATAAACAAGATTCTTTAATATTAAAATACAACTTATAAATGAAAATCGTTTAATACTTATTTAATTAACAAATTAAACAAATTATAACATAATAAAATATACTATTTTCTTATTTTTATTTTTTTATTTATTTATTTTTTTCACTAGGTACATCATTTTTAAAATTAATTTTGTTAAAATATTTTGCCGCCCCTGAGACTTGACACCCCCGGACATGTGCCTATCCATAGCCCCCCTAAATACGGGCCTGATTACCGTTATTTTGAAATAATTGACTGTTGTCGATCGTCATCACATGACCATACAACACAAAATTTAGGGAAACCCGTCAATCATAATGTACCATTGTAAATAATATTATATTGATTACATATATTTACTTATTTTTACTTACTGATAATAAGCGACTTACTAACACGCATTATTTTTACAAAGTATTGCCATCATGGAATTTCAAAAATTTGAGTTTTAAGTACCATTACCTTTTAGAACGTTTGGAAAATTACAAATTATTACAAATTCACTTTTTTATCAAAACATTTTTTTTCTAGCATATTTTAATCATATTTTGAACAATTCATTTTTTTTAAAGTACTTAAGGTAGGATAACTACGTTTGAAATTAACCATCCATTCATTTTCTGGGGGGGGGTTGAACCCCCAAAACCCCTCCTTGCGTCCGCCACTGAAGTACACAAAAATATGACAAGAAAATTATAAACAACAAATAGTTACTAAGTTCTAATGTATAAAATCAGTTTTACACTATTACTTATTCAAACATTAATATCACAAAACTAACAAGAACTATTAACAAATAGGTATTATAAAAAATTATATAATGATATAGCTACAAATATACATATAAAAATGCTCATACCTGAAAAAACAATTTTTGGAGAACAATGGAACTACTTCCAAGTGGTGTTCTCTGGATAAGGCCAAATGATTCTAAAGTAAAAATATAAATCCCTAATATAATGTAATTAGCATAAATTCAGTAACAATATGTTTCAGGGAATTTACAATATTTATATACATATAATTTAGTAACAAAATGTTTTTAGGGGAATTTACTATTGTATTTTTTAAGGGAGTTTACAATTGCTCAATTAAAAAGAAGTATGGGTATGGTTTCTAAAATTTAGTTTGTATTTAAAAGATTGATAATTCTTATTGGATATGAGAATATTATAGTAAATATAATCATGATTATACATTTGAAAATATATATTCAATGATATAATGTATCATTGAATTTATATTATTATTTTTTTAGTAAAACTCGCTTAAGACGTTCCTGCATAAGACGCTATTTTTTGTCGGTCCCTAGACATTTCCTATACTAGTCAATGTAAAAACCACCTGTTAAGACGCTCGGTTTTTCTTTATCTTATTAGATAAAACACTCTTTTGTTTAGCAGATTATGATAAATTTTATTAGGTTTGTGGGCAGAGTTGGGCATTAGTCGAATAAAATATTATTCGATTGATTATTTGAATAAAAAATTATTCTTTATTGATTTATTCTTAATTTTATTATTGATTTTTATTTTTATTCATTATTTTAATTTGTATTATTATTCGTTATTCGTTATTCCCTATAATCATATAAATAATAAATTTAAATCCAAAATAACGATGTATAGTGATAATATACTTATTATTTAGACTTCAATAATATATATAAAGGTCATACATATTAATATATATAATAATTGACAGAAATAAATTAATTATACTTTTATATTTAATATCATTCATGATTTTAACGAATAAATTTATTCTGAATAATTGTTTTATTAACGAATAAAACTATTCAGAATAATTTTATTCTTTATTCAGTACACCACAATTATTCAGAATAAAAAATTATTCTTTATTCATAAATAAATGAGTTATTCAGGCTTTTATTTTTTATTCATTATTTTGATTTGTTTTTGCCCAACTCTGTTTGTGGGAATAAAAATAGAAATTTTACTTGTTTACGTGTTCTTATTGTTGTATCATTTTGTTTTGTATCACTATGCCTATTTTATCATCAGCTATTATTATTATCCAGTATCTACTCCTACAACTACTGCTGGGTTGCAACACCTAACATAAATTCGAAAAGTATTATCCTCTGTAGATAATTTCAAAAAAATGTTGAGTTATCTTAACAAAATAGAAAACTTTCTTGCTGAGACGCATTGTTAGTATCGTAAACAAACAGAAATATATCAATTTTTAAATAAACAATAATAAAATATTTAATAATAATTTTTTTTTAAATTAAATTCAGTAGCAAAAAATATATGTACCCATGTATTTAATTACAAATACATACATAATTTATTAGTGTATTGCCCGTTAAATTATGTTCAATAATAAAAAAATTAACTCCACATTTCAATCACTTCATTTTTTTCCAATCCCGCATAATACACTTTCCCGCTTAAAACGCTCTAGAGAGCTGGTCCCTTAAAGAGCGTCTTAAGCGAGTTTCACTGTATAATATTATTATTTTCTTTTATTTACTTATAATTTATTTTCTACTAGAGCAGCGGGTCCCAAACTTTTGGTTCATGCATCCCTAAAACAAAAAAATTTAATCGCACCTTCCATGAATAAATACAATAAAATTTTTTTATTATTTTAATAAAAGCAAGTTACTGTCGATATAAAAATAAGTATATATTTGATATTTTTTTAATTTATTATTATCTTCCCTGGGGAGACGTGCCTCACAGTTTGGAAACCACTATACTATTGGTTGATAAGTGTCATCTATGCTGATCAAATCGTACATATAAACACAAACAAATAATTTGAATTAAAGTAACATTTAATATAGTGCATATATTTTTGTAGTACTCAAGTCACACATACACCATGGAAAACCTTTATTTTCATGTCCCCATTCCCTTTTATAATACAGTACTTTCAAAATATATATTTTTGTTTTACTTAAACTTGCTTACAAATATGTTGATTGAATATTCTTACACAATTGTTGTTACTTAGTATTAATATAGTTTATATTAGAGGTATATATGTGCATTGTAGGCATAATATTATTTCACAATAATTAATAACTAATAATAGTTCATATGTATAAACATCCTATTGCTTAATACTACACTAGATCATTTTTATTTAAATATTAGACATTTTTAATTGCTATTAATAAATTATTACTTCTAGTATGTATTTTTAATCTTAGACATGTATACTTATATTTTAATAACAAATAATAAAATTTGTTTTTATTTTGCTTCTTATCAATACCTTAACTTTTGGATTATAATAAAATCGAGATATCTAAAAAATTAAACCATCTATTTTCTTCTTCTCTCTTGCTTTTCTCCCAACTATTTGGAGTCGGCTACCTTTCTTCTAAACCACCACTCATCTCAATTTTCTATATCCCCTACGCACACACCAACAGCCCTCATACCATTCTAAATTGTATCCAATTATCTCTTTTTTAATTTTACTCTTTTCCATAGTCTTTTCCTTTCAATGTTAATTTTACTTCTCCTCAACTTCTTGGTAACCTTTTTTCTCATTATTGTTCACTTTAAAACATGTCTTGGCACTCTGTTATATGATTTTTCGAAATCTAGAAGCATCATGCATAGTTTTTTATTCTTTTCTCTATACTACTCTACTAGTTGTCTAACACAAAATAATGGCTCCATTGTCAATTTTCCTGGCATAAAACCAAACTGATTTTCTGATATTATTGCCTCTCTTCTTATTCTCTTCTTTATCATTTTTTTCCAAATCTTTATACTATGACTCATAAGTTTTATTCTTCTATAATCCCCACATTTCTGTATGTCTCTTTTGCCTTTAAATATTAGTAAAATAAAACTCTTTCTCCAATCTTTTGGCATTTTTCTTTCTATTAGCACCTTATTAAAACAATTGTTCAATCATCTAATGCTTACATTCCCTAAAATTTTTCACACTTCTATGGGCACTCCATCTGATCCTACTGCTTTTTTTCTTTTTCATTGCCTTCACCGCATCCTTCACTTCTTCCTCACTAACTAAACTAATCAATCCTTCATTCTATTGAATACTCTCTATAGCTTCTTTTGGATTTTATCATCACCATATTCCCCCCTGAGTCAACTAAATTCCCTCCGGTTGGAAACCACTGTTTTATACTGTCTCTTCCACTTAAAATAATCAATCAGTGACCTATTTCTTCCTCTCTTATATGTTGTATAATGCTCTTTTCTTTTCTTAAAATACGTATTGATTATTGCAAGCTCATACGATAATGCGAAATTCAAAACTTTCTCCAGTCTCATTCCTCTTGCCTAATTCATACTTACATGCATTCTTTCATAGTCTACTATCTCACTATCTACATGTCCATTTATATCATCATCAATCACAGCATCTTCATTTTCTGGTATTCCTTGCATTGCTTCATCAATCTTTTTCCTTACTTCACACTCTATTTGTAGTGCATACACACTTGTTACGTATAATACTTCTTCAAATACCAATTTTACCGTAATAATTCTATCATTTTTTCTTCCTACGTCAACTACCTTACTTTTCATCTCCACATCTAATATTAATCCAACCTAATTCCTAGTACCACTTCTACCTGAATATATTATTTTATAGCCGTCTTCTATTTCTTTTGCTTTCGTTCTTTTCCACTTTCCTGAACACAACAAATATTAACTTTTCTTCTCTTCAATACTTCTGATAATTTTCTACTTTTGCCTGTTAATGCTCCAACATTCCATGTATCTATTCCCACTTAATACCTATCTATCATACCTAGATGCAGATTTAACCCGGCGTGCAATGATAATATTCCTACACCATTGACATAAGCCGTGTTGAGTAAACCTGAACACAACTGGTGAAACAGCTACCAGACTAATTGTCCGGCTGGTATCACACACTGCTTTGTCTTGGCCTCCTCCATCCTACCATTAACTATGATACTTCCTCACGTTGTCGCCATGTATATCCAAAATTGGATAAACTGCCTAAGTTTTGTTGTGGACTCCTCATACTCTTTGACAACATTTTTACACCGGCTGTCAACCTGATGCAACCTCATTTAGTCACCTCTTACGACTGACTAAGGAATCATGGAAGTATTCTGATTCCCTTCCACAGAAAAAATATAAAAATATCTATATCTATAAATCTATAAAAATATAAATACTCCTTTAGTTTTTAAACTCAATATTAGGATTATCTATTTAATTGAAAAAAAATTGTCCTTATGTTTTAGGCTTAGATATAATTATGTTTACATGTTATTAATTTTAAATTATTTTATTATTAAACATTATAAATTATTATTTTTTATTAATAAAAGAATTTTTAAGTAAATCCTAGCAAAAAATCTTAATATTTTCTTTTCATTTTATTGCATATAGATTTTTTTATGAAATAATTATTTGATTTACAAATTAATAATAGATTTAAATTAAAAGAATAAAATTTATTTTCCATTTTAATTGTAGTTTATTGTAAATCAAATTATTATTTAACTATGCTAATTTAACATACATTTTAAAAAACTAAAAAATGTAGTATTTCTTTTTAATATGAATATTTTACAGATCATGGGAAGAGTATTGAGGAAGAAAACCAAGAATATAGGTTCAGTCCCTACGCAGGTTTTGAATTCCTCAAAAAAAACACGCAAGTCTAAAACTAATATCACTCTTGCCAAAACAAAAAAACTTACAAAGCATGTTCAAATCAATAATGAATTGAATGAAAATGTTAATTCTTCAATTGAGGTGATAGAAACTGAAGATAATTCTTTTCCTCTTAATGATAAACTTAAAAATATGAATACTGTCGATTCCAAAGCAAAAATGGCAATTAATACAAGTATTGATGTCATAGATATCACTAATTCAACTATTTATGACAGTAATTATGAAAATTCTAAAAAAATTAACTTAAATTTAGAAAATGATGGTATAATTGATTTAACTGATACAACCATTATTTCTAATAATGTAAATGAACATGTAAATTCTCTTCAATCTAAGTGCATGCTTAGTATTAATGATGATGATGATGATATTCAAATTATTGAACATAATCCAATTGAAATTATTATATCAGATGATAGTGATGATGATGAAAACATAATACATCTTACATCTGTTAAGAAACCTATAGGTCTTAAATCTATAGAAAAACACCTTAGTATTCCTAATAGTTCAAAAGGTATCATGAAAAAAAAATACAATAGTCCTTTAAGAAATAGAAAACATTTAAAAGGTAAATCGAGTGATAATCATTTACCAATCAACTTAGGTGCATTCATTATTGATAAACAAAGAATCTCAAATTATTCAAAAAAATGTGATTCATATCAATTTAAAAGTACTGTAAATGTTCCTTCAATGCCTCAGTTACAAAAACCTTCACCAGATACAACTTCTACAGTTGCTAGACAGCTAAGGCCAATTGTCATTGATGGTTTAAATATTGGTCATGCGTAAGTATTTATTCATTAATTTAAATTAATTCACTCAATTATTTCATTGCAATAATATTTGTATAATGTAATTAAATTAAAATAATATTTAATAAATTTAATACAGGGATGATTAATCAAAAATACTGAGAGAAAATTATACTGATCAAATTTTTAGGGAAATAACAGATATAATTGTATCTAATGATAATTTATACATTTTTTCTTCCATTTTTAGTTATAATCTACATTTTATAACTTATTATTTTTTTATTATTAATCAAAGTATATTTAATACTTCATGGTGAAACAGAAATTGATGTAGAACCATTTAAATTTCTTTAATTATCATTTGTTTGAATTGTTACTATAATTTTATTTATTTTTTTCAGTTATGGTTCAGGAATTTTTTCAGTAAAAGGTATTGAAATATGTATACAATTTTTTGCTAATCGTGGACATAAAGATATATTAGCATTTCTTCCACAACATCGACAGGGACCACCAGGGTCTGAATCAAATATCATTTTAAATAAGCTAGTTAAAAAAGGACATATTTGTTATACACCTAGCAGAAAAGTTGAAAATTTAAGGATGACTTGTTATGATGACCGGTAATCTTATAGTTAACAAATTACATATTTAAATTCAAAAAAAGCTGATGATTTTTTTTCATTGATGTGATTCTCATGTGTTTCATATAATGTTTGAAATAATTAACCTTAAATGTTTTATGTAACTCATAATTATATTTTAGTAACTATTTTATTATTTTAATATTTTTAACAAAATCTCAATATTGTCTTCTCTTTTATATTTTATACTTATATACTTTTTTCATTATAAAGCTATGAGATTTTTGAGATTCTAATATTTTACATACTCATAACTCATTTAAAAATTAAAGTATTATAAAAAAAAGTCTATCAGAAAACACAAATAATGTTATTGTCTTTAAGTTTGATTATAAGTTAGTTTATTTTATAATTAAAATAAACTAATTTATAATCTTATTATCTTTTTTTTTCATTTTAATATTAAAACAAACACAAATTTGGTTCTACAGATTTTTATATTATAAATTTATAAAATGGAAGCAGTAGTGGTTATGGAGTTCTTTAAATAGAATATTGCATACCTGTATATTGTATACCTATAAAAAAAACCATAATTCTTAAAAACTAAAACAATAAACTTTTCCAATTTATTTAATTTAATTATAAACTTAACAGGGGCAAAAAACTTGATTGGGACTTATGATGCAGCTGAAAATTATTTTGTTTAAAATAATATTTCATAGCATGATAGACAGTTTCTAAAAATATATCTTTCATTAAAATAAAATTACTTTAAGTTCAATAATATAATTGTTTTTTATTATTTAAATAATTCATTATTTTATTTTCTAATTCTTTATATTCTTTAGAATTATTCTCAACCATGCTCATCAATGTGGTGGAGTAGTTGTTTCAAATGATAATTATAGAGATTTATATGAAGAAAGCGAAGCTTTTAAAGAAATCATTGGAAACCGGTAAATTATATAATTTATATTACTGTTCTAACTATCATATTATTAAAAAAATAAACAAATTGTAATTTTTCATGAAATATATATATTAAAACATACAATTATAATTTTAGTTTTACAATTATAATTTGATACTACTTTTTGTAGATAAAAATTAAAACTATTATTATGATAAATAATAATAAAATAATAAAATAATAAAATAAAACAAAAATTAGTTCTCCAATAATATTTAAAATTCACTTTGTCCTTTTGTTGTTAAAGTCTAACACATATATTATATTTCTTTCCTATGGTGTCTGCGATACATCGGTATTCAAGAGAATGAACACGTCAACTTCAAGCTCCATTAACAATATCCTCATGCCTAGCTCACCTGTATTTAAATCCCCTTCATCATCAAACTATTCATAAAATATGGGAATTAGAATAGACAAACCTTCCAGCTTAGTATGGTTAGTATGGGTATAAACAAATCTCTTAAAATTCATTGTAAATCCGGGCTCAACAATATCAGCATAAGCCAATCTTTTATAGGTTTATACTGGAGATTCAAGCTTGAGCATAATCTATTACCTAAACTAAACAACTTTTATTTAGGAATCAAACAGAGTTCTTACTAAACTCTCCCTAATAGGAGAACAGTTCATGTGATTTCCGTCCTCTACTAATAAATTGTTCACTTCTCTAGACTATAGACTATTCTTCAAAAGGCAATTTGTATTCTGCGACACCAATTTTTCTTACATAGACACGCTATCTTTGAAAAAAACATTAATCATTATACTTAATTTGTTATTCAGTCTTAAAAAATAATAGTTAAAATATAATAATCTTTAATTCTAAATCTCATAGACATAAAGAACAATATTTAATATAATATATAAAAATATATAACATAAAGAAAAATATATATTTCTTAAATTTTTTCATATATTTATAGTATTTAATTAATAATTTATTATTCTTATTAATCTAATAAAAAAAAACTAATTATATTTATATATTTCTAACTTTTTAACTCTTGCTCTTTTTTAGGCAAGTAATGGTCACATTTGCCAGAGGTCAAATTATTGTTCCAGATGATCAATACAATCGAAAATCAGATATTCGTTCTCTTTCAGATATTTTGTGTTTTCCAGCATAAATTAAATTATTTGCTGGAAAAAAGTAAAATACAGAGTATTAAAAAAGAAAAAGAAAATAAATATTTTATAATGAAAGTTCAATTTCATTACAAAAAAAAAAAAAATATTTATTATAACCTAATAATTACTAGTTTTTTTTTTTTTTAAGAAAAATTTAAGACTGATATTTGTTTAATTTACTAATAATATTTAATCTTATATTTTAAAAATTATAAAATCTAAAAGCATATTATTTTTGTTAAGGATCAATTATATAATGTGTCCCAGAAAAAAGTGACTGACGTCGTATGAAAACCACACCAAGCAATTTTTATGAACCTTTAAAAATTTGTCTTTTTATTTTAAAATTATATATATTAAATTATACTACTAATTTACATACTCAGTTTAACCAGATATTATTAACTAATTATTTTTATTAATTATAAAAAAAAAAAAAAATAGTATTTTCAAAATTAACTCCCATATAAATCCAAGTAATACTTTATTTACTCCATTTTTTGTTTTTATTTTATTATTCCACTGAATAATATCAAAAATATGTACCTTAAAAGTTTTGTTTTCATATACTCCAATATTTCACAGTTATAGAGTAAATTTGATATTCTACTGGTTCGTCATCAATAAATTGACAAATATTTTTGTTAGGTATATACTGACTTCTTGCCAATCGGTATGGTTTGTCAAACTAGTGTAATACTGGCCTATTATACTACAACTAGGTAGAAATCCTTGGAATTATTTGTTAATTGTTTATCGTTTATTAATTTGTAAGGGGTCATTAAAAATTTTTTGATACAATGTCATTTTGTTATTTATTTAAAATGTTAAAATCAATAAAAAGTGATGTTTAAAAATTAAAATATGCTTGTCTTGCTGAATTTAATCACAATACCTAATATGTAGTGTGCAATGTACTACTAATTATAACTTAACAAGTTAACACTAGCACAATGTTTATTAACATAGTGCAGAATAATGTACAAACTGCTGTATTTGAATTATGTTGCTTCTAAGTCACTTAATAGTTAACTACAAATAAGTTCTCGACTAATTATCAAATATAATTATATTTAAATAATTATAAAAAAATTTTTTACTACAAATACAATTTATACAAAACAAATATAATTATTATTATTGTAATGCTTAATAATTATATTTATATACACAGGGTGGGACTGTTATATATTTTTGTAAACAAATAGAAATTTATATAATACAGCATTTTTTAATATGTTGCTGTTAATGGCAAATATCTTCAATTATTAGTGATGTTATGGATGATAAAATACTTCAATATTTTCTCATTTACCTTTTTATTAGCCAATAGGTGAGTATTAATTTTTTTTTTAAAAAGAAAAACAAAATTTTTGCAATCTGTATTTACATGTTATACAATAAGTAAATTAGATATGATTTGATTGATAAGAGGGAAGACGCCCATTAGTGACACTATAAAAAATGTTGTAGGAAGAGAGTAGGTCCCTACACTAGTTCCTTTTAAGGCATCTGGGTAGGTTACCTGAGATTTGTTCGGATGAAAGTTGAGTGATTAAGGTATTTGAGTGAGTATTGAAAGTTATGTGTTTTTTTTTAAGTAAACGTAGCAAGATTGTTGTTTGAAGTTGAAATGCAAATGTCTTTATGTAGTGTGTCATTAAAGATGTACCAGGGAGCACCTGATATTAAACGTAGGCAAATAGACTGAATTGCCTGTATTGTTCTAATGTTGAATGGTTTGGCTGAGCCTCAAGTTGAATACCATAGTACCAGATGAGTCTTAGAAGAGCCATGTAGATTGTTCGTTAGATTTTGAGTGAAAGCTTCTAGCGAAGTAGAGGTCTTAGAAGGTAAAGTCTCGAATTAAAGATTTTATGTTTGTTTAATAAGTGTGAACCCCAAGTGAGGCATTTATCAATCGTTAGCCCTAGGTATTTAATTTGAGTAGAAAATGGAATTTGTGCATTATCGATAAACGTTGGAGGACATTCTAAGGGAGTGTTAGATTAATTTGAGCGGATTCAGTTGGGTTAAAATTTGATTTTTTAATTGAGAACCAGGTGTTTAGCACAGAAAGGTGGTTTTGAATTTTTAGAATTGCTTGGATCATTGTCGATCGCAAGAATATCAGTGTCATCCGCAAATGTACCTTTATATACATAAAAGCAGTGGTATAACTAAAAAATATTTTTGGGGTATATATAATATATATAATTATTATCTATAAACCTTGGTAGATATTTTGGGACCAGGAGTCCACTCAACTACCCAAAACCAAAAATCAGAGGTAGCTTACTGCTACCCTTGAACTCCCCAGTGCGCCACTGGATAACACCGAAAGCAATTATCAACATTCGTTCACATGTGCTTTGGTTACCTTGGTCCCGTGATGTGGAATTACAATCAGGAATATATGGATTCCATACAAATGCTAAATAATAAATTATTGTAATAAATATGATACTTGTTGGCATTAGTTGTCACTACTCAGATATCTTTTCCGTACTTCTAATCATTTTTCGTAATAATGCTTATCACCATTGTTGTTATCGAAATTAGCGGTGAACATTTACTGTTGAATTTTATTTTGAATATGTTATAGGCAATATCTATAATATTCTCAATTGTAAGATTTTATTACGACAGAGTACGAACAGAAATTTATTTTAAATCATAAATAATTTTCCCACCATGTATTCACAATATTATGAGCAATTCAAAGAACCGGTTGTCATGAAAGCTGAAATTATGTATACTCTACAAGAATGCAGGGACAGATGTTTACATTATGGTACTAAATTGTAAGTAGTTGCTGCACAGAATAAATAAAATTGTAGTATATAAGAAATAATTTTAATAATTACAACTTATCTTTTAGTCTCTGCCATTTTTCAAATAATTTTGTAGTTAGTGTTAAATAGTTAAAATTTTAATTTATATTATTTACATTAAATTTATTTCCTTGTAAGTATTTATTTTTCCTTTAGCTATATCTTTTATATATATATATAATAGAACAGGAGATGCTAATGTTAATATTTATAAAATATTTCCTTTGTTTAAGCTTCAAACAATTTTGGTATGCAGCATATTTATATTCACCAGCTGTCCTCATATAATTTTCTATTTACGTCCAACTACCTCTTCCACTTCCTCCTTTTATCTTAATATCTATGGCAACGTTAATTGCTTTAAAAACTTTAATAGTCTTCATAATTTAATGTGTTAAGACCATTATATCTTATTGTATTTTATTTTATTTCACTTATAGCTTATTTTATATTTTTCAAATTTACTGTGTACATAAAAATACTAAGAGAAAATATTGTAATATATATTGCACAGTCGAGAAGTCTAGTTACAAAATGTCTACTTAAAATTACTATTATTATTATTTACTATTACTATTAATCTACTATTTAACAAAATATAATCCTACTATTGATAGACTTTCTACTATTAGACATTAAAAATCATTGACCAGAAACCAAATATGTGCAGAAAACTTTATGAAAATGACCTTTTCTATGAATGTATCTACTTTCAAATCTCATATTTAATAATTGATATTAAACATATTGTATTTAATTTAATAGTTAGTGACAATAATTTAAAAAAATATGTAAATATCAATCAGGTTAATTGTTTGTAGTACTTTTTGATATTACTTTTATGAACTAGGTACTGAAAATTCAAGTATGCTAACAGTATTAAATTATACTCATATAATTATAAAAAAAAAAAAATTACAGTATCAAAAAGTCTAATATAAAGTGTAATCACTGGATTACTTATTGTCTTATATAATTGTATATTCTCAGTATACATGATCATAGTCAGGAAATATTGTGTATTAATCAGTGAACAAATAAAAATGTATCTACTTATTTTTTGTTATAGTTTATCAGAGTTATTGGTAACACTTAAAGATATACCTCCATTTTTCGATTATAAAAATGAAAATAGTAATTATTTACGTTTTGAATTAGAACCAGCATTCTCCAATTTAGAAGACTATCTTGTGTATTCCAAAGCACGTGCCTATTTTGATTTGGAAGATTATCCAGGGTGATTAATTATATATTTATTATAATTTCTACATTTTTTTTTTATGTTGTGTATTTTAATATGTTTTTTTAAATTTTATTTTTAGTTGCGCACATGTGGCAAAATATACAAATAATAGTAAATCTATGTTTTTACATTACATGGCTAGATACTTAAGTATGCATAATGAATCTATATATGAGCGTGTTAACATATTTGATTCATATAAACCATTGAATATGCGTAAATTTATGGAATTGTTGGATGAACTTCTAATACTCAATGTATATGGAACTGAAGATGACTCTGATGAAGAATCTGAAGGCGAACCTCCAATTCAAGAGATGCTTGAATTAGAAACTAACAATCAAAATAATTATATACAGCTAGAGGATGATTCTACACCCAAAGGCAGAAGATGTAGTAGACGACCTCGTAATCAAAGAATTGAAAGACCAAGTACAACTGCTGGGAAAAAAAATGTTAAGAATACTAAACGCAACAATGCAACTAAAAAAGCTAAAATTAGTTCATCAGCTTCTCAATCTGAACCAAATACATCTACTACCGAGTTTCGAATTAAACGAGAAGATCCATATTTGTTATGGCTAACTGCAGTTATGTTGAAAAGAATTGATAGATGTGACGAAGCTGTAGAATTACTAATTAGAGCAATACGTTTACAACCATGTCACTGGGGTGCTTGGATTGAACTTTCAACACTAATTAAAGATGTAAAAATGGTAATTACATATTAAAATTAATTAATTAATACTATTTAACAATCACTCCAATTAAATTTTATTTTGATTGTTATTTATTTAGCTTTTTAATGTTTCAGCTTGATGAATTAAATTCACGGCTCTTAGAAAACAATGAACATCATTGGATGCACTTACTTTTTATTGCACATGTATTAATTGATTTTCAAATAATTGAACGAGGTGTGGATATATACCATGACATTTTGAACAAAGGTCATATAGCTTTTAAAAGTTGGCCATATTTATATTCCCAATTGGCTACTGCTCATCACAATAAGCGAGGTAAAAATGGTAAAATCATTTTTATTTAATACTTTCTAAATTTGTACATCATTATATTTTCTAACAAATTGTAATTTACACAGAAATTAAAAAGTCAGTAGTATCATTTACTAATATTATCAAATTAGATCCATACAGGATAGATAATTTTGATCTGCTATCAAATCTTATGTATGTTTTTGATAATCGTGAAGAACTCATAGCCCTATCTAAACATGTTGCATCTATTGATCGGTACCGTCAAGAAACATTATGTGTCCTTGGTATGATATTAATAAGTTGTATTGTGAATTTTTAAATACATATCTTTATTTTTATTAGAAAACAATTCTTATAAATAATTATTTTACTTTATTCTGAATTATATTAATAAGTATTTTTTTCCTTAATATTTTATATTAAAATTGGTCATTTATACTGCTATAGATTTATATTTATTAAATAATTTATAGTTTAAATTTAAATTACTTTTTTGGTACAGGTATTTCATATTATTTTAAAACTCTTGCTCACCTATACTATTACTATTTTTCATATTTAAATAACTGTTAATAATATAATTGTTATTAATATTGTTTAGGAAATATGTATAGTTTAAAATGTGATCATGCTAAATCAGTTTTATATTTTAAAAAAGCTGTCAGAATGAATCCATTCAATGTGACCGCTTGGACTCTACTAGGCCATGAATATATTGAGATGAAAAACTCTTTTGCAGCCATTATATCATATCGACAAGCATTAAGTAAGAACACTTTAAAGAAATTATTAAATATTTAAAACATTTATTATTTTAAGGTATGATAAATAACTTTTAACTCAATATTCATTATATTTGCAGAAATAAACATAAGAGATTACAGAGCTTGGTATGGACTAGGGCAAATTTATGAATTAGTAAAGTTGCCAAATTATGCATTATTTTATTTTACCCATGCACGTGAATTAAGGCCTAGAGATTTCCGTATGTTACTTGCATTAGGAGAAATGTTTGAACGTACAGATCGTATTTATGAAGCATTGACTTGTTACTATAAGGCCTTGCATTACGATACTGATGGAGGAGTATTATTAAAGCTTTGGAAGTATGTTAAATTAAAGTATATTTTTAAATCAATAATTATGTGTTTTTATATATGTTATTAATTTATTATAATATACTGAATGGTCTATTATAATTAAATATTAATTGCTACTCTAGATTTTTTAGTTTATTTTTATATCATTATTTAAATAAATTGTCTTTATTTATTTGTACATTTAAAAATTACATTCTTTATAATGTATTTAATAATATTTACATGCTCACATATTTTGAGAAAGCCAAACGTACATGGTCTGTTCAAAAAGTACCAGGACAAATGCTATTGCGGCTAATCTATGCATGATAACATTTTAAATTATAAATAGATATATTTCCAACATATTAATGAATATTTTGAACAAAACCCGAAGTCGCTATCTTAACTCATTTTAATATTACACATGGTTAATTTTAGTCAGCTTGCTTCGATCTCCGTTTTCGTCATATCCTAATGTCATGTCGAAGATCGTTTAATGATTTGTCAAGACCTTAATAATCAATCTGCTGATATAAATTTCATAAAAAACATCATCACAGGGGACGAGACATGGGTTTATAGTTACGATCGGGAAAAAAAGTTACAGTCATCTCAGTGGGAAACAAAATTTTCTCCTCAACCAAAAAAAGCACACCAAGTGAGATCGAGTGTCAAAACAATGCTGATTGTTTTTTATGATATTGAAGGTATTTTTCATTATGAATTTGTGTCCCGTGGACAAATAGTCAATCAGGTATTCTATAAAGATGTATTAATACGTTTGCAAGAGAGAATTCGTAAAAAGCGCCCAGAAAAATGGCGAAGTGAGATCTGGTATCTTCATCACGACAATGCACCAACACATTCAGCGTTGTCAATTCGTGAATTTTTGGCTGAAAAAAAAATACCTGCGGTCCCGCACCCTCCCTATTCGCCTGACCTAGCCCCATACGATTTTTTTTCCCGAGAATAAAATCTGCACTTAAAGGTCAAGGGTTTCAAGATATAAAGGAAATTAAAGTGAATACAGTAACAGAACTCAAAGCTATAACTTTAGAACAGTTCCAAAGGACTTTCGAAAAATGGCAAGATCACTGGAACCTCTGCATATCGTCTGGAGGCGATTTTGAAGGCGATACCTTTAAATAATATGTAACTTTATTTTTGTAATTATTAAAAAAAAATCCTGGTACTTTTTGAACAGACTTCGTATATTTAAAAACAATATTTTATTTTGCTGCAATGTTTTTTTTTAACAAAAGCAAATTAAACTAAAATAAAAAAATTAAAAAAATATTTCCTTGCTACAATAAAAATAATATAAATAATATTTTTAAATAATAATATTACACTGGACTTATGCTAACTTAAAATTTTAGGAAAAAAACATGAAATCATTTAAAGTAATCACAATTTTTATTTTTATATTCAAAAACTTAAAAATATAGGTAAGCAAATTAACAGTTTTATGTACTTAAACAATTTTTAATAAAACACCTAATATTTAATTTGTAATGATTAACTAGTGTATTTAAATTATCTATTTGGATATCAAAATTATATTATGTTTCTCGATATAGGTAAACTTTTACTAATTGATATATGTATTATATATATATATATATATATATATATATATATATATTGATTCATATTTTATTTATTTATTTATTTATTTATATAATTCAATTAATAATTTAAAAGTTTTACCTTCTATGTTAAATTCTTGATTGTGTGACTATATTTACTTTTATATTATCTAATAATAAAATCAAAGCTATAAATTATATTTACATTTTTAAATTGAAATAATATATTTAATTTTTATAGATATTATGAAAAATATGGCGATAGCAGTATTCAGACAACTCGGGATCACTTCAATGTATTGAATAAAAAAGCTTTAAAAACGGCATTTAAAAACAAAAGTGACATGGAGTTGAATTTGATATTAAGCAAAATTTACTTATACTTGGGTCATCATTATATGGATTTACATTATTATGATCGAGCCATTAGTTTAGCAGAAAAATGTCGTAATTTGTGTATTGAAATGCAGGACTCAACTTGTCAGTGTTTAATAGTAAGCACTATAAATTATATGCCAAATATTAAAATTCTAAAATAAAATATTGTCTTATTTCCTATTACAAGGTATTGGAGCACGTGAGTGCCCTAATAAATGAAGTTGAAGCCCGAGCAGGATCTGATGGCTGCCCAGGATCAACACCAGGTGCAATTAAAGCTCGTCGATTTTTATTTGCTCTATAAAATTGTAATTTTAAGTTAACTATCATATTGGTTTGTATATGTATGTATTTAAATGTATTTATGAGTAAAAGTAAAAGAACTATTGAATATTTTATTGTAATGAGGTTTTTTATTATAAATATATTTTTTCATTGTGAAGTATTTTCAATATTTTTTTATCCACTTGTTCAAATAAAACTATTCAAAATGGCTTTAATGAAATTTGGTTATCATACACTAATTGACTAATGGTGTATAATTAAACTATCAACTGACATTTTCTTATAAAGACTATTTGAGTGATCTATTATACAAATTACTAAGAACAAAAAGTTTTTTCATTAGCTTATATTTAAGTTATTTACATCAAAATATTTATGTTACCTATCTCAATTTGTGTTTTTATAATTTCATGCATTAATTATCTTAATGCAGGGACTATAATAACATTTTATTTTATAGTATATAAATAAATAAACAAATAGTATAGAAATAAATAAATTAATTAAAGTTTAACCTAAAATGGATATATATTGTAGTATTATATTTGTAAAGTATAACAATTTCTTTTTAACATTTCATATTCTTCCATTTTTACCTATCTGACATTAACATATCTACATTCCTATATTCAACTATCTTTTTTAAATCAAAAAATTTATGTTTAAAATGCAATATACAAAACTATATAAAAACAAGAACAAAGAGGCACATTGAAATAGGTATATGGAAGAAAGGATGTTGAAATTTCACCCCCTGAAAAACCAGTTAGAAGTTAGTTAAAAACCAGTTAAAGGATATAATTGATTGTCTAATTTAAATGTTTTGCAAAAATTTGACGGATATTGATAATTGTAAGATTTTTAATAAAAATTAAGTATAAAATAGTTTAAGTAAAATGTATTAAATTTAAAATTATCAACAATGATCTTGGTAGATTAGTACTAGGACTGTGTTAATGATAAAGAGGTCATCAATGTTATGGTAAGCCAGTAATTGAATACAATTTTATTTTGTAATTTTCCTATTAACTTGTATATTGTTGACTGTTGTAATTCTTATTTAAAAAAAAGTAACCTTAAAAATACCTGGATTTTAGTTTAGAGAAAAATAAAAATAATAAAGGAAAAATAAAAAAAAAGTTTTATTTCATGAATTAATGTTTGAAACACCATAATTACTATCTGACTAAATTAGATTTATTGTGTAATTGGATGGTTCAAAAACATTTATGGCAATGTTGTGTACTAACATTTTCTAGTGAACAATTTTTTTTTATTTCTTTTTTGGAAAAAATTAATGAAATATCAATATCATTAATACTCACAGGTCACTTCGACTAAAGAAAATTAGATGCCTTATCATTTGTAATTTGTGTATAAGCTACATTAAACCATAAATTTGAATAATTTACTATTATATTTTTATATATTTGTTTTCGTATTACCGATTTTTTATTATTTTTTATTATGTCTTAGACCAGAGGTGGCGAACCTTTTTTGGTTCAAATGCCAAATTTTCCCAATTAAGGATTTGAAAATTATATTTTCTAAGTACGAAAATAAAATTACAGATTTATAATATTATTTTTATTAAATTTTAGTCAATCTTAGTGAAATACAAGCAGCAATCGTTTCATTGGTTAAACAATGTATTTCCTTCGATTTAATTTAATTCGTTATGGCTTTTACAAACATAAGTTAACGAAAAATATGAAAACATGAGGAATATATTCATTTTTAAAATACATAAAATATAAAGAATAATATAAATAAAGTAAAAAAATAATAAAAATATATAATTTGTTTCTTTGAATTTTATATAACCAACATTTTATGAATAGTATAATTTTTTTTTTTTTTTGTATACATTTTTTAATGATTTCAATTTTTTGCTCGTGCCATTAAAATTTGATCAACGTGCCACTTTTGATATGCATGCGTGCCACAGGTTCGCCACCTCTGTCCTAGACCTTAAATTTTGTAACCCCGATTCTGATTATATTAAATGTATGAGAGTTCCGTGTCGATGTTTTTGTCCTTTTGGTTAATAAACAGTGTTCGGGAAAACAATTAATATTCGCATTGTACTTTGGCGAAACCGCGACAATGTGTACTGTTGATACCTTGAAAGTAAAAACGTTACAGCGAATGTCGTGATTATGTATACTTACTAAGTATGTACAAACAACATGGGTATCGTGTATCGTGATTATACCAGCTACATAGAAACCAACGACACGTGTCTGCGTATATTTTAGATTCGAACAGCACTTGTATTCGTGTCTTATGATTTTAGCATTGTAAGCCTTATTTTTTTTTCTAGATCCTGCTATTTACTTGTCAAATACCCATACCGTATAAATTAGACACTAGTTAAGTCAATAATGACCTTTATTAAAACATTATCAAGTGTACATCGTAAGGCGCAATTACAATAAATAATAAGGATTACAATACTGTTCATACATATAACTAGTAATGGGTTAGATAAAAATATAGATTATAAAAGGCGTGCGTACCTAATCTTTTATTTCACGTACGTGTAGTTACGATTTAGCACTTGCACAATAGTTTCCTTCAGAATGAGCACATACAGCATTTCTTTGCTCAGAACTAGTTTCTTTAAGTCCAAGGACAACGTATTTCAGTCACTGATCTTTTACTATATGAATTTACAGGATATTATACTTTATCCGTATTAAATTAATATAAATTATAAATTCTAAACAGTTGTTTATTGGCTCGACCCTGTCTCTGTTACGTTTTAGCAGTTTCAAAACAATGGTTAATATTCACGTATTCTGCTACTGCACATATAATAACACTTATATTTTAATGTAATCGATCTAATAGTGTTCAAATAAATTATTTTTTTAATTTTCTACTGCACATTTCATATTTATCCCTACGCTTAGTAAGTGCTTCTGAACATCATTGTTTTCTCTGACTTAAAACAATTATTGATTCTATTTAGGTATAACCTAATAAATGAACAGTTGCAACAATATTCTGTATAGTAATTAATAAAGTCGATATCAAGACAATTTGGCATCAAAAATTCATTAATGATATTTATTAATATACTACTATCTGTATAATATACTATTACTACAGGGTATCTACATAAAGCTTTGATATATTCTGTGATATAGGTAATTGCTTAATATGTCCACAATAGCTCGACTGCATGAACAAAAATATGTTTAATGTTCTTAAATAAATATGGTAAAACTAAAATTATTTGTATTTTCCAACAAGGTACTGAAAACATTATAAAATGAATAATTTGAAATTGTACAATTGATCATGATGTTATCCTGTATATAACAGAATATTTTTTTTTAATCTTAATATTAGTTTTTACTTAGAGCAATATTAAATGTACTATTTTGTATATACTTAGTAGGTATTACTCGTATAATTAACAATCTTACAAAACACAAATTTGGTCGAAAGATATGTTATTACAAAGTAGAAAAGTATATATTTTCATCGGTCTTATAATTACAGGGTTACGGGGGAGAGTAAGTGTAAATGAATAATCGTTCATTCCCGTAATTATAAGTAAGACACACACAAATTTTTATAAACCAAAAAAAAAAAAAATTCAAATTTTTATTTATCACAAAACAGTTTTTTCATTAGTATATATTTAAGTTACTTATATAAAAATATTTATGTTACCTATCACAATTTGTGTTTTATAATTTCATGCATTAATTATTTTCAAGCAAGGACTATAATAACAATATTTTATAATATATAAATAAACAAATAGTATAAAAATAAATAAATTAATTCAAGTTTAACCTGGAATATTATATTTGTAAAATACGCCATTTTTTTTTTAATATTTCATATTCTTCCACTCCTACCACTCTGTCGTCAACATTCTACATTCCTATAAGTACTCAACTATATTTTTTAAATCAAAAAAATTATGTTTTAAAATGCAATACACAAAACTATATAAAAACAAGAACGAAGAGGCACATTGAAATGGGTTTATGGAAGAAAGGATGTTGAATTTTCACCCCCTAAAACCAGTTAAAGGATCAAATAGATTGCCTGGCTTAAATTTTTTGGAAAAATTTGATGGATATTGATAATTGTAACATTTTTGAATAGCAATCAAGTATAAAATAGTTAAAGTAAAATATATTCAATCTAAAATTTTCAACAATGATCTTGGTAGATTAGGACAAGGACTGTATTAATGATAAATTAGTCATAAATGTTATAATAAGATTGTAATCGGATACAATTTTATTTTGTAATTTTCCATATTAATTTGTCTATTGTTGAATGTTTATTTAATTGTTAAATTTTTATTTATTACAAAACTAGACGATTGATCAAATATTATTATTATGGCCATCCTATGTTTATAACAGCTATTTATATTTTTTTCACGAGTGTAGAAATATAATGTACAAGTGAAATAAATACTTTATCATAGATTTGATGTGGACTCAGTGGCGTATTTTCAATTTTTCTGGGGGGTCCACAGTTTATACATAATTAATATAAACTATATATTATATTGTAATAGTTACGTCCTTATGCAGTTTTTGGAGGAAATTAAACTAAATACAGTGGCGTAGCCAAGGGGAGCTAAGGGGGTTATAGCCTCCCCCATGGGCCGTGTTTATATGTATAATGTATCTTGACTATTTAATAGAATCAACGCTCGTTTAAATAAAATGCTTATTGATGTTATGCCACTTGAAGAACTTATTCCGGCCAATTTAAATATGTATGACGATATAAATATTATAAAAGCTGCTAAAATATATGTCCAAGATCTCCATGATGATACCTCATCTACAATCAGGGCTGACCTGTTCATATGGAGGCAACAATGGAGTCAAAATACTATTCCAAAACCGAATTCTGCTCTTGATTCACCCTCTCATCGCACCAATCTTCGACCTAACATTAAAATACTTTTACAATTATTCGCCACGTTACCAGTTACCTCTTTCACTCCGGAAAGAACGTTTTCAGCACTTAATCGCTTAAAAACTTTTTTTAAGAAGCACTATATCGGAAAACAGACATTTTTAGGTATTTTGAAATATTTGATTTCAGACCGTTAACAATATACTAAACATATAGATTATCAAGATCTTTTTGAGTAAGATAACAATCTTTGATCGAAGAAACATTAGCGAAAAGTTTGAGATCGTCCGCAAAGAGTAAGTGATAACAATAACTAAAACAAGAACCAATATGCTAAATAAAGATGGCAAACAGTAAGGAAAAGATATGTCCACCTTGAGGAACGCCAGAAGGAGCAGGAAAAGGATGTGACAAAAAACCATTAATCTTAACTTGCTGGGTTCTATCTGATAGATAACTATTGAACCAGGATAACAAGAGATCAGAAATACCATACAAACGCAGCTTCGTTAATAGTAGAGAGTGACATAGGCATGCGCAGGGGATATGCAGGGTATCCAACTGCACACCCTTAACATAAAGCCTTCTTTCTAAAATTAGAAAAAATAAAAATATTTTGACATATTTGGTCTTATGTATATTATGTGATTTTGTATTACGTTATGATTTTTATAATATTTTTATATTCAATCCCAGACAGTTTAATTTATTTTTGAAACACAAATCATATGCTATAATAACGATTTAATGTATTAATGAAATCAAGAAGTACAATAATTCAAGCAAGATTAAATAGCTATCAACTACAGAACAAGAAATGGCTATAAATTAAAATCTCGAAAACATTATTGGTGATATTAAGAACTCAACTGTACGCAGAATCGTTTTATGATTAATTTTGATTATTTATCAAATTTATTTTGTTTTTCATTTAAGTATATAATTACGTTTTTATTTATTTACCTTATTTAAACGTATTACTCAAACTATTTTAAGTGTTATGTATTTAATTTTTTTTTTTCGTAATTTATTTTAAATTTTAACTATGAAGACAGTTATCACGTTTGATAAATGGCTATTCAGTCAGTTTTTTCTGGAAAAAAAATTAAAATTTTAAACTAAATAGTTATTAAGACCAGAATTTCGAACGCTTAAATTAACTTTCAGTTTTAGGGGGGAGGGGTAGGCAGTGCCAGTCTTTTGCATACCCTGAGGTATGTAAGAGGTCTGCGCATGCCTATGGAGAATGATTTACAGAATCGAATGCTCTACTGAAATCGGTGTGTATGACATCAGCTTGTTTACCTGATTCCACGGATTTCAATATAGCATTATAGAAACAAAGAAGATTAGTTTCAACTGAGCGTACTTTCATAAAACCATGTTGAGTGTTATTAATTATATTCTTAAAAGAGAAAGTTAACCAAGGCATAATTAACTTTTCAAGAATTTACTTTACCACAGGTATTTAAAATTAGGTATGTGTTATTTTATTACGGGGTAAACATGACGTCAAATTGTTTGAATCTGAATGAAACTGAAACCGATTTTGGCTACTTCCACGTGTTTGAATTCATTATCTGCTTCATCAGAATCAATATAATGAGTGTAAAGAGTGTGGGGTGAAGCCCTCTAGTCACATATATTTTATTTGTGCAGTTTGAAAAAATGCTTACAATAAAGCCTGGTGTGCTCCGCTAGTATAAGTATTAGGGTGAGAAAATGCTTCATAAAAATATACATAAAATTATGGCGCTATAAGGCTGTGAAATCTGGATACTAAATAAGATGGAACAACGAATCCTCGAAAGCTTTGACATATGGTGTTAGAGAAGGATGCTGCGAGTAAGTTAGATATAACACCGTACAGTAGCGTATATAGGGGGGGCTTAGTGAGACCCCCTCAAATGTTTTAAAAAACTTAAAAATTATCTTAAACGTATGTTATATTTTAATGGTGCTTTATGCTTATTTAGAATTTGCGTCCAACATCAAATCGTTTTGGAACATTCTGTAAATGAAATGTAGATAAGTACCTACTGTGTCTTGTTAGTAATTCTTAGATAGTAATGGTATTTTAACTCTGTCCATAGTATCCATTACGAAAATATTTTCTGTATACGCCACTGACACCGTACCAAAGAAAGCATACTTTATGTAATTGGAATTGTTATATACGTATAAGAATGTCACAAAAATATACTTTTTTGGTTCTATGACGTTCATAATATAATAATTGAACTTGACTTCAAACACACGTTACACGTATTAAATAATAAAAATTTGTAATAAGCAAATATATAATTTCTAAAGATCTTTTCAAATCTTAGCGATTAAGTCATTATTCTTTGTTTGTATAAACCTATTTTAAATTTTCGGTACAACGAATATTGAAATGGTTTTCCTTCGATAAGTGTTTTTTTTTATTTGTGAACATAACCTTGACCAGAAGTGATCCGATCATCACCAAATAAATATTAAAAGATAGAAAATGGGTTCTACTATTATTATACTCGTACTATTACTATTTAGTGTAGGGACTTATAAATTTACAAAAAAATAATTATAAATTAAAATATAATTATGAGTTATAGATAATTTTTTTCACAGTTCTCTAATCGAGTTTTAATATTTGATTTCTGATCTTAGAAGATATTTATTTTGTCAGTAGCAGTAAAAGTTGTGCTACTCGAAAGTGTTTACAGTGAAAAAAAGAAATATGTAACATTTTAATTGTTTTGTATTCTGCATTCCAAATTCAAATTATTTTTTTAAAAATAGCGAATGTTGCTCGTCAAAAAAAAAAAAAATCACCTTGTATTGAATATACCTTTTATGAAAAATAAAAGAATAATAGAAACATGTTTTCTGGTAACATACCGCGTACAGGTAAATATGGTTCTTTGTTATATTTTTTTAGGCTTAAAAAGTACATTCATATATTTCAAACAAACTATTATATTAAATGTTATTTTAATATTACATTGTTTTATAATTCTTAATGACTTTTAATTTGAATTAATTTTTTTATTGTTTCATTATTTATATTGTATTATATTATAATATCTAACATGTACTGTGATCTGTGACCACCACACAGTTCTGATTACCCGCGTAACAATCACATTCCGCTCGCGTGGGTGCGTGCACACGACCACTTACACAAAAATGCACGCACATATTTACACGCGCGTGTTCGATAAGTCGCAAAGACCCGATGACAATCATTGTGCGAACTGTTCTAATCGGTCGACAACGCCAGGGAAGTGGCCGTCCTAGTCGGGGAGAATGGCTATCGTGCGCACGCACGCGCACGTACACGTACGTGTATAAATGTTTATACTTTCGGAGGTTTTACAACAACGAAGTTATCCTTTGACGTGCGTCGATCGTCCATGGTCGGGAAACCAACAGACAATGCACGTAAACGCGTGTAAATACATGTATCGCGGAGCGAACAGTCGTCTCCGTGCACGTACGAAATCGGCTAGGCGAGCGGTGACGGCGACGAGGAGTGCCCATCCTAACTTGCACAATAACGCGGTCGACCGTCACGTGCTCGCCATTTGTTAGCGTCGACCACGATAATTGTACCGCTTCTGTGTACGATTATACGTTCGATTATTATTCGGCACGTATGAAGCGCAGGCGTACAGCGTGTACAAGCGTTTTTACGCGTATTACGCACGTCTCCGCTGGCGTTTCGAAATGCGCGTAATTCACCGATGTCTGGGTGTCGTACACGCACACACACGCGCGCGCGTGTGCGTGTACGGAATTATACGCACGGGCCGCATCGAGAAACGTTTCGTAGACGTTCGTTAATTATTTAAATCGTATTTACATGTAATTAAACAAACGGTGAAGACGTTCTCACGTAGGTATACCGCGAACGGCACGTACTCGCGCAAAAATCCGCGTACATACACAATGGTTATCCGTGTGGTCGTGCGCTGTTTCCGAACACGTATTTGCATGATAATGATAATAACGCGATGCGATGTAGCCGCGGCGCGTATTCGTCGTTTACGGGAACAAATGAAATTCGTTCGACGCGCCGGCTGTGTAACGAATGGACGGGACCGCAACAGCCGTTGCGCGCCGCAAAGGTATGCCGTACGGGTTATTATCCGTACGCACGCGCCTCGCGATACGCGGCACTGCGAACATCGCGCGTCCGAACTGCCGATATCCTTCGCGAATTACGGATACGTTTACACGCGCGCGCGCGCGCGCGCGCGACATGTCGTCGACAACGCATCGCACGTCGTGTTCCGCAGTGCGGTACTAGTACACGCGGTGTGTATGCTTGCAGGCGCGCGCACGAGTGTGTGTGTGTGTGTGTGTGCGTGTGCGTTTGCGTTCGCAAAATATACACTGCAAGTAATATTATACTTGTTCGGGTGGTATACACTTAGGTGTGCGCCGTAAGTGCGGCGATGAACGGATATTACGGCGTCAGCTCCGGTCACGGTGGCGGCGCTCTTTGGACACTGACCGTAACCGTGTTAACGTACGCGACATTTTACGTCAAAACCGTCCAACCGTAAGTGCTGCACACGCCATTTTACACAGCCGCAACAGTGTCTTAACGACCATCACCGTCCAGAGTCCGACGGTGGACGCAGAAATTCACGGTTTTACCAACAATATTTCGCGTCGTCGCGATTATCTTTAATGCGTTTAAATAAATCGACGGTACACGTAGAAGATAGGCTGCTTTTTATGTTTTTCATTTCATTCAAATCGTCAATACGATTTCTGGTTCAGGTAGCTTCACGCTTGCGTTATTCGCCGAACAATTATTGCACGAATCGTTGTTTATTCGCCGAACATCTGGTACTACTATTACTACTATTACTATTTGAATAGTCGGTCGAAAATTATCTATTTCTTGTCGGTAAATGTGATGTTTGCCGTCGAGTATTATTGATGTATTTGGGATATTATGATCGTCTAGCAAATATTCGGCAATCGGCGAATATCGAATGTGCGGACTTCTCGAGCGAAGCGGAGATATTTATTTCGTCGTCATTCTTTGGTGACACTCGTTTTTCCGTCCTCGTGGATTACCACTGTCACCATCATTCACTTTAAACGGTTTTTTCTTTGTTCATATTAGCGGCGTATACGCGCTACGGTCCATCGGTAAGTCTAGTGCGGATAATCTATAGAAAATGTTCGGATAAGATATTTTCAATGCCTGTTCACGCGAGCATTGGCCATTTTTTCGGTTTTATCCAAAAGTAGTTTTTATAAATTATTCCCATTATGAACACGAGTATATCCTAAGGTTTTTCTACATTTTTCGTTTTTCAAAATTGTTCACCCAACATTCGGATGGATCGTAAAGACTTTATGGTACGTTTTGACTAGCTTTCTAAACAGCACTTGCTAAAATGTCGAAAACTTAAAGAGGTTGCAGAATTTTAATTTTTTGAACTATAGAAAAAATAGTAGCCAAAATCGATTTTTTCACGCGTTCGTGTTTTTGTTTTTATTGCAATTGTTTTAATAATGATTTTTAAGTTAAAACTATTAAATTTAAAGTTCTAATTGCAATAGACACAATTATTACAATTCATAAGTTGATCGGTTCATATTAAGCTTTTGCAATACTTATAATTATAAACACGAAAATAAAAGCCATTAAATTAAACTTAGCTCGGTTCAGGACCTAAATGATTATTTGTATCTACTAATTAAAAAAGACAATTATGTTGGTCAAATTAAAATATAAATATAAACAGTTTTAAAATGATTTTTTCAGCCAAAGTAAAAATTTGATTTACTTCACTATATTTTTATATATTTTTACTTGTTTATGATGAATTACCTTTATTACAGTCCCTATAGTACCTATGTATTTATACAGTGGCAGAACTAGGGGGTGGAAGACGGGGATTCATCCCCGGGCGTAAAATTTTAGAGGGTGTTATTTTTGTAATTATTAACAACTAATTTGTTATTTTTAACTTTGTCAAATACTTATATTAGGTTAAAACTCAAGTATGATTGTTAGAAAACATTTTTCGAGAAAAGTATTTGATTTTGGTCTTTGATATCGCGTAATTTTAACATTTTCTCCGGGCGTAAAAATTCCTAATTTCATCTCTGTATACATATATATTTAACTTAATACGTATTCATGTAAAATGTTTGCAAACTCCATTTGAATGTATTCTTTACAATTAACCTATATTTAAGTTACCTCGCACATGGTTTTACATTGCATATTGTTAATTTATTATAGGCTTTTAAATTTTACCTTTAAGCACACAACTGTTTAAACATAATTTTAGTGAGCATTATTTATACCAACGCAAGAGTAAAAATTACCTAGACGTTGCAAATATTAATTAGCTAAACCTGGAACTAGTTTCAATTTTAAAACGTATTATGTTTTTACAAAAACAGTTGTCTATTGAATAGAAAACTTTTAAAATGTACAGAATAATTTTCAACGAAATAATATTATCAATGCAGCAATACTTAATAAACATATAGTATTATATAGTTAGGTGAAATTATTTTAGCAAATTTTAACAAAATATACAGATTTTGTTATGAAACTATCAAATTTTTGTAGAGCATGCCAAGAAGACAATACCGCAAGTAGTGGTAATCATGTAGAAATGCTTATGTGGTTAACAGATCCATGCCGATACGATCGTTGGACGAGACCATCGCCAACGGACAGTAATGGTAAAACTGGTGGTCCTACACGAGTGTTCACTCGAGTATATGTATACTTTTTGGGATCAGTTGAGGCACAACAGTTGGTTAGTACTTTTTATAGTTTCCATATTATTGAATAAATTAAGAGTCCATCTTTTGAATGTACACACTGAGTTTCCGAGTAAAAAAATTAATGGAGCAATTGATTCACTACAGTGAATGAAACATTAAGGTTTATACTGTTACTTTTATACTGTTTAACTATCACGAAAATAATATTTTTTCTATAATGTCAAGAAAATCAATATTAAATATAATATTTTAACAAAACTTAAATATTTAAATAGATTCTTTTTTGTAATACTTCTATTGATTTTTTTCCTTGTGTAATTTTTTTTTTAATATCACTTCGTTAGATATTCAAATATAATTTAAAATAATAAAATTACTAGGCCCAAAACACATGATTTGAAGATATATTTTTAAATAATTTTAACTCCTCGATTAAAAATAGCAAAAATTAAAACCATGAGATGTTACAACAATGTATATGTTTAATTTATTTTAAAATATTAAAATTTGGAGAGATAAGGTTAAGTATTATTCAGTTGCTTTATAAATATGATGTGTTTCATTATATCTTTGTAGTCGTGTAGGTACTTTAGATTTATCTATAAGCATTTTTAAAACATAATTAACTTATAAATAGTAATATATCTAGTGTATATTGAAAATATATATTCTCGTAATACGTAGAATTCCATTGAATTTACAACTTGTTGTTCTAAAACCTTTGTTTATACTTAATACTATTTGAGTATTAAAAATAAGTATTATTAATAAGGTCATATTTATGATTATATTAGTTTTCAAATTGAAAGAATAAAAGTTTAAGATTTTTGATGCGTTAAATGTTTATAATACCAGTCGAAATTTAAGATTCGTATACAGTTATGTGTATATATGTGCGCAAGTAAAAAATTAACAAACCATATATGCAGCGTACATTTGATGAGGAAAGGTCATATTACCAATTTGAATGAATATTTGTCAAGTTGAAAATTATCAAAAATAAAATACTATGTAAGTCATAAGTATAATTAACATACACATAGTATTTAAAAATACAACAGTTAAAAGTAACACTATCAGTAAAAAAGCAGTATACATATACATGTAAGTACATGAGTTAATACTTTTTTAAGCATTTTACATTGGTACCTAGTAAATATGAGATACAAAAAAAGTATCCATTTGACTTATATGTGGATATAATATTATATAAGAAAGTCATCAACTAGACAGATAACTAACTTAAATTAGAACTGCTCATTTTACTAAATTAATTAGTTAATATATATCGCATAAATTAACTTTTTTCCTGAAATGTAGTTATATTTTAAAATAATATAAACTCAATTAATTAATTAAACTATTTATATGTATATTTAATTGAAAAAATGAAGTAATCCGGTTTATTTATCAAACATACATACATTGCTGTTATAAATGTGAGTGCTGTAGTGATGATGCGATGTATTTGTTTAATAATTAATATTTTTTGAAACCAAAAGAAATAATAATATTCATTAGTTCTTATTATTTTATAAATATTGAGAATCATTAAAAATATTTAATATAATTTGGAAGGTATAAATTTGAATTACTGAGAGAGAGAGAGAGAGAGAGAGCGGTTTGGTCAGAGACGACCTTCCTAAGTTAAGCACTATCTACAGCCGGTTTATTGTTAAGCAAAATCCTACAAAATCTTAAATTAAAGAAAAATTTATGGTTTTGTGACCTATATCATCAATGAATCATTACTTTAAAAGTCAGCAACACAATCAAATGACTTGTTAAAAATATTATCAAAAACATTTTTGTGGATTAAAAACTTAAATTATAATAGTTATATACATAAATAATTCATATCAAATGCATTTGTATATAATTTAT
The DNA here is from genome assembly GCF_003268045.1 of Sipha flava. Taxonomy (NCBI): domain Eukaryota; kingdom Metazoa; phylum Arthropoda; class Insecta; order Hemiptera; family Aphididae; genus Sipha; species Sipha flava. Next base: position 1,174,087 of record NW_020273623.1, on the reverse strand, counting down.
ATACTTGTTTTATATTATATATAATGTTAAACGATTAAGATAGCATACAAATAAAATAATTATTAGTATCGACGTATTTTTACTAATCTATAAATTTAGAAGTGGTTGAATACACTTTTACTAAATATTTGCGATTTTTCAATTATAATTTACCCTCTCGTAGATCGCTAGTAGTGTTAATCAGTTTAGCCTCTATATTATAATGCTAGGGTTATGTAAGGCTACATATGTTATGTTATGTTAGGCTATTATGTAAAGCTAGGGCTTATAATGCGAAGCTGTAATAATTTTGATAATTCTCTGGCCCTTAAATCATTATACTGCACTTTTGTTAGATCAGTTTTAGATTATAGTTCAATAATTTGGTCCCCTTATATATCTGGTCCAATTCACTCTCTAGAGGTGATTCAAAATCGTTTTTTGAGACTTATAAGTATTGAATGTAATATTAAATGGTTGCCTCGCACTTCATATGAACCATTACTATTATACTTAAACCTTAAAACGTTCATGGCCACGTGTCAACTATAGTTGACATAGGGTTCTCTTTGGATAAATCCATGTCAAGTATAGTTGACATGGTGTTCATTCATTTGTATACATAATTATTTGACTCTGATTTATTCTAATAAATATTATATATTTATTAAGAAATATTATTATATATTATTATTATAAATATTATTATTATTATATTATTATTATATTATAATATTATTATTAATTTATGTTATATTATAAAATGGTTTTTTTAAACAATTTTCTGTGTATCGATTGATGTACTTGGTTTTAAAATCTAACAGCTGGATAGTGATATTAGTAGTGTTTAATGTAGGCATAATATTTTTGGTTTTTTAGAGTGACACTGTATGATTCTTGCTTATGTTTACAGTTTGATTTTTAACAATTTGTTAATTGGATAGAGTAAATTCAAACCCTCCTTAATTTTTGATTATAATAATAATATATCAGGTATAGACCGAGCAGACCAGATGATAAGATACTACCCGACTCCAAAGAAATAGTTACGTTGGTATATTAAAGTTTTTTTTTACACTATGGATATATGCTTATGGAATGCTAATTATTTGTACAACAAGTAAAAAACAAGTATGCCACATTTAGATTTTAGAAGAAATGTTACTTTAGTTGGTGTTATGTGTATTTACTTGGTATATAATTCCATATATTGTATTTAATCCATAGATTGTTTATATTTCCAAAGATAATACATAATTCCATTGATATAAAATCTATGGAATTATATAATATCTATGGAATTTTATGAATTTTATGTTGTGGTTTATTTATACGACTTTTCAAATTATGGGGTGGCCGTGAACGTGTTAATACTCTTCAAGTCAGAAGGGTAAAACATGACATTTTTTTTTTTTATATAAACTTTTAAATGGTTATATTTATTATCCAGCTCTATTGTCAAATTTATCTTTTTAGGTCATACGACTAGACAGACTGATACTTTTTATGTGTCATTCTAACGTACTGTATATAGTAAGAATGCCCCAATAATTAGATTCATGCCACATGTAAATAAATTTAATATAGATGTTTTATTTGTAATTCAGTTGCTTCTTTTAATTTTATCTTAATAATTTAGTAATTTAATCACTTAACATAAATTGTACTTCCACAATAACCCTTATTTATGTATATATTTATATGTTTCACATTTCCATTGTAATTAGGCTCGCCCGTTTAATAAATAAATAAGATTGTATAGGTTTATAAAGTTTAGTAACTATAATCTAACTATTTATCGATATTTGCTAACAAATATTGCTGATGTCAGTTTAAAGTATTAATCTAAAACATTTTTTCACCAAATTTTTAAATCATAAAAGTTCATTATTACATTTTTTTCTAAAAATAGTTCAAGTTATTTTTTATTTTTTAAAAAGACATTTACAATCTGTATACATAAGAAAATAATAGGTAAATGTGATGAAAATATTACTAGACGTGACAAGCGTGAGGGAAGGGAGTGTTCAGTGACACTACTTCCAAATTATGAACTTAGGGGGGAGGTAAATTATTTTATATGATATTCAGTAGGTACTAAGTATTATTTAATAAATTGTGCGTCCATTTACGTTTAAGACGACGGTTAGGGTTGTCGGGTATTATACAAGAAGAAAGTTTGGATATGAGTGGGTTAGAGTGGTTAAAGGTGTTTTTATGGAATTTGTTATAATGATGAAAGACAAGTGAGGATATTGGTGGTAAGTTGAGGTCATGGTGTAGGGTATGGTTGCTGACGTACCAGAGAATTCAAGTTACTATATCTAATCTATATTAATACATTAAGGTTACGTTCAGACGGTGGCTCTTCGATTCGATTTTTTTCATGTATATGGTTTTATCGAATACAAAACGACAATTCACACGAGAACTTTTCGATGCAATTTTTTCACATACGTAGGGGTTTTGAGCCACGAAAAATGGATACATCATTATAGTTTACTCGGTAGTAGTGTTGGTAATTGGCACATAATCGCCATTGGATCCGCTTGTTCTACTTTTTTTATACTAGTATAGATGTACGTAAAGGAAACGTTTAGTACTACAAAGGTTCTAGGTAAATCCTCTATTACAGAATGGCCCACAACGAGAAAAAATATTTGAAAAATGTTTGTTTATAGATGTCAAATGATTTACCCCACAATATGGTTATTCTTTAATTTATGAAATAAATATTTCTATTGATTTTTTAAAATTGTTTTCTATTTTCCGTCTTCCAAACAATACATCGAACACATAGCTATTAAAAACACTGAGAAAACGTTGAAAACTAATTCAAGATACAGGAAAATTTTGTTCATGTAAACGATATAATATAAAGGTAATTACTATTTTATCATGTGTTCGTCAAAATACATTCGATATTTATCGAATCGTAGTGACAAGTTCGTACGGTATTCGAGAAAAAAAATTTCATGAATATGTGATTTTTCCGCACGGGCTCCTTGTGAACGTGTAAATTTAACACCCCCTGCCACTGCTATATTCGATAAGTTTCCGTATACAGGAAAAATATTTCCGTCTGAACGTAGCCTAAGTGTTTATACAGCGAAAGCAATTATAATAGTAATACATTTTAAATAAAGCATTTTACGGCTCATATATTGATACGATATCGGTGGCGGGATGATCGACTTGTACATTCTTCTTCCAAGTCCTCTATACAGGGTGAGAACAAACTTAAGGAACGAGTTTGGATTCCGCATGTGTACATCGTTAATGAACACGATTCGAACATCATGGGTTCCGGCCGCCAAGATATACTAGTAACGGTTCAACCAGATGGAACAGTTTTATATTCAGCTAGGTCATATAACACAATTATCATATAACACTAAATTTAAACCACAACGAAACATAATACCATATAGAATTAAAATAGACATTTGTTTATAGGTTAAAAGTGTCGTTATTATGCATGATGAACTTACAAAAATTTCCATTTGATGAACAAACATGCCCATTGATATTGGAAAGCTGTTTGTAGACCATTTGATATTTTTTTATCCATATTGAAAATTTCAAGTGAATCGAATTTTATAATTCATTATATTTCAGGGACTTACAACAATACCCATTTGGAATTAGTCTGGGAACACGATTCCCCTGCGGTACTGAATAGCAACTTGCGAATGACTGAATATAACTTAGTGTCCATTTGGACAAATGCAACCGTCAGTGAATATGCACTGACAAAATCAACACCAATAGATGAAAATTATAAAAATAAAGGATATTCACCTTCAGTCATTGAACATGTACATTACTATGGAAAATTTGGTAAAATAACTAATTCATTGCTCTTATTACTTCATATATAACTTATACATAATTGAAATTAGTGTGTTTGTTAAGCGTGTTTGAAAGTTCACAATAAAAAAAAAAATTAAAAAATAAAATATAAAATGTGTTGATAATTAGATTAAAATTAATAACATTTGAATTTTTTGTTTGTCAAAAGCTGGAAACTATAGTCAATTAATAGTAAACTTTGAGTTAGAACGTGAAGTTGGTCATTACATAATGGACTATTACGTACCAAGTATCATGCTGGTAGTTGTATCATGGGTATCGTTTTGGTTAGATCCAAATGCAGTACCTGGTCGCACAACATTAGGTAATTTAATTACGTAATATTGTACGTTATAATTATTTTAACTAAGTAAATAATAGTTATTTTACACTTATTTTTAATATATCTTTATTCCTTCTGTCCACCTAATAAGAATAGTTCAATTCCAAAGTGTGGTAATATATTAACAAACGACAGTGCCGTAACTAGGAGTTGGCAAAATGGGCGGTTTTCCGAAGTAAGGAACCGCATTTAAGTAAAATTAAAATGTTTTTTTTTCTGTAAAATATACGCCAAAATAAAATTTGCCAAGGGCGCCACAGTGGATGTTTACGGCACTGACAAACGATAAATAAAACTATAATTACTAATCTACTAGGTTTATTTTATATGTCTAACTGTATATAATACATATAATTTAAATTTGATATTATACATGAGCTATTACACTGTTAAGTATTAACGTATTAATAATATTTTGGAAATAGGTTTAACCTGTGATCTACAGTGATCTAAGATACGATTAGGTGTAAATCAGACCGGATAATCATACGTGTCTTATTAATGGATACGTAATAAGTTTAATAACTAATATTTATTTATAACATTAAAAATCGTTTATTACTTTGAATAACATGAAATAGTTAAAAAATAAATATTTATTGCGGTATATTAGCGTAGGTCAGACTAACCTAACATTGATTGGCATGGGTGACTGCCACAGTACAATGGTCTACTATGGTGATAACACAGATAGAACCTAGATTATGTGACGTATAGTTTTTTTTTTGGTTGAGTAAAATTATTATATACTACACATTTCTTACGTCTTCTTTGGAGAAGAGTATAATGTTATATGGTTAATGTAAATCAAACATGTCTATTAAGGACAAATAATTGTTGACGTTCTGCAATACAATTTTGATTCACTATTTGCTTCCCATTTACAATTGGCCATAGAAGGCAAGACTGGTGAGAACTTTTGAAGTCACCAAGGTTGATTAATTTAGACTTACACTTATTTGGTCAAGATATTAGTACTACTTATACATACTTCAGAACAATACAATTATTTAAGTTTGATGATATGAGAACATCAAAAACGTAGTATATGGTTTAGTTAAAATTCTTTTTTTTTTTAATGACAAAAGTAAATAGAGTAGGTATATCATTAGTAAAAAAAAAAAAAAAAAAATTCAGTTCAGTGTTCTTTTTCTGGCTTTTTGCAAATTTATTGATAACATCGTCTAAGTTGGTGTTTTTGAACAGTTTTTGTTCCATTACTAAAATTTAAGCTTGATTTTCTTGACATATAGTTGTACATAATACATTTTTAGTACTGAGAAAAAGCGTTCAGTATTTGCTACCATTATGATAAATATCCGAAAAGCCACAGTTATATTAAGAAATACATTTTCCAGATTTAAAGTTTTGGTGGCATTAAGAAGATTTCAAGATGAGGGTGTCTTTTTTAATTTTGTATAAAAAGCTAAGACGTTGGGCCCTCTTGGAAGTACGGGCCCCGGTGATTTAACCCTCCCTACGCCACCCTCTTGTCAGCTCTAATATTAGGATATCAATTAATGAACACATGGAATTATTGGATGGAAAATATCACTAGAAAAGCGAGGTTACGTTGGAAATACGAGTATAGAAATTTTATACCTATCATTTCTATCTGATCTACGATTCTTATAGTGTCCGAATGGATTTAATTTTTATATTACATTAAACTGCTTATTAGACACAATTAAACTGAGAGATGTATTTGAAAGATAATAATAATCTTAATAAATAATGTGTGTAAGTAAATTAGGTTATTTTTAGTATTTACATTGATCTAAATTAGCAATAATTATATTACAAGTTACCGTATTGGGAAAACCATATTAATTTGATTCTGACTGAACAAAAAATACATACAACTTTTTTGGCTTAAGTTGAACTAGATATTATTATTATTAAAATATTAATAATGAGTATGGTATAAAATTAAAAAATAAATGCAAATAGTTTATATTGTCGAAACCGGCTATAGATCACATGTTGAATCAATTCCACAATTTGATGTTTAAAATAACGTTAATTTATTGATATATCTGTACATAATTTAGGAACTAGTACAATGCTCACATTCATTACATTATCAAGAAACACAGGTAGCTCGCTACCTAAAGTTTCTTATATCAAAGCTACTGAGATATGGTTCATTGTATGCACAGCATTTATATTTGGATCATTGGTCGAGTTTGCATTTGTCAACACCATATGGAGACGAAAGTAATACTTTTTAATTATTGCAGTCAAATAGCAAAAGTTCAAATAAAATTTTAGGTTTTAGTATATCTTACAATTAATTAATAACTTATCATAATGGCTGTTTTTCTAGCTTCTTTTTTTAATGATATATTTGTTTTATTTATACTTCGGATTTTATTATTTTCACTATTCAACTGTATAAATCTATAATAATATTAAATCAAGATTATGTAAGAGTAAACAATACGTTGTTACAGAAAAAACGTGGAACTAAAAAAAGTCAATAGTAAACATATTTTTAAGTCAACTTTAACGCCTCAAATGCAACGGAAGTTATCTATTGACAGCGGTATTGACAAAGGAACGATTAGTGGAAAGTTAAGTAGAAGAGAAAATGTGAGTATATTAAATATTATATAATTAAATGTACAATTCACTCTACAATATTATAATCACACTGAATATTTTATTTAAAATATGAGATTCATAAATACATTTTTTTTTAATTTTATTATACTTCTCTCTTAAAATGCCAACTATCAATCTTTTTTCAGTAACTACACTGATGTTGTTTTATTCATTATTCATGTTGTCTTTAATAGTAGTGTAACATATTTGTCATTTGATATAAGTCATATGTTTATGAAACTATGAATAGTATTATATGTTTATAAAATTAATGAATTTGAAAAATTAAAACCCTACTGCCAAAGAATAATAAAATATTTCATAAATAGAGTTAATATTCCCTACTTAGTGTTTATTAAATTATTTATTTTATTAATTGTTTTTTTTTTTTCAAGAAATCCAAAAGTCTTCTATCTGTTGGTGATCTAGACCCTGTTGTTTGTCCCCATCCAGAACCACTTGAAAATTTTAGTATTCGTGTACCAACATTAAATGACAATAAAACTAGCGTAGGTGGTGGTCTGTTTACGTTGACTCCGCAAGAAATTGCTCAATGGATCGACCAACGCAGTCGTATTGCATTTCCTGCAGCATTTCTCGTATTTAATTGTTTTTATTGGCTATATGTATATCTTTAAGTCGTTACAAAATGTCAATTTTTTATTTTAAATGTTTTGTACATTATTTAACAGTGTTATATAATTTTATAATTTGTAAGATATCTAGTCTTCATAAAATACGATGGCGTTGTATCATAATTTATAATATGTTTAAAACTTAATTTTCTTGTTTTAAATAAAAATTTTCAGATTTTTAAATATTTAATCTAATGATATTTTTTTCATTTAAATATGTAAAACAAATTTTAAAGTTATTTAACGCATTAAAAAAGTAATAACAACAATAGAAAAGGTTAGAACTTTATAACTTTATATATAATACATGTGTTATACATATGCAATAGGTTGTTCTAAAAAATGTAATGTCATTTTTTTATTCCTTTTAATTTAATTTTCTTTTATCAAAACACTTATAAATTACAATTCATATACTTTGAACCATGATAACCAGTTCCGACTATATTAGTTATCGGTATTTACCCATCAATACTTGCATTATAGACGAGCGCGCTTTTGAATCGCACTAATGTGCGTATAATTGCTGATTGTTAATGTTAGTAAGCCAATTGATTTTGGTGAAACAAAAAATATTATTAGAAGGATACGTATAGTTTTAAATTACGGGGACCAACTTCCCTCTAATGGACAAGTACATGCTATATTTTTTTATAACATCCGTTAAGTGAAATTCACTATTAATAAATGCAGAAATCTTACTGTTTGTGAGTGTATTATATTTTGAAATAAATCCCAACCAGATCGTTACCGAGTTGTGTAAAATAACTTATTAACTGAGGTTTAGCGAGACATGAGAAAATACAAAGAATTCAAAAAGTATCTCTTGTGTTTCTTTTGACGGTGTTTGAAAATTTTGTATTTTAAGAGGGGGAGTAAAGTAAATTTAGCCAGTGACGCAAAACTCAGTCATAAGCAGACCATATTTTTAGGGTGGTGGATCAGTATACGATTGATAAGTGAATTAATAAAACTAACTATAAATTATAATATTCCCTATGTAATTATTACTATTTAAGATGTTTAAGTATTTAAATGCTATTATAAATGATGAAATAGATTAAACAATTTTGGGAGAGGGTGAACTCCCAACCCTTTAAAGAACGTCCTTGAGTGTAGTTTGTTGTGAGTTGTAAATTGGTTAGCTGTTGACTAGAGGTCTAGTCACTAGACCATTCAAAATGTTGTTCGACACTTCTGCATTTAGCCATCTTTAACTCCGTTAGAAAAGCTGAGTTACGCCTCTGGTGCAGACGAAGCTTTTCCGATAACTAGGCGCTAATCATGAGTACAACGCGTTTTCGTCGACGGCTCTCAATCACGACGTTTAAATTCCGTTGCTGGTCGATATATTATAGATATATCGCAACAAATATGCAAAAAAAAATATAAAATCATGAAATTTTAAAATTTCATACTTAAAAGTTTCAAATTATAACAGTCAAACCTATAGAATTTACGGAAGAAGGTTCGTATTGCATCTATGACGTGGTCATCTATTGGTTACTGCACTCATGGTATTATTCCACTGGGACAGTAGAAGTAATTATATCTCCAGCGATTGTATATTATAAAAAAAAAAAAAAATAAATAAATAAAATAAAGCGTTATGTTGTAAGGGCGAGAATATTAAATATATTGCAATGTATGGTATAGAATGGTATATAATGGTCTATTTAAATGGGTATACTTCAAATGTAATGAACACGTAATGTTGTTGACAGTTGAATGTTATAACCTGTTATACTTAAAAGTATATATATATACGTTTAAGTATAACATAAATTATCCTCATATATAAAAGTGTATGAGTATTTAATTGAAGAGAAAAAACTATAAAAGTTTTTGATTCAGGACTCTCTTCCCAAATAACATTGTCATAAGAAAATAATTTGGTTTATATTTCATCATGATAATTCAAAACTATAACGGTAATTTATATTTGCTGTTCGATCTTCAGAGAGTTAAATTTCTTGTGATGTGGTTATGGGACGTTATTAAATGTTTACGTGAAAATAAAGTGTCATACGTATCGTTTTATCCCATGGATGAAAGAAAAATAATTCGAATTATACCATCCATTTCACTTCCAATCACTTCGCCCTGTTTTAATAAACCCGTTTGAAATCGGTGTTTTTAGCTATAGTTTGGCAGTTTAAACGGCCGAAACCTCTAAGTTTTTTTATTTTTATTTTATTTATTATAAAGTAACACCCTCGAAGGGTAATATGATACAGTAAAATAAAATCATAAATACTACATATGTATAAAGTAATAACAATGTTTAAGTCTAAGTACTAATAAGAAATAGAAATGCATACAATGTGATAAAGATATATAATAATAATTCTGTAATAGATTAGATTTAGATAGGAGGAATATAATGTTTAATATTTATAAATAATGAGTAGGATTAGTAATTATAAGTATATGACTTAAATTTGTTACTGTTATCATAGAAAAAATCAAAATTATAAATATTGTTACATGATGTTAACATTCGATTTAGTGGGCTGTGTTTAACGAAATTATTTTTACCAAAATTAGTGTAAAATAAATGTGATTGGCGGGTGTTAAAAACTGGTATTTTAAAATAAATTTGTTCTAGTAAATCTGGACAATCTATTTTATTGTTAAGTAATTTATGGATAAATAATACATCTGTGTTTAGTCGTCTTGATTCTAAAGTTGGGATTTGGTATATTATAGCGACATCTTTTACTGATTTATCAACTAAACCAAATTTATAGGCTAACATACGAAGGAAACGTCTTTGAATTATTTCAATTTTATTTTTGAGGCCGACTTGTATTGGATTCCAAACAACCGAACCAAATTCAAGAATGGATCTTACAAGTGAATAGTATAAAATAATCAAACAATTAGGGTTATTAAATTCAGAGCAATTTCTTTTTAGAAATCCTAAGTTACGAATAGCTTTGCTGCAGATTAAGTTAATATGTTCAGTAAAGCTTAGGTCTTTAAGGTAATAAGGTCACACCTTAATCACGGACAAGATTAACTCTTTCAAGAATGGAATTTCCGATTTTATAACTAGAACGTATTTTATTTTTACGTCGACAAAATGATATAAAGGTACATTTAAAGTTATTCAAGTCCAAGCCATTTATTGAACACCAATGGGCAAATCTATCTAAATCACTTTGAAGATGATTTATATCGTTAACCGAATGAATATTCATATATAATTTTAGGTCGTCTACAAATAATAGAAATTTGGAAAACTTAAAAATTGGAAAAATATCATTTACAAAAATTAGGAACAATAAAGGTGATAAATGACCCCTTTGCAGTACACCAGATGATGTATAAAGTTCCACTATTCTGGAAAATATATTTATAGAAGTGAAATATAGAATCAGATCGGTACCGGAAGTTAATTCAGTTATCTCAGAAATTTACGAAATCACGACAGCTGAAATAATTATTTGTAAGTATTGCACAACTCATTAGTACAATGGAAAGAACATACATATATTGATAATTTTTTTTAGGTGCACTCAAATTTATATGGTCAGAATCAGTGGAAGTCAAGGATTTTATAATGTATACACCGCAGTTACGTTTTTATGATCCGTAAGACAATTCTCTATGGTATCCAGGGAAATATGTGAAGCGGGATCCTTTAATATATACATAACCTATGTACAGATAGGATTAACGGATGGTAATTTTCATAATTTATTAATATCACATGGCTTCAAATATTAATTGTTCTCAATGATGTAGTGCTAAAAATATAAGTGGGTATACGCCAAATGTTGTCAAAAATAAAATATTCACAGTAAAAATATGATGTAGGGAGTTTTGCCTCCCCCCTAAGATTTCTTAAAAATATAATTTGTCAATCATCAATTATGAACTATACAATATTATTTATTTTTAATGTAATATAACTCAGTGCTCTATTATGATTTAGTTTAAATTTTGTGCTTGATAAAATGTTACAGCTATGTCACACACATTACAATTAACATTTTTATTTTTATTTATAGCAACTATAAATCATAAAATATTGCATAATATTTGCACTTATTGCATAATATTTGCACTTATTGCAAAATAATTTTCAAGTGATACTTAATACATGACAAATTAAGATTAACGAAGATAATACAATACATTTCACATGAAATACCAATGTAAAATTGTAAATTGATAAATTGTAATATATTTTTAAAATAAATAAAGAAACTAAAGATTAGTTATACGCATGTACACGATCGTGAACTCATGGACTTAGGTGTTTTTATTGGGTACACGCATATTCTGAAAAAATGGAAGTGGGTACACGTCGTGTACCCTCCACTACACCACTGATTGTTCTTTTATTTCATCCATATACGATATGAGTTTATATATTTTTTTAGAATTAGTTTGTTTCTATATTGGGTATAAATTAATAATAATTACTAATGTATTATAAAAAAAAAATTGTTTATGCTTATTAATATTTTGATTTATTTGTGGTGATGTTAATCACATTTTGTACATTAAACGAAGTATAAAAATTAAATAGATGTAACTGTCTTATTTTATTGCCAGTATTATTTTTCCGAATTATTAAATTCGTCATCAGCATGAAATATTTTAAATTGTACATTAATATAACTTACTCATGTTTGCCGATTATACCTATACTATTAGATATATATATATATAACCTATACTATTATACTCATACATAGGTGTAACTTGGAAATTTATTAGGGGGGGGGGGCAAAAATAAAATTACATATCTAACGATAAGAGTGTCCGAGGCTAAACGCCACTTTATTACCTACATATTGTTACATAAAATTATTAATTTTCTAACATTATGTTGGATAAACAAAAATTTAAAATTAAGATTTAAAAAAAAAAAAAAATTATAGTAATAGCTATATCCAGCTGTTCTATATTTATTTTAAAACAAGGTATGTTAAATATCAAAGGGGGCACTGCTCCTCCTAATTTATTCTGGGGGGGGCAATTGCTCCCCCCCAGTTTATGCATATGCTATTATACTATTATTATAGATTATATTTAACTAATCTACAATTACTATTGCTTAAATGTTGTCATGTGAAATAAATAAAAAAAAAAAAATAGTTAGAAATTATTATCGACAGTTGATAAAACTTTCAGTTATATTTTTAAACATAGATCCAGATCAAAAATTCAAAATTAGGTCTCCGGGTGCCAAACAACAAGCTCGGTGGATAGCGAAAGCAATTTATTTCCTAAAAATATTTTTACTAAGTTCTCAGTTCAAATTATGCAATAAAGACAAGGCATCTCTTCTAGACGTCTGCATATTTATTAAAGCATGCTATATCAAGCTATGGTTTTAATATATATTATGGCAGTAAAATCACCTAACCAAGATTTGTGTTTTATAAAATCTTTAAAATATAAGGAAATGTTGACAAAAATATCAAAAACTGATCTTCATAAATGTTGCTTTATTTATGGCATTTGATTGTTGAAGAAGCCATCTTATCACTATTTGACAATGAAGCGGATCAAACAACAAAAATTAAGATTGTGACAAATTTAACTAAAGAAAATATATTGACCATTGGGTAGTGACACATCTCATTGAAAGAAGAACTTGGTGGTTCATTGTACGGTTAGTTAAACATATATATTAAATATAGGCCTATTAGTTGTTTTTTATTATAGAAACCTTAAGTTCTTTCACCCTTTATTTATTTTTTCAGAAAAAATATTTATGTCTTTATATCAGCCAAGAGCAAGTTTTTGTTCACTCATCTGAAAATGTATGAAAATTTTCTCCTCGAGTGTCTTTCACCATGGCAAACTAATGTTTTATTCCTCGAAGCAAAAAATGCTGTGTCAATCCATATAACTAAAAGTTTTGTTAAGCCGATGAAAAACCTTCATCGTTTAGTTACAGGTGAAGATGAATAAAAACAATTTTCATCACTTAGTGTACAAGAGCACAGAAGACCGAATTTATTACAATTTCATATTTTTAAATTTAATTATTGAACATATTTTCTTTTCACTTTTTTTTTCTTTGTTATCTTGGTACTTATAGCCCCCCCTCTCCTCAAATGAAAGCTATAGTTGCGCTTATGGTGATAGACCATATAAATATACATACGAGGTTCCTATATATATGGTATAAGAAGGGCTAAAACTTGTAACCGGTTTTAAACGAAAACCGGTAAAAAACCGTAAATTTGAGAACCGAAAACCGATAACCACTTTTAGTTTTGGAATGTTGAAAGCGGTTATTGGTTAAAGGTAATCAAGGTAAATATCTAAATATTATCATCAAAGCGATTACCTTGTATTTTCAATCCCGGTTTTATAACCAAAACCCATTCCCGACCAAAATAATTAACGGCTTTTTCGTGGTTATGTCATGATTACATTATACTATTATAGTTGAATTTAATTTTTCAGCTATTTTTAAATATTTTTCCCCAATTAATGGCTGTTGAGTATTGCTTATCTGTTGTGGATATCATATATATAGGTATAACTATACATTATAAATACCGTCATAAATGTCATCGTCGTGGCGCGCTGATTCCTATTACGAAATAGTTGGTGGAATAGAAGCTTAGTCTATTGAGTATTTATGATATTTTAATACTGTCGTTTTAATAATTGCTCATTCAGATTTTGGAGTACTGTATTATATACAATATAACCAAAAAGTTCTGTGGCAATGTATCAATCTTAGTGTCATCATAGAAAATCATTATATTTAATTTCAGTTTTTTATCGTTATAAATAAGAAAATTATAATAATAAAAATTTTTTATGCAATTTAGTTTTTTGATTACCATTGTCTTCATGTTTTAAACTTTAAAGCAGTTTGAAAAAATAAATATTGAAATTGAATGAAATCGACCAAATTAAAGCATATTAAGTTTTTGATTTAAACTAATTATTACACAAAGCTTAGATAAAAAAAAAAAAAGTTTTTGATTTTGTAATATTAAGTTATATTATCAACCCACGAATCACCTAAATAAACTGTTTTAAAAATATGATTTTTAAAAACCGGTTTTAACCGGTAACCGATTACCAAAAGACCTTATCATCGGCTTTTAAACGATTATTATAGTTTTTATTATTTTTTTTTTAAATACCCATAAAGAAACGCGTACCGATTACCATAATATCAAAATTAAACGATAACCGGTTACCGGTTTTAAAAAATTTTCGGCTCATACCGGGGCCGATTACCAACTTTATTAGGAACGGTTTAAGCCCTGGGTATAAGTCTTTAATTTTATATTTTTGTTCATGTTAAGAACGAGAAGTTTGTTATGAGAAACAATGAAGACTTACATAATCTATATAAAGAACCTACCATTATTGAAATCCAAAAAAGTACAAGAATAAGTAGGATAGGGTACATTTAGAAATTGGAGAAAATTATTAGATGCAATTTGTTATGATTGACCACGCTTGCTTGCAGCGGCGAACACAGGAAAAAATATGTAAAATGTTTTCAAAGAACATGCTTTATAAATATATACATAAATATTATTTACAAGTCTCGTGAGAATCTTTTAAATAACTATTACATTTGTAGGTTAGATCAATTTTTTCTAATATTTCGGGAGTGGGTGGTTAAACCACCCCTACGTTCAAGCAAGCTAGTTAGTAATGTTTTTTACCATGAATTGTATTATACTTTCGACAAATTTTTACTATTTTTATTGGTTTTTGCACTTATTTTCGTTCGCGGCGCAAATGTTTAATCTCTCGTTTTACCCATAACTAGTAGGTAGTCAAAAGTAAACACAAACCTACAAAGTAATATAATATATTCTGTGGTAATAACGCAACACACAATATAGATCAACTAAATGACGCAACACGAGGGAAAGCTAGGACTGGATATATATCACGTCAATACAGTCAATTAAACTAAAAACATTGTTTTTTTAATTTTTTTTATCATTGTATATTGTTTTTAAAACAATATACAATGATTATGCGAGACTACGTTAGTACGGCCTACACCGGCAGCGACGGCAGTGTAAGCCACGCACGTAATGCGTTTTCGTTGCAACAACCCATGAATCGGACTTAGGCCACGGCGCCTAACGAAGTTTCATTTACAATAATCAATTGTTAAATGAAAATTTATTCTTCCTTGAGATAATTTTTTTAACAATTGCTGATTTTTAATCTATAGGTTTTTTTTATAAATATAATATATTTAAGAATACACATGTACATAATGGATAATATAAAATAAAATGCATTTTAAAAAAACGTGGTTAACAAATTTAATTAAAATATATAAATGTTAACAATAATAATCTTTCAACTAATAATAAACAGAAACAGCATTTAACTTTTCACTTCTTTATAATTTGACCATATTCTTTTGCAATATTTGCTTCAAACATTTTAATAAGCTCATCGTTTGTTTTATCTACTTTCATTAATTTTTGTTCTTCTAAGAATGACAAATTTTCATCAGATTCTTCTACTAACATACTTCGTATTAAAGAAGATTTTCTAAAAAAAAAAAAAATTATAAGGTATTTTTCTTTTTCTTTCTGATTGTATGGAGTTACTCCATGTTTATTAATAGCATTGATTAAATATTATAAAAATATGGTTATGTTACTTAAGATTAAATTAAACTATAAGTAAAACTTAATATGATATTTTATAATCAAAATTGTTTTGACTAAGAAAAGTATTTTCATTCAATTTTACAATAAAATTAAAAATATAAAAATACTAAAAATGTTTTTAATTTGAATGCTTTTTATTAACATACTATTCAGATAGATATCAAATGTTAGAGTGGACTTCAAATCATAAAAACATATATTATTAATTTATAAAATAACAAATTGTACATTGCTTTACAATTATTTGAATAATTTTAATCTACTACGATAGGATAAATTATTATAGGTGATACCATTGATTTTAGAATATACTATATATTCTAAAATCAATTTTTTTACTACTAAATGTTAAAAAATTAAAACATTTAAAGTACTTACTTTACTCCATAATACCGTATAGTTGATCCAATTAATAATATTGCTACACAAAAGCCTGCAATGGTAATATTTGATGCCAACCAATGGTTATTTGGATGATTATAATCATCCTTCCAATTCCTAACAATAGCCATAAATAAATAAAATAAAATACATTTTTTAAATTTTAACTGTTAAAAAATTATACAGGAATTTCAAAGAAATTTTTTATTATTATTAAAAGAAACTTATTTATTTTACATATGTTCTTCGGTATGATAAACATAATGATATAAAATAATGTTAAATGAAAAATAGAACAAATTAAGATAAGAAGAACCACAGTGGTACAACTCTATTCACCAACAACATATTTTATTTTGCAATTGTTATTAATATTTAAAAGTTTAAGGCAACGAATTCGATTTAGTCAGAAGATAATATATAAGAATGGTTGGAGATGAAAGGTCTGAAATTAAAACTTTTTCAAGTATAAATGAAGAAATAGTCTATTCTCATTGGCTTTATTAATTTTAAATTATTTAATCTCACTACCAAGTTATATAAAATAGATTTTTTCTTTTATCTAATGAACTAATAAATTATTGCATTTTATCTTACCTTTCTTGTTGTCTTGGGTAATTATAGTATACAGGTTGAATATTATTATTATGTCTCAATGTTTCATCATATGAGTTTTTTTTGTCATCATCCATCAGTATAGTATACGCTTCATTGATACGTATAAATCTATCATTAGCAGAAGGACCACAAACGTCTGGATGATTCTTAAACACAAAATAAATAGTAACGTCTAATTTATTTTCATTATTAAATCAAATAGATACCAGTTTGGATAGCTTGATAAATGAATTGCGTATTTCTTTTTTGGTACATCCTGGTTTCAAGTTTAAAATATCATATAACGTGGACAATTTATGTTTTGATGATCTAATGAAGAAAAAGAAATGTGATGTTGTAAAATACAATATAAGTTAAAATAATATTGTAGTTAAAACTGTCTAAAGCAGAAGACTTAAAAATTATTTAATTTAGTTTTTCTAATACAATATCCATGAGTTCTGACATAACTTGCAACATGATTTAATACAATTTTCATTTTACCCAGATTTCCAGCATATTTAGGTTCTATCATAGACTAGTTTCATAGTACATGGATGAGATTCTTAATATGTTAAATTATGCACATAATTGTAGTAATTACAAGTTATTAGGCATATGATACTGTTAATGGTTTAAATAAACCAAATTAATGTCTATTTATTTCTTAATAATTTCTTAACTAATAATGTAAATGGATTGTTAAAAGATATATTAATAAGTCTCATTATTCATCAAACTGTTTATTACTACAGAAAAATAATAATGATCCACTAATCTTGAGGATGCTTGATGTACAAATTGTTAAGTGAGTGTTACTTGAATTAGAATATTAGAAGCTAACAATATTTAAAATCGTCAAATGACAAATGCGTTGTAACTTACGAGCAACGTATTGATATATCCTTGACACTTAGTCGAACACATTTAAAAGTAAAAGGCAGAATAAAAACATTGTTCATAACTGTAAAAAATGTATATTAGGTATATAATAAAGAAGATAATAATAATTATTTCACAAAACGTAAATTATAATTGAGTTTAAAAATATAAATTAAAAACGAGCATAGGTACGCAGAGTTAAAAATATCATTGGGGACATAGTGAAAACAATAATATACAAATCCGTACCAATAACATTATTATTAGAAGTTTTATAAATATTGATAATATTATCATATGATAACACGAATGTGTGCAGGCATGATAAAAATATTATCTTCATGTGTGTAATTAAAAAGGTTTGGTCAATATAAAAGAGATCTGTTTATCGGTTTCTGGACTTCCTGCATTAAATTCTTAAATCAAATTTAAATTTTCCTTCGTGTAAATGGGTATTTATCGATCAATATAGCGAAATGCATTATTATAAAATAAATCGATGGTAAGTAGAACTAATACATAAACATGTTAGTAAACAGAGAACATTTATGCAGCAGGATAATATTGTACTTAAATTACAACTAATATATGAATATATAATTTATTCATAGATTACAATTGAATTAATTTGCGGAAACGAAAATGATTGGGTAGTAAATATACAATTATCAATAATGTGAGAAGCTAAACATATATTTACTGCTGTATATTCTCATAAAAGTTAATGCAAGAGACATTACATTAGAGATGAACGTTAATTAAAGTACTTCAAAGGATATTTTGTCGGAGGCTAATTATTTCACACGGCTGTAAAACATAAACATCGTTTGGCTTATTTCAAGCATCTATTCTAAATGGCTAAATAAACGTATAGTTATTGTAGACTGTTCAATCCGGTGTGGATATAAGGGGAGATATAGTGGTTGAAATCCCCTCTTAGCTCTTAGTATATTTTAAAGAATTCCTACATTACTACATTTATAATATTTTATATTATAGGCACCTACTGCTTATTAATAGTGGACCAAAATCGTGATAAAAAAACATGATTGTGAAATGTGTACTTATATGTAAATCTTACTAAAAATAGCGAAATTGATGTATTTTCTAGATTATGACAATTTTTTATTCGAGCTTAAACATTTTTTAGAATACATCTGATATTGCAATTCTATTTATTTTATACCCTCAATCATCGCAATAATATACGAGTATAATAAAAAAAAAACACACCAAGTTAGCAAAATGTTGGTAAATATAGTTTTCCAAACTTTAACCAATCAAGGTCATTTAAATGCATCAATTTAATAAATTACATTTTTAATAATTTCTCAACAATACATTATCAATTAACACGTTTAATTAAAATTTAATTTATTCCTAAATAATTAATAAATAGCTGTAGAAAATAAGAACTTGGGTGTTGTCGCGTCGATACTTGTGATAATGAATTTCTTCGTAAAGTTGGATAAAACTATTGTCATTATTCACACTCTGGCAATAATCATAATGAATTACAATTATGATTATTTAGAAATTAGAATAACTGAAAATGTAACCTGTATAATAACGTTTAAATATACATTTAAGTCCATATTATTAAATATATTAATATTTCATAAAGAAAAATACGAGTAGTTTAGAAATAATATATTAATATGAATAATCTCTATTGGTTAACGAGTATTTCTAATCAATCTGAACTTTAAGGGTCCCCTTTAAATTTTCCTGGACTGGGACCTCAGGTATAACGGCCCCCCTAGCGACGGTTTTGCCTCGTTTATGTAGTAGTCGAATACCACAATTATTGAGAATTATTATACTTATGTATTATTGCTATGTATTACGAAACACATTTATTATTGATAACGTGATAAAAAAGTCTAAATATAAAATATTAGGTGTAAGTCTCTATGATCACTTTATAGTTATAATATTTAACTTTTTTTACTTAAGACCAAGAATAATGCACGATAGTAATATGTCATTATTAGGACCCGGATTTCAATGCAAAGTGCATATTTTTTTGGTTGTTCATACACAATGTTCTCTAAGAACATAATTCGTTTCATGTTACGAGGGTTTCAAAACTACAAATTTTATTTTGCATTTTTTTTGCATATTACGACGTTTTTTTCATTTTTAGAGCATTTTTAGTATTATTGGGTTATTTTGTTGGTTTTTAATGCATTTTTGTTTGTTCGATATACTAAACAAGTTTAACACATTCAAAAAAATCAAACAACAAATTATTTTCTTGATATTTAAGTAGGTTTATTGGGTTTTTCCATACACATAATCAATCTTTATTTTTCGATTCAGTTTTTACCTTATCTTAATTTATTCTATGGAACGTCACCAGTATTCAGTTAAACGACAAAAAATCAAACAGTTCGTTTTAAATCGCAGACGTATTACGTATGTTTATGATTTTAATGTATTAAATAGTGTGTTAAATAATGCCTAAAATAAAATAATGTATGTCATTTTTAAGGTCATTTTTGTGGTAAAATGCATTTTTTTAAGGACATTTTTGACTATTTTTTAGAGCATATTTGTATGGTTTAAAGTGCATTTAAATCTGGGCCCTAGTAATTATTAAAAAATTGTAATGCACAAGAAATTATATTATGTTATATTGCATTTATGAGAAAATTTAATGAAATTAAATAATTAATTATACTTCTCGAGTATTAAGTATTCAATTTTTGAAAAATTATAATTGGATTATATAACTGATTTTACTAACTTGTTTTTGAACATATGTATATTTATATATTACAAAAAAAAAAAATTGTTATAAAAATCTAAATGTATAGTATTTTAATATTACATTGTTTAGAATTCACGATATCTTCGACATGTATTTATTTCGGGGCCGGTGCCAAAGCCAACTTGAAAGCATTTAATTTTTTATTGCAATAAAAAAACAAACGATTTAATTTTTTTAAAGCATACTTACAGCTAGTAATATAATTGCAATTAACGGACGAGATGCATAAAATGTCTATAATATTTGCAACATTACTAATTTTTTGAATATAATAAAAGGGTGTTAACATGATGTACATTTATAATGAGGAACACATGTTCTCGATCAATTTATGTATTTTATAATTCTTTAGTTACTATAAGTTATAGTAGTAGTAGTTATATAGTTATATATTATTTGAAGTGATTACTAAATAAATATCTTTACCGTTATAAATGATTATAACGTAATCTTAAATACAGATTGTAAACTTTTTTTTTATTAAAAAAAAAGTAATAAAAAAAATAGATACATTGAGGCTTATATGGATAATAATTTCAAGGAATTAATTGGAACATGAAGGAAGGATTTAATTTGATTATTTGAATGAAAAAGCTTGACATTCGAATTAAATTGTCATTTTCGAATTTTTGTCGAGTGTTAAATTATTGAATGTACTTGAATAAAATTATTGAATGTACTTGAATAAGATTTTTATTGTTTTCAAAAACAAGTCAATTTTTTTTTTAATTTGCGACTTTCTTTACACGGGGTCGGTGTCATTATTCCTGTAGAGTTGACTGTCATTGTATGTATAATTAATTGGCGTTTTGTGTGCATCAGATTACAGAACCAGAATATAGTGGTTTTCACGTCAACAATGATCGGTTGTATTGTATTCGTATTATAATCGCGCCCAGCTTTATGACACACGATCAACAGGTCGACGGTTCGACGACAAATGAATTATTCGAATCGCATAAACGTAAATCCGCGGTAAGAGGCGATGATGATAATAATATTGGTGTACCATTGTAATCCGTGAGTGGGTTCGCGCCGTCGATAGGGATCGGCCGCGGGACAGGGGTATTACGTAATTTCTGGGATGATAATGATCCTCGGATGATTACCGTTGGGTACAGCAGTTGCGTGAGAATATTACAATAATGGTATAATAATATTATTATACATATTATATAGTACAAGTGTAAACGGAAATCTGTATGGGCGTGTACGGCGTGATCGGGGTGCCATTATCACCAGTAGTGTGCTGAGCCCGTGACCGACAAGTATAGCAATATACTAACGATAGTGAACGCGCGACGTGCAGCATATTATCGATGATCGTGGTTAGGTGGCAGCAACGGCGGTGCGTGCGACCGACAGGAGGACGGGAGATGGTACATAATATACAATAGGTGTGTACGTATAAACGTGTATAGAGGCCGGTCCCGCGTGAACGTAGTAAACGTTGAGGGCTGGTGGCCGGGCTTGGGTAGTGAGTAGTGATCGGCGTAAAGGGACCGATGTGCGTGTTTGTTTGTGTGTGTATGACAGAAGGTAAGAGCGGAGGGAGTGACCACAATTGTGTTACGGGGTTCACGTGCACGTGATTGATTGCGCGCGTATACTACGACTGCCGGCGGCCCGGCTCACGATACCGATCGAGACACGCACACGTGCACACGACACGCACGTATACTCCCGTACACGTACACGTATGCACGGAGACGCACACGCACACGCGGACGCGAAAAAGCTTCTTCGCCGGCTCCGAACGCTGGCCGGGCAGGCGGACGTGACCCGGTAGACTGGGATGAAGTGATTTCGATGGCGACGGCGTCTCGGCACAAGGGATGCTGAACGCGTTGGACCGTGTGGTTGAGGAAAGACGCACAATCAATCCCGGCCAAGGTCGTATCGGGCCGATGCCAGCACAGACGCCCTGGAGTCGTCATGGCAACCCGTTCGCGGCCGCGGATACCAGCGTCCGGACGTCAGACCCGCGCGTAGTACTACGACGCCGCTTATCATCGGAACACCACAACCACTACCACTACCGCTGCTGCTGCTGCTGCTGCTGCACATATACGCACAGTGTACGCACACGCATAATATTATATTTCTGTCACTGTTCACTTGCCGGTGGTGCGCATATACAACACAACCCTACCGTCGTCACCACCACGCAACCCTTCACCCCTGATACCGTCTCTCACTCGCTCTTTTCCTTTCTCTACATCACTACTCGTTCCTCCTTTTTCTTCCTCACTCACTCACTCACTCTCTCTCTCACTATCTTTCACGTACAGATACACACACACACACACACACACTACCTCTCGCTCACACTACTCTCCGTCTCGTTCTCTCTCGTCGTCACGCGTTGTATTATCACGTCGCGGCGCCTCTCCGTCAGATCAACAGATTAAAACCGATTACGCGTTTCGAGGTAAAAACCGTTGAATATAGTCTCATATGTGTTTATATCTACATATTATGCAACTATTTTTTGCTTTGTTTGTGTTAATTATGTGTTCATTTATTATTGTTGTTTTTTATTTATTTTTTATTTTTTTTTTTTGCGACGTATATCAGACATGTATACAATGCATTGCAGTAAAATATAATTTATATTTATTTCATTTATTTACACAATTATTTTTAATTTAAAGTCACTGGCATGTTATTAGGTGACATGTAACGGACGATTATGTACTATTAATAGTTATAGTGTATTGTTCATCCGATAATAAATAACTTTTGGTAGGATCTATGTATACACGCTGATAATACACATTTTTATCTATTTCTTAATTTAAGTTATAACCTAAATTAAATTATATTATATTGAAAATAATACTAAACAGGAGATTTTATTTATATATATTATATATTATATAGTTTCATTTATGGATTAAAATAAATATTAAAACGTGTAATGTTTAATATTTATTTCATAACTAAAATACATTTATTAAAAATATATAGTTTTTCAGTAATCAAACATTAAAATATTTTAAATTAAATATTTTTTATACTGTAATGTTTATGACAAAGGCAAAATAAAAAAAATAAAATAATTTTATATTTAATAAAACTAATTTAAATAACAATTTCAGATTTTTAAATTTAAAATACATTTGAACTACTCTGAACGCAATTTTATGATTTTCAAAAGAATTTCGGAATACATTTTAATTTAAAATCATATGATAGTGAGTAATAACATAAATATTAAAATAATTTATTGAAACGTATAATTTGCACGTCTTTTTTTAATGTTTTATAACAATTATACATATCGCACTATCAGTGCAAGAGGACCATATATCAAAAAATTTTAAATTTACGTTTTTAATACCTCCGAATTCTTATTTTTTTTTCTTTTTTTTTAGAGTGGTGTGATTTATGTAATTATATATTTAAATTGTCAGTTATATAAATAAACTTATTGCATTAAGACAGATCGAGAGGTAGATGAAAACAATAAAGCCGTAATACGAAATGTGGCCTTTAAATTATACTTGTAAATAACAATATTATAAGAAAATGTCTGGTCTAGTTAGTCATATTGATATTTAGCAGAAGAAAATTACAAACTACTATAAATTATCACACATTAAAAATGCTGTCCTGAACAATTTAATATTTTTGATGCATGGCCCTCTTGCACTGATAGTGCGATATTATTAATAGAATAATAAATTTACAAAACTTCAGATTCTACATGAATTGTATATTTGTATAATTTGTGCTTATTTAGTATCTAATGAATGTCTAAGAAAAACATTTTACGTATAATTAGAATAACTGTAAATTAAAAATGAATTTTAATAATTGATTGGGTTAATTATAGTTCTGATAAAAGAAATTAAATTAAATTTTTATTTAAATATAAGTCTTTATTATACTATGTACAATCAAGATATTTATTTTTTAAATAGATAATGCATTTTAAAAAAGTAGATTGACAAGTACGGTTTTTTTTATAATAGATCTCGGAAGCGTTTAATATAGTTAAAAGAAATGCGTATAAAGGTCGTTACTAGGGCAAACATTGCCTCACAACAAATATATATACGTTTCTAGTATTAAACTTAAGTTAAGTGTGTATCAAATGTACTTTTGTTTATTTATTATCTTAAACTTTTTAAAGTATTATTTATCATTATTATTCCAGTTACTCAAATAATGGATTTGAGGATTACTTTATTAACTTTATATAACTTTATATAGATATATATTAATTAATAAGAAATGGTTCAATTATATATTTACAAGAATTAATTATTTTTAACTTATTCCGCATTCGATACTTTAAATTATTGAACTTTTTCCAACTGGGTTGGAATATAGACTTTTTCATATTAAATATATTATACAGTTAATATTATATCCAGAATTGTGTGTAAAGTAGGGATGTATGTATTTACACAGATGAATAAATATGACGTGATACAATATAAAATATTGGACAACACTTTTTTTTCATTATAATTATTATTCCCCAATGTATTGTAGATTAAAACTGTCTTACAGCAAAATAATAAAGAATAACTGATAACCATTGATCAATAACGAAAAGTGATTTAAAATATATTGTACGACATTAAAAAAAGTATCAGTTTCAATAACGATTGTAATAAATCATCAACATTTTATACTAAATTACGTAAGTACATATCATTGTTGTTAAAATTCGATATTTTAAGTGACTTGTTCAGTTTAATTGGAAAGATATTTCAAATAACTATATTTTTAAATGCTTAGAGAAGTGTTTCGTTCAAAATTATATAAATTATGTTTTATTGTTATTAACTATACCATACATATAATTTTAATAGAAAAATATACGTCGTTAAAATATTATTATAGTTATCGAAACTTTAACACCTGAAACATGTTTTATTCCATTTATGAATAATGCGAAATATTTTATAAGTATTTTAAAATGGACTTCAAATTTTACACCATATAAAATATATTACTATATATGACCATATAGTTTATAAACTATGAACTATAAAATTATGATAGGGTTATTACATTATTATATCATAAGTCTAATTTTAATCAGTTGTTGTATATTAATTAATATCTTGGTCATTTGTCTTGTTAAATTCTTAGAAAATACTGATACAATATATATATTTATATAAATCTTATTTATACAAATATATACTTACTTGTATGCTTATTTATTTATGACGGTCGATTCCATTTATTTTATATTTAATGACTATAAAATTATTCAATATTTTCGGAAGTTAAAAATTACATAGTTAAATTAAGTAGAAAGTAAATTAAATTATAAAAATTCACTTTTATCAATAGTAGATAGAATTACAAAAACAAAGAATCGAAATTGAATTTAATAATAGTAATAATAATACGAGACTATATATGGTATGCATTAATATGATAAATAAATTATCGGTTAAAATAAATCGCAATTGTTTTTAGTAAATATTATGTTTTTAACTAATTGTTTTGATTAAGATCATTGTTAAGAATTATAACGAGCAAGATATTATGAATATAATATTACAATTTATTTAATTTATCAAATATTATTATTTATCAATAATTTATATTAAAACATGTGTTTGATATTGATTTCATTATTGAAAATGTATTTTATTATGCTCTTGGTTTATATTTAATCTAAATATTTCAAAGCATAAATATATTATAAGCACTTCTTAAGCTACGGAAATATTTTATAATTTAACGGTAATATGCAGAGTAAAAAAATGTCTATTGTATTAATTAATCATTCAAATAATATTTAAAAATATTCACTATACTTTTATCGTGAAAATAACACATTCGAAATACGATTTAAAATACTTTTCTCATTTCAGTTAGACTCTTAAAACAAATCAAAATATGTAAACTAAATGGAAATAAGTACTATGATGTTTAAATGAGAAGTAAAATTATTCTTTGAAATTGCATATTGTTATATGATTTCATTTAATTTATAATTAATAGGAAAATTAAAAAAAAAATTGCTATTTTATAAACAGCTATAAGAAATCTAATCGTTTTGATAATTTTAAGAATCTAACCAGAATCTGTGTTTCACACGATGAGAGTACAATTTACTAATTTTATTTTATACTTCATCAACACCATACTATTTTATATTTCACTATTATAACTATAAATAATATAAAAAAAAATAAACGTAGTTCTTTTGCAATTTATCTTTATTTCTTCAACAATATAATAAAGAAACATAATTATGCTTATCTTGGTATAAATATGTTTTACATATTTTGAAGTCAAAACACGTTATTAAATTACGAATATTATTTTTTCATACAATGTATAAAGGTATTCATTGTTTAGTTATAATAATAATTGTTGTATACATATTTAGTACTTACTTACTCGTATTTCCAAATAAAATATTTAAATTCCCTTCAAAACTTATGTCTTAGCAATTTAAAAATAGTATAGACGCACAAACGTATGCATGCACATATTATTAACATATAACTATGCACATCTAATTACAATTCTTTAGCTAAAAATCATCCATCGTATTTATAAAAGGAAAGTTTTTTTTATTTTCTTAAATAACACATATTTACATTATTTGTCATGTAAATATGACAGTATAAAACTAAAAAAAATAAAATTGTTAATTATTATTTACTTTTTACTTATTAGTAATTAGAGCTTTTTACTTATGTTTTTAAAATGAATTATATTATTTATTCGTCCATTATTTTGTAAAATTTAAAACCACAATAATATAAATTTACTCTTATCTTCAAAAAATTGGATTAATAATTAATAAATGCATATATTTTATAATAGAAGTTTAACAAATATTGAAAATAGTTTTATTAGACAAAATGTATTCAAATATTAAAAGATATATTATAACTCATAATAAATATAAAAACTTTAAATCGTAAATGATAAAATAACCCATTATGCTGTAATGAATGTTTGATAATTATATTTCCGTAGATTAATCTTAAATAGTATAACTAACAAATTTAGAAATATTCAGTGTTATATTTTTCAGTAGATTTTATATGTTTAATTTATTAATGGTTCTTTGTTTCTTGGTGAAAAGAAAAATGTATTAATTGATATATTTTGTACGTATCAATCTTTAATATACATGGGTGTTCTCACGGAGAAGGATATGGGGGATAGGGATTTCCTCCATGGTCTTTTTTTTAAATGGCTTTGATGTTTATGTTCAACTGAAATTTAGCAATAACCAATTACAGTAGAGTCCCGCTAATACGGACTAGATGGGACCGGACTCTCTCCGGATTAAACGAAATGACGTTTTTTTTTAACTTACTCATTAATAAACACAATAAATAATAACACAATAAATATACTGTCAAAAAACACCTCATGTATTTATACGAATTCAAAATTTATTGATTTACAATTTTACATTAGGTAACATTATTATTTTTATTATGTACATATGTATTAAGACTTGAAAAACTCCGTGATATTTTTTTGTTTTAATGAAGATTGACGTAATTTCGTTGTGCGATGTTTCACTTTGTTTCTCGAAGTAAGTCATCAACTGCTCCAGCATTGCAGTTGCTTCACCATGTGTTGGGCCCGTTGATTGATCTGTACCATCATCTTCATCTTCTGAACTGTCAACTTCTATTTCTATGTTTTCAATACATGCATTTACAATTTCATCATCACTAAGAACCTGATGACCAACATCAGTGTCACCGTTTATCCATTCAGAAATATCATTTGCTTCCACCTCGGCACAACCTTCCAACTCTTGAAAAACTTGAATGAAATCAGTGTCTTCATTTGAAGTTGTTTCATCTCGTCTATAGTTTTCTTGAGGAATATTAGGCCACAATTTTTTCCAACTTTTTTGAAGTGTTTCTGGCTTAACTCCTTCCCACGCTTCTGCGGCTAAATAAAGAACAGTTTTTATTGTTACTTTTTTTAAAAGATCCATAAAGTTAACTAACGGGTTCGCTTCTTGTTGCTCTAAAAGAAACATGATCAACTTTTTTCTGTAAAGCCGTTTTGTCGTTTCAATAACACCTTGATCCATTGGTTGTATCAATGACGTCACGTTAGGTGGCAAAAATTTCACATAAATTTCACCATCTCGTAATTCACTTTCACTAGGGTGACATGGAGCATTATCTATAAACAATACTGCTTTTTCTGGAAGTTTTTTCTGTTTCAAAAATGTCTTTGTTGTAGGCACAAATGTTTCAAAAAACCAATTTTTAAAAATGTTTCCGTTCATCCAAGCAGATTTTTGTGAAGTGTATTGAGCTGGAAGTGCACTCATATTAACGTTTTTGAAAGCTCTAGGCTTAACTGATTTTCCGATCACCAAAAGTGGAAATTTTAAATCACCAGAAGCGTTACTGCAAGGAAGTAAAGTTACTCGTTCTTTTTTCACTTTATATCCTTTGGCTACAGAATCTAGTTTTGAGGCTAATGTTTTTTTTGGAAGCATTTTGTAATTCAACCCAGTTTCGTCAGCATTAAATATTTGGCAAGGCATTAAGTCTTCATCGCTAATAAACTTTTCAAATTTCGTTTTAAAGTCTTCACTTGCAACCTTGTCACCTGATAAAATTTCACCACTTACACCAAGTTCACGAATGCCATGTCGATTTTTCCACCGAGACAACCATCCTACACTAGCAGCAAAAGTAGGATCTCCTTTTAATTTTTCATTAAATTTTATCGCGATAGCTTGTAATGTAACACCCGACAACGGAACTCCTTGTTCACGTTGTTGACAAAACCAAATGTACAAAGCCTCGTCTAAAGCTTCGTTGTTTGGTTTTCTTAATGTGCGTCTGTTACCTAAGCTGTCCGCGCTCACCATTTTCGCACAAAAATTTTCAATTTCTATTCGTTTTTTTTTCCAATCCGAAACGGTTTGCTTACCCACTCCTAACTCTTGCGTGATTTTTGTTAATGATTCACCAGCATCAATACGAAATAAAGCTTGGAGTTTTTGTTCCATTGTTACAGTTACTTTCTTACGTTTAACCGAAGTTGTCATTTTATGTTGTTTTTATAATAAGCAGAGGAAAAAATAAACGGAACGGTCTACACTGGTACACAATCACCACTAAACGAAATAATATCACAATACATATGTACCTAATCGAAACGATAAGTTTAAACCATATCTTAATTATGGGTATTCCCGAATATATATATTATACATGAAATAATATCACAATACATATGTACCTAATCGAAACGATAGGTTTAAACCATATCTTAACTATGGGTATTCCCGAATATATATATTATACATGAGTACTAAATACGAAACATAAATTGTCCGGATTAGCGGCACTCTACTGTATAACAATTTATAGCATTTGCATTTTTTTTGAGTTCTTAAGGATGTCTATGTGAGCTATAGATTTGTTTCAGAAAACTTAACTTAACTAAGAAAGTAAATGAGAAATTGTATGTTGCATATTTCAAAGTTTAAATACTATTTTTTATATTTTTGTGTACCCTGACATTTCATCTATCATACTAATAAGAAGGATTTAATCTTATCTTGAATATTACGAAAGTATCGATATCAAGGGTTAACTTATTGATAATATATCTGTTGGTATACTTGAAGCAGATCCGAGTAAGCAATAATTTGGTATATTTTTAATATATATTTATGCGCCTTAATGTATGAGAATATTATTGCACTTATAACAACCTTTTTTAGAGTAACAACTTATGAGCCTTGATAATAATCAAATTGATGAATATAATCAATAAGTATATTTTGATTTGTTATTATTTTCAAAACATTGCATATAATATGTTGTAATTTATTATATGTTATTTTTATATAAGAAAGGGGACGTAGGGGCTTAGTTTCCATGGTTTACTTTTTAATACATTTTCATCCCCCCCCCCATTAAAAAATCTTATATTATAATTATGACATGT
Organism: Sipha flava; assembly: GCF_003268045.1. Lineage (NCBI taxonomy): Eukaryota > Metazoa > Arthropoda > Insecta > Hemiptera > Aphididae > Sipha > Sipha flava. The sequence goes on along the minus strand of NW_020273623.1, from coordinate 1,143,469 downwards.
TTCAATTGTCATGTATGAATTCTGGAGTAATATTTAGAAATCATTTGTTGTTAATTATACGAGTTTTAACTTGTTATAATTGTTACACTTGTTATACGAATATTTAATACTACTTTTATACTTTAATATAGCTTCAAAATTAGTCGATTTTTTAACATTTTATAGTAATTTATAAATAATGAATTATTATAACTATTGTTAAATTATCATTGGAAATATTGTACGTAACATAAATTTTAAAACTTGTGTCATAGATAAATATGGCTTTATAATGATGTATTTTCCTGAAAATTGTAATACTATTATGAATTGTTTTTTTAACATTAAATTTATATCAAAGTTGAAATTACTGACATGTTGTCATTTATCTGACTGAGATTTATATGTTACTTCAATTTGAACTCTTTTAGATATTTGATCTATGGTTATGATAGAGTCATTATTATAAACTAAGAAAAGGATTTCCAATTAACATAATAAGTTCAATGTAATTTTTAAAGGTTAGTTATAGATGTGGCCTGAATTCATAAAATACTTAATATTAATTGCTAATTAGTACTTATAGTTGTAATATTTGTCAAAAAATATTTATTGACATTTATATAACTAAATCATAATGCAGAAAAAATTTTAAATTTCTTATGGTTAAGATATTGTTAAGAAAATAAATATTTGTAATATTTTTGAATATTTTGAAAAATCTTTAATAAAATCAAACCTAGACATTTTTAAAGTATGATGACTTAAGTCCAATTCATAATGAGATGAAAAACTGCAGAAAACTATAAGTATACTTGCATACTTTGTACAATTTACTACCACCAAAGATGTTAAATTAGGTTAAAACAATAGTCTTGTCATATTATTCCAAAACAAATAAACTTCTATCATTTACGCATAATCTCTGTTGGGAGATCCAATGGAAAGACAATTAAATAAGGTATAGTATCATCAATTACAAGAAAAGCTCTTCAGATGAGATTGAAGGATATAATGATCAGAAAATTAGAGAAGCTAAAGAACATCCTAGAAATGGACTGTTAGAAAACATGAATAAGATGTAGATCAGTAGATTTATAGTAGTGACGATACAAGTATAGTATCGAATATTTATCGTAGTAAGATAAATAGTCCACAGAGGCACCGAATTATAATCAATAATAATTTTATTAGAAACGGTCTGAAAACGTTACTATATCACTGTGTATTTTAATATGTTACTGATAATTGTTGTTTGTAAAAATAAACAAACAATTTTTGTTACTCATTTTGAATTAAATTTCACACATTATATGCGTATATAGTATGTTTATGGACACAAAACAAATGAAATGTCGACTGACAATATTTATAATAACAATGAAATAACACGTACATTTGAGTCATTTCAGGTAAAACAGATATTCGGACCATAATTATTAATACTAAAAATATTTGTAACTACGTAGGACAATCTTTAACGTAAACGTCAGAAAATTGATATTTGTGACTGCTCATAATTTGCTATTGCAATTGGTTTTTAAAACTATTGATATTTTGAATTTTCATCTTAAACGTATTCAATGTACTTATCACTAAGTATTGACGTGTGTCGATTTGAAGACACAAACGTATGTTATTACATTACTTCTACTAATTACTGTTACTACATTTAACAGGTATGTTATTTTGATCAATTTATTGATAATATTTAAAAATCTATTTTATTTAAAAATCTTAGCATTTTTTTTTTTTTTTTTTTAATGTTTTTATGCCTAAAATTAAATTAAATTTACCATTTCTGGAAAGAGCGAACTTGAAAATATTCTTAATCAAACAATATCTAAAACTTATCTTCTCTACTTTATAGTAATTAAAATAAAAGTATTATAATAGTATTGGATATTAATCAAGACTATTTATCATTTATTATATAGTTATATATCTATGAATATATTATATTCAACACAATATAAGTAAAATTTTTATAATTTAAATATTTTTGTAAAAGAAAAAAAATGATGAGTTTGAATTTTAGTTCGTTAAAAAAATGTAATTGTATGGTTCGGTTTTGGTTCGTTTTAACAATTATCAGTTCGGGGATTCACAATACTTCGACAATTTTCGGTTCGAATTCAGTTAGTTAACAAAAAATCAGGTTCGATGATCAATAGTTAATATCAATTGTAATCACAACAAATTTCTTTAATATCTTCTTCAATATTCTCTGCAATTTGTTCGCGTTAGTGTTCATTAAACCATTTACTCTGCTTATTCAAATATTTCGTTTTCATTTACAATTTATTGATGTTAACATAATACTCTATAATAAATAAAAATAATAATATTATATATAGTTGTTATAATAAGCATCTTTATATATAGAAATAATCGCATAAATTACACAGTAATTTCATTTAAAAACAGAAAGATCGAAATATATTTATAGTAATTATTATTTGTACTAAACTCAATGTTCGTCCTCTTTTTTTATATGAATCCATTTCAACTAAATGTATACTTTAAAAATTTATCTAATTATAATAATTTATTATAATAATTTATTATAATAATTAATTATAATATTAATTATAAAATAATAATTAATTATAAAATTTAACTAATCTTTAAAAATTTAAAAATATCTTCCTGCTGATGAATGCGTTTAGTCACATTATTTTATAATCAAACTATTTCCCCATAAAAAACATGTTATAATTTTCATTTTAACAAACACATTTGTGTAGAAATATATATAATTAGCTGACTTCCTCGCTTTACTATACATGGAATTACGAATATATTATCATAAACAATTCTCCAAAATCTTTTGAAGTTTATGGATGGGCTAACCTAGAGCTTTGCCTACTAGTATATACTTTAGTGACAATAAAATCATTAACTTCAAATAATTATAAAATTCAAAAAATAAATATTATTATAGCAATAAAGTCGCTTGCAGGAAAAATTTAATTAAAGGCTCAGAATTATGCGTATATTTCGTCCGGCAAGCGTCTATAATTATTTTGACATATGATATGTTTGAATCGTAGCCCATAAAGCACAAACATTTTGTTACTCAAAAGCCATTTCATTTGAATTTTAAAATATTTTGTAATGCTTTTTTCTATATTATTTCAATATTTTAAATTTGTGATCTCTTTGTATAAGTACGATAATACGAGTATTTTATCGTCGTCGTTATTAGTTTGATAATGATTACGTCAAATAGCTTATTTATATATGTTATATATATATGTACATAATTTTTATATTATCTTGTTTAAAGAAATTCCAATTAAAGAAATGCTGAAAAAGAAAAATTCAAATTGTAGAGTGTCTTTTTTACATTTTTTGACATTTCGGATTATTGAGGGAATCAAAATACATTTATTTCCTTCTAATTATAGACGTTCTGGAGACCAAGCGCTTAATTCGATTTATAGAGTTTTTTCGAGTTATCCAGGTTCGAATTATCAAGTGACTATTTTTATAGTTAAAAAACTTTTTTATTTTTACCGATTACATGATTCAAACGCACGAAAATTCTATTCCGAAAAATATCTGATCAATTTCCATAGTAATATTTCATTTCATATTTCATTAAAATTAACCAAAATTTATTGTTTACGAAAATTGTATCTCGTAACATTGCGCGACGAGGTAAATAAACATGCAGTGGGTATATAGTTGAGTAGCCAACATCTCGAAGCAAATTCCTTCCGTCTAAAATATTTTTATGTACATACTGTAGTGTATTTTTCAATATATTTTCTACAGCAAGTAGAAAACTTGATTTAGAAAATTTTTCTACTTATTCGCATTAGTGTGTTCCGTCGTAAGAACGTTTCATATGTATATAGCAGTACCTGCTCCCGAGCAATAACATGGATGCAGACGTTATGAAAACCAGAAAATAAGCAATGATCATTGTAGGGTGCACACAAGGCTAGATTAAGCACATATTGGGCCCTGGGGCAGAAATTTTCTATGGGCCCTTTTGACAAAAAATGCTTTATAAAGCCGCTCGTTACGCACGCAGAACGATACTATTAGAAGTAAAAGAAAACATTAGACGGGAAATTACAGCTATCGATGTGCATATCTTACAAAGTGTTATGGACAGTATGAAAAAAGGATAGCCGACTGTATACAAAATAGAGACGGCCACTTGAGTAATGTAATTTAAATAACTCGAGAAAGCCCCGGGGGTACCGCCCCGGCTATATACCCCCTTAATCCGGCCTTGGGTGCACAATATTTGCACGCATGTGTCTATGATGGTATTGATACTGAACGATCCTAAATTTATAAAACAAAATAAGACAAAATATTTTTAAAAGTTGTCAAGGTTTTGAACGTTTAATGCATATTAGCATATTATCCGTTTTTGGATTATTTTATTTACCTATGTAAAAATTTGTTTTTATATATATTTATTTCCACAGGACATTTTTGTCCAAGGGAAAATTATTATGAAACGTATGGCTTCAAAATAGTGAAATACTGCTGCAGGTTGTCAGTGGTAGAGCTATACATACATATATAGGTATATATGTATATATAATATAATATAGCATATTATTCGTTATGTATTATTTTACTTACCTATGTAAAAATTTGTTTTCATATATATATATATTCCACTGGACATTTTTATCCAAGGGCAAATTATTATAAATCATATGGCTTTCAAAATAGGGAAATACGGTTGTGAGTTGTCAGTGGTAAAGCTAAACATACATATATATGTATATATTACATATGTATATTGTATACATATACATGTGACAGTATTTCTGTGCTAATATTATTTACGAGTGTAATGTGGAAAGAGAAAAATGTATTATAAGTATCGGCTACAGTAGTTCCGTACCTGTACCTGCTATGCAATACATAGGAAACGTGTACTTATTGAATTACAGTAAACACTGGAAATTAGATTACAATGGCATGATTTATGTATAATACAATAAAAAGACGTTCGACTACCTTGGTAACGAATCGTTTGTGTTTATTAATATTCCCATCGTAACATCGCAACCGATGAACTAGTTGCAATTTTTAAAAAAGAAAATAGTAAAAAGTATAATTATTTTAGAAATTTATCTCTAATTTCACAATCTTATATACTCCATAGACCCCATTTATTCTTCTACGTTCGTAACTAGTCTTCAAGACCATATCGTCCAATAGATTTGCCTCCAAATTTCTTTATTCAAGCTAGCTCCTTTCACTCCATACCTGGTCTCAATTTCAATCCTATCTTCCCAGTGTAGTCTCAGCCTTTCAACTGGACGTTTTCCTTGAGGTACATTCTCCTATACTGTTTTTATTAATATAATTGAATCAGGAGAAATATATTAATCTAATACATAAGGTATAATAATTTAATTTTAAATATAATGGACAAATAAATAAATGGTAAAAAGTGTGAAAACTATCGGCATAATTTTTGGGAACTCATATTACATAAATAAATTGTATGTCTCTTTACAAAACGAAAAATTGGTATTGAAATTAGTTTCAGAAAAAAAAACAAACTCGTACTCATAAAATAAAAATTATTTAATAAATTAAAACAATTAGAAATTTTCAAATTTAAGTGCTATATTAATACATAATCGAGTTTGAAAAAATTAAAACAAAAAAATGTATAAGGAGTATTGTATAGGCAATTCCTTTATATTTTTGTTATTTGTTATGTGTTTTCTATTGTCTTTACGTCAAGATTGCAAATTGGTAATCACTCTTAATTTATTAACGACCAATATGGACTAAAATAAAAACGTATTTTCACATTGATCTGGTGAGAACAGAAATTGTAAGTTTTCTAAAATAATCAATCTTATTATAATCGATTATCAATTAAGAAAAGTATTATCTGTTACCAAAAATATTGTTTCAAATGATATTTTTTTTCTGAAGTTAAGAATTATAAATAAAATATTGTAAATATTATAAATATATATATATCAATTGAATATACATAATACTCTTGATGCATTAATGATATTGGACTATACTCATTTTCAAAATAAAAAACTAGTTAGTATATTTGAATTCAAATTAAATATTTTTTATTCTTGAAAATTAAATATACTTATGGTATTTCCTGTGTAAAATAAATCAAATTGAATAGATGAGGAATGACAATAAAAAAGTTATGACCTAGAAATACTAATATTATAAAAAAAAAACTTACAGATAAAAAATAAATAATGTACTATACACTACGTTGTTTATTTATCATAATTTCAGCTATATTATTTTAGTATCCATAGATAAACGAATTTAAAATATATTTATAGATAATTCATTTATTCATGTTGAATACTTTTAAAATATATTATAACCATAATTAGAAAGTTGGTAAACTGAAACTTATTGTTTGTTATTCATCAATTATTCCTTCGAAATAGGCTGAGAAAACGGAAGTGAAATATAATTCAAACTATTTATAGGTCTCCATAATAAAAATGTTGTATAAAAAAAAATGATAGTCAAATTTTCGATTTAATGCTTTTTTTTTTACGTGACTTATCACATAATAAGTTTAGCTTAATTTTTAAATCATTAGATATTCCAATATAATTTATTTTAAACAATTAAAACTACAAAGAAAAATACCGAATTCGTTTGATGTCATACATTTTTGAACAATGATTGAATGAAAAAAAATAAATTATTGAATTATTTGACAATTATTCAACATTTTTAAAAAATAAAAGAAGAAAAATTATACTGGTTTTGTTCTTGAAATAAATGATAAATTATCAGAATATCAATTGTCTTTTTAACATTACCATACGAATGACCTCAATTTATTAAGTATGGATAAATTTATTTCTATTATGTATGGTGCGCATTATACATCAAACAGTTGCAGTTTTATTGTTAGTGGAATATAAATTCAGTAAATATTCTTTAATTACTTTTTGTTGAAAAGCATACCTAGGTTGAACTCAATAATTGAACCAAATTTCAGTTAACATTTTTTTTATGAATATAATGACATACACCATTAACACTCTCAAATCTAAATATATATAAACATTTGCTTACATTAATGTTAATTAAGAGTACTCTCATTTTGTTGTTTTATCCTTTCCATACCTTTTTCATCTTTAATTCGATCTATATTTATCTCAAAAAAAAAAAAAAATGAAAAATTAAGCAGTACTAATTATAGTCAAGGAAAAATGACAATTGTGGCATAGTATTAAGATTAGAAGAGACAAAATGATAGGGCACATACTGCGCCATGATAGTTTAACGAGGAATGTTATAGAAGGTGACGTAGAAGGTTATATTGGAAGAGGAAGATTAAGGATGGAATATATGAAACAAATCATGATTGACACGGGAAAAGATAACTACAAGGAACTAAAGGAATTAAGTTACAATAGGAAAGCATGGAGGAATTCAGCAAATCAGTTTAACGACAGAAGACCCAAAGAAGAAGATATTTATCTCAAAATTTTAATACTGCACTTGATATTTCGTTGCAAGGCATTCACATTATTTAATTTAAAATTTAATTTTGTTTTATTTTTGAATGATATACTTACTTTATACTATATACTTACTTACTTTTATTTTTGAATGATATACTTCTATATTTGAATCATAATTAAGTTATTTTGTTTTAGCAAATCGGATACTTAAATTTAAATTGATAGAAATTGAGGTAGAAAAATGCATTAATAATAGCGTAAACTTTATTCAAATAATACAATAGAAATATCAACCACTTTTTATTTATTTCATAATATACTAGCTCAATCTCAGTTGTCAAATTTATATTTATGCTTAAATAACACCCTTTGCCACATCGCATATTTCTTTTGTATTTAATTAGAATATGCAAAATATCAACGTCAATCTAATTCCCTTTCATGCTTATAAATTCTGGCTTAAAATGTTTTTAAAATTCCCCCTCCCCACTCATAATTAAAATCAAATACCTACGTTATGCTATCTTCGAGTTTGATTTTAATATTAAATTTCTCTGGGTCCCCAGCCATACTGGGATCCATAATCATGAGACCGCAGATACACTGGCTAAGATATTCTACTAGTGCAATACCCTGGTTAAATTGTTGTCCAATAGGTAAAAATAACGCCAATAAACTATGGCTCCGCAATTGGTAAGGCTTTCCTCATGATTTTCCACTTAGTATAGGACGATTATGCCATCTATTTCTCTTCTCCCCTGGTTCCATAAGTCAAAATTATCTCGAAAAAGTATATTCTTCTTTTCCCGCCTTCGTTTTGGATATTCTTTACTTCCCTCGCACTCTTTCAAACTCGGACTAAATGATTCCCCCTTCTGCACCAACCATATCACTTCCACTATTTGCGATATTACACATATACTTTTTGACTGTCCATACATTCTCGCTCAACGCAGAAGCCTTATTACATTATTAAATTCTCTAAATATTCCAGTCAACCCTCAGTTTATACTTTTCTGCAATTTCCAATCTGTCATATTTTACACTCTCTATTTATTTCATCAAACTGGTTTCAAAATTTAAATATATTTCAATCAAATTTTGTAGTTAGATACATATTTTTGTATTATTTTGTTCAATTTTGTAATTATTTTTGTCACGTTGTTATGTTAATTTTTTATTTTTCGTTACAAGTCATTAATTGTCGAAACTAATGGTTACACCATGTTTACTAATACAAAAAAAAAGTCAACACCATAAAGCCTAATACACATAGACCACTTTTGAGCGCTTTTTTTGTGGTTGGCATGTGGTTTTGTGGTCGCTGGAACAATCACTTTTGAATCACTTGTTTGTGGTTTAGCTGTCACCGACATAACCACACCACAACCACAAAAAATAAAATAATGTATGATCTACCTAGACCTTACCTACTGACCACTGTAAAAATGGATTCCGACGAAGAAGCACTGTTATTAACACTTTTGTTATGCAGAAAACGTAACAATAATTACATTTTTGATATAATTTTATGATAACTATTTATATATATATATATATATATATATACTGATAATATCATGCTGGTGACGAATGGTTTTAAAGTGCCTGGCGTGTCGCTCGTGTGTGTTGTACTCAACCACCGACGGGCCACGACTTTGTGGATGATACCGGTGACACGATGCGACTGCCGTCGGAAAGAGGTCTGAAAGTTGACCGTTTGTGTTCGTCTGCGTTTTTCGTATTACTTTACATGTAATTAATATATCACCCACGAACGACTACCGTTTAGTGGTTTTGGTGTGGTTGTAAAGTTGCCCGTGTGTGTTGAGCCTAAATGTATTCATTTATTTTTCTACTCTTAGCATTTTGTTAAATAAAATTTTTTCCAGTCACTCTTGCAGACATTTTTCCACACTATACAAATTCTAGCTTTAGATTTGTAATAGGATTATAACAATATTATAAGCAGAAATGTATTTAATTATAGGCATAGAATATTTAATAGCCATTTATTTAAAATTAGTTACTATTTTATTGTCTACTTAAATAAATGTAGTCATTGAACTATTTAAAAACTTATAAATTAAAAGTTACGTAAGGGCAGATGGCGGGAAAAATATCTAGGAAATCGAGACACATGGATATGAAAAACTAGAAGGTTGCCGACTCTATAGTTGTGAACGAAGTAAAAACGAAGAAAATTTAAACTAGCAACAAGAAAAACATTTAATAATAATTACTCAAACTAAGTAAAAAGCGTACACATTTTAATGAACTCAGCCTATAGATTTAAATGGATAAAGCTTGGAAAAAAATCTGAATTTAGTATACAAAATTATACTAAAGACTTACATGAAGTTTTTATTAATGGTACAATAAGAAGGAATAAAACTTTAAAAATATAATTACAGTGAAACCTCCCCTATCGATCATCTCCTAATAGCGAAAATTTTTTTGGAAACAAGGATATGTTCATTACTTTAAAATTTAAAAACCTCCGAATAACGGACTCTTCAAATTGTTCACAATTAATTTAATCTTAATTTAAATTCTATGACAAAAAGGTGACAGAAGAACACTAGAGCGTCTTATCTGAACTTCTTAAAGTCGTTATGGGATAATAACCATGACAAAAATATCAAGGTATTAACTGCTTATGTTTTGTGTATTTCGTTAGTTATCAACGATTATCGTTGGTAATTTTATCAAATAAACTTTCTAACGAAATTGAGACGGAGAACAGAAACTATATCGCTATAAACAAACCAAGCTGACCGATTTTTACCCATCAAATTTAATTGTATTTAAGTTTATAACTATGCCCTTTTTTAAATACATATATGTATATTTTTTTATTATTATGCGTATACGGATACTCGTACATTATTATATTATTGAAAAATTAAAATATAATAACATTATAATTGAATTTAATAAAGTGTATATTTTTTTCTTTGTAACATTTACCCTTTATAAATTTCTAAAATAAACCTCCTCTGAATAGTGGACAAGATTTCGGTGACTGAAAGTGCCCGCCATTCAGATATTTCAATGTATAAGAATTAAAATGTCACAGTTTTCATAGGTCTATTGCCATTACACATATGTCAGAACTTTTATTGGAATCCAATAACGGCTCGTAGTAAATATTTTGTGGAGACTTAAATTATTTAACATAAACTTCATGCAACAACGAACAAAAAAAATCCTTTTATTGGAAAATAAATTATACATGATACTTAATTTAATAGTTAGTTAATATTTTTAATTTAATTTAAGACTAAAACTAATTCAATTCTGCGATCTTTTTTTATCTATGAAATCGCAAATAAATGCATATGACAGCGTACAGCGACTAACTACGACGCAGTGGTACAGAAATTATTGTCGTGAACCCAGTTTCAATAGCGTCTGTAATACGTGACTTATTCTCCCCGACCTCTTCCGTCCAACAAGCTTTACCATTACATGTTACGATTGAACCTGTTGTGTGTCAGTTTCACTGAAACGCCGACCGTCGATTATTTATAGGTTATAGATTTTGTGGCCTTCAATTTATAATAATAAATAAAGAAAACGATGTAACATATTTTCAATTCAAATAAAAATATTTTTATACATAATTATTTTTAAATAGTTAGTATTTACTAGTAGCTGCTTTCTTTTAAGGGGAGACGCAGTCTCAAAATCTCTCCTGACGAGCTGTCCCAGTAAGAATCTATACAGGGTAGTTAAACGTAAATTAACTTGACTATAAATAGTCATATAACTATTAAATAGTAATTATTGATTTTTAATTAATTAAAGAATGTTTCACAAATGAAAGAATTACATCTTTAAAAACATTGTGGTATTACATAGTCATCCAAATACTTAAAAATGTATATAAGTGTTCAAACATTGTAAATAAAATTAATTATTAACAAATGATGAATGATTTAGTTTTTTTATTATAAGAGTAAATTAATATTAAATAAGTTTGTTGCGTTTTAGTAAGAGCATTGATTGGTTATTTTTATTATTTGCTGAATAATACAACTAAAATGCATTATTGAATGTTAAAGTGAAGTGTGTTAAAGGGTAAATTGTATGATTATTAGGTATGTAATCAGTAGTGGGCCGAAGGGCGTAATTTTAACGCAGTTGCGTCAACTTTTCAAAGGGATGGTGATAATTCTACTGTTTTTATCATTTATGGATATTTTTTTAAAGAACAAATTGTATGTATAAATATATTATATTTACATAATAATTTTAGTTTCAATTTTAAATTCTTGTTGCAATGACTACTTAAAATTTGACAAATACTTATTTATCTAACACATAGAATGTATAGTATTATTTTTATCATAGTATGAGTACATTTAGAAGCTGAAGGGATAGAAAATAGCCTCACAGATTTATGGGATTAGACATTATTGGGTAGTGATGTTAGTAGTAGCCGTTATACATGATAATCAAGGAAGGAGGAAAATAAAGTCAACCCTCCCACCCTATAGCATTTTTATATACATATTACATACATATAATATATAATATATTTACAGATTATAGGTATATATTTATAATAATGTTTATATATTAATAATATTAAAACTCTCACATTAATGTATTAAAAAAAAAGTTATAAATGTATTGACTTATAAAATGTATCTTATAATAATCGGTATTCGTCAATTGCACTGAATTTGGGACACTATCTATATAGTATACATCTATTGTGTCGGTATAATAACTATACAGTACAAGTAAAAATCATAATGGCTAAAAGCAAAAATTAAAATTAAAATCCAACTTATCATTATACGTATTTGGTATTTACACTAATCATACAAATTTTGAAAAGTTTTTAAGTCTAATATTAAAATCAGTACTGTCTATTTTACTATTTATTTTTTTGTCATAAATTTAGAGTTTGGTCTATTTGTGATAACTAAGAGAACACGTATTATGATTTTTGCGTTACATTATTTTTAAAACTTCATAAAAAACAAAAATAATTGGATAAAATGAATAAAAATATTTCTCAAACGCTTAGTTTCTCACAGGCATTTGCTGTTCTTTTGCCTGATATGTTACACGATGACCAAAGATACGGTGGAAAAGTTATATTTTCATCAATATATGTAACAATGAGGAAATCGCAAAATGTATTAACTCGAATATCGATCGGCGCAATAGGTGTATACCTTTTTTCCATCGCATAATTTTTCTTTCTTTACCTGCGATTTGCGGCGCAATTGATATAAAGTCATAATAATTATTTTAGTTATAATTATATCGGTCGTGCTCGACCGAGACATAGAGTATGATAATATATTATCAGTGGCTAAAACGAAAAAATATTTTGTTATCAAATCATGAGTTCGAAAATTTGCAGTTAGATGTTGTTGGGCCAGCGACTTAGGCAAAACTACGGGTCAGGCTAGTCAGGCCATGGTCTGACCTAATACTAACAAAAAATATGTATATATTATATATTTTAATAATTATGAAAGCATTATAAATAATATATTTATACAAGTAAACGTATACATTTGTACGTTTCATATAATACAATAATATAATATAATAGTATATAGGTATAATTGGTACAAATAAGGATTATAATAGAACATAATAAGTCTATTCTATGTATTCAAATAATCGATTTTATTAGTTATTGTTAAATTTAGACATTTGAAGTTTATTTTTATAAATATATTATAGGAAATAATAGTTAATTTAACGTAAAAATACTTTTTATATTTTTCATTTGGCCTGACCTAATAAAATTGTCTAGTTTCGCATATGGCCAGCGATATACTAAATTAAAAAAAACCATATCCCAATTGGAGGGCGATCCATTTATAATTCTCCCCTTTAACAGCCACTGGATGTTGGTTAGTACTTAAATATAAAAGCACATAATTTAATAATTTAAAATTTAAATTCACTCAACCACTATATATAATTCCATTATAAAAATATTACGATCGTTGTATAAAATACAATTTTATTTGAAGAGAAACAAATACATTAATTTTATTATTTTCATCAATGGCAAAAAAATTTAAATAAATTGAAATAATAAGTTAAAAATAAAATAACTCACTAAATGTGAAATAACACATTTAATTAATTAATGTGTTCGATAAAATAAATTCATTGGATATGAATATATTTTTTTTTTTAATAGATGTATTTTTTGTATTGATGAAGTCAGTTTAATAACTTAAACTGCAATCAACATTTCAATACAATGGCATAAATACCAACGATTATTCGCAATATAATGTAAACAATAACCGTAACTAATTAATACTTGTATTATTTTTTTTTAATTTTGATTACATCCAAATAAAATTAATATTACTTGTATTTCTATATGATATACTATATTCAAATATAAAATTATCCTACGGTAATTAATATAAATAGATAACCTAAATTAGCAGTTTGAAGTACCTAACACTAGATTTTTATAAATGTATCTAAGTTTATTCTAAATCTAATTCAATTCAACTAAGGCAATTTATAAAATAAGAGAAGAATATCTCAGGAAAGATTAGCATATCAAGGAAAGTAAACGAGTTTTAAACAATGAAGTAGAAAAGTCGTACTTCCACTTCAAAAAGTGCAAACCGAATAAAAATTTATTTATTATACTCGTAAGCAGGTTTAATAAGCTGTAAACTTCGCATCTAAAATTGCACCCAAGTATGTTACGGCATGTGACCGTTGAAGGGCACTATTATATTTTACCTCTTAAATGTTGAAAGACTGAGAACAAGATTTTTCTATATAGATTGGGATATTGGGCGTGTTTAGTGATTTATCTGAGTATATATAGAAAGAAAAGTGTAAAACAAAGCTCATACAATTTTTGTGAGAAGTCTATTGTAGTTTTATATACGACTCGTAGTCATAATTGCAATTGTTTTTCATAAATAAACATTTTAACAAGTCTTTGCAAAGAATTTAAACAATATGGAATCGTCTACTAAAATTCAAAATGCTTTCACTGTCCAATTGCCACTCCATTATTCGGTATATTATATATTTATTTGTTTATATATGTTAAATATATAAATTTTATTTAACTAAAATTATGTTTAAATTTTATTTAGTGTGAATGTAAAATTATTTTCAAGAAAATGCTTTGAAAATATATTTGTTATTATATTTTTCATAACTGAATATAAACTAGTGATGTTAAATAATATTTTAATAAATTATAAAATAAATATAACTTAGTACAAATATTTGATAATTTAGTATATAAAAATTTTAATTGTCTTGCACATTGTCTTTTTTAAATGCCATTGAATTTATATTTGAATGAATATACTTTGCACACCTTTTGTAGAAATAAAAAATATTGATTTCCTGCCTATAAAATATATTTTTTATACTCATCTCCAAATAAATATCTAAAATATAACATAGAAAACGTATTTTGATACCTTTCCATTACGACCTTATAAATATATTAACAATCAATTTAAAAAATATTAAATTTAAGTTGTTAATATCTATTTTATTATACTGTATTTATTTTAATACATTTTTAAAATAATAATTTATATTTATTTCATAATTATTTAAATCTTTATTTTTTTAAATTGTACTTTTCTTATTACTTTATACCTTAATACTTTCACATTAATTTTGGAAAGGCTATTTTTCCATAACTTTTCAAAACTAGTTTTATGTGATACATATGTTTAACTAATAATAATGCATATTTCTTACAAGACCGCCATATCATATTTGTTTTTTTTTACAAGGGAATTAAATAATTCAAACCTTTTTCAATTTTTATCTAAATTTAATTTTCATCTCTAAAAATTTCCTGACAATTTTAATTTTATGGATATATGGTCTTTTCGAAATGACCAATTCAATTATGATGTATAGGTACACACAAAATTAAAAAGTCAATTTCCAAAAAAAAAAAAAAAAAGCATGTTATTATAACTTGTTAGCAAAATTAAATTTCCTATTTTTTGTAATCATTATTATTAGTTTTTTTTTAATAGAACAAAACATATCCTGCAGTACTCTTAAACTGTTGAATCTTTTTTTTCTAATGTTAATGTTAATCACTCTCACTTTACTCAGAAATTAAAATCAATGAAATACTTTTATTTTAATGTATATTTTTGTATATAAATTTTAAAAAAAAAGTATAAAACAGACCTTATAGCCATAAGTATCTAGTATAATAAAAATGAAAATAAACGAATTACAAAATATAGAAATAGTATGAACTAGAATTTTTTAATCAAAATATTTTTAATTTTTATTTTTATTTAGAAATAAGAGTAAATAAATAAGTTCTTAATCATCATTAAACTATAAATATTTTAATAACATTAATAATAATTTAAATGGATATGATGTCATAATTTTGTGTATTTTGTTTATAAAATACCATTTTTTGTTTGATGGATTAAAGTATGGCTAAAATTTGTTCATTATTTTTACTTCATATAAATACTAACAGATTTGTATTTTGTTTTCAGAAAATATTTTTTTTCAAAAATATGGATGAAAATAGTGGAGCGAAATACTCATATAGCATAGTACCGATCACTGCCAATGATAAACAAACTGTGGCTAATTTTTTAAAAAAATTCTTTTTCCGTGACGAGCCTTTAAATGTAGCTATACAATTGTTAGAAGAAATTGATTCAGCGACAAAACTTGAAAAATATTGCATTGGCTATTTAAAATATGGTAAAATATAATACTTAAATAAAATAAAATAATTTAAAATAACATAAAAAAATTTTTATTTCACGAAGTGTACAACAAAAGATGAATACTTCATAGAATAGTAGAATTAGTCAATACAATACAATTTTTTTCATTATAATTAATAAAAATTGTTGTTTACTAGTTTTATAAGAATACTAAACTTTATTTTTTTTAGTTCTCAACTAGGTATAAATATAATTTTATTATGTACATTTTCTTTTACTCAGGTATGACATTTATGGCAGTATCACAAGCTGGTGACATTATGGGTGTAATTCTGAATAATATAATGCACAGAAACGAAGAAGAGGAAGAAGAGGAAGACGATGAAGATGATAATTGTAATGATAATTTAAAGTTCAAGGAAATTGTTGTTTTGCTGGACAAAATTAAAAAGGAGGCAGATGTGTTTGAACAATATCCTAATGTAAATCGTATATTGGAGATAAAAATTGTCACAGTGAACGAAGCATATAGAGGCCAAGGAGTATGCAAAGCTCTCGTCGATAAAACTAAGTACACAAAAAATTGTATTTCTGAACTTGTTAGATAAATGTTATTTTTTGTATTAGCATCCAAAATGTCTGTTGTAGGTTAATGTGTGTTATTGTTTGTAGATATGATTTTATTTATTTTATATGATTTTCTAAGAATACTATTTCTTCTTCAACTATTTATTATACCATTATGGTGCACTAAAATAACTGAATTTAAGTTATAAATATATACTTACATTTAAACAGCTGCAAGTGGAATATATTTCAATATTTTACTCGTGATACCACAGTGGGAAATAAAACATCTATTTTTTTCTTTTAATCCCTATTTATTATTTCTACAATTCATAACATTTTATACCCAACGACAAGAAGTATTTAAGCTAATTTTATTATTATCAAATGATCAATAGTAAATTTTTGTTTTAATTTTTAGGGACTATGCTTTGAAAATGGGATGTCAAATGATTTATGTAGAGTGTACCAGCCATTTTTCTGCCAAAGCAGTCGAAAGACTTGGATTCCAATGCATTTATTCGTTGGCTTATACTGATTATGTGAACGAACAAGGTGAAATGGTATTTAAAACACAATCTCCACACAGATATGCCAAAGTATATGTGTTACCTTTGTAATAATATTATTTAACTTGGACGAGAACACCCAATATTCATCTATAAAAATAACGAAAATAATAATTATTAAGTAATTACGAATACGTTTTTTTATATATAACTGTAGAATATTTATGACGTACTTGCCAATCGAACTTCTGTTTACTGCAAATCAGAAATATTTAATTACAAGCATATAATAATGTATAATAATAATATATTAATCTATGTACAATATTATAATATTGTTCTTTACCTTATTTAATTGTTGGTTAATATAAAACATTTATTTATTTTGTTTTATTTCCTGTTACATTACACATTTATATAAATAAATATCAACCCAATTTGATGTTAAACATCATTATTTCTATAAAGTTTGTATATTTTTGTTTCATACAAAAGCATGTTAAATTAAGTGAATTACCTAGGTTTTTTTGTTACATGAATTTTATATTAAATATAATAAATATCTTGAATTATTCAAAATAAAATTATTATAAAAATATTGTTATTATGCAATAATAAATATTTTTAATTTACTAATTATTATAATTTTTTTATTTATGTGTAAAACAAAAAATTTTAAAAAAAAACTGACATAAAAAAATTTAAATTTAATATGGTTAAATTACAATTTTTAACAAAAATATTGTTGGCACTGTGTATAATTAAAGGCTAATACAATTTAACAAACATATAATTATAAAAAATTGTTTACCTATAAACATAAAAAAACTTTTTAAATATAAATCAATGATAAAATAAAATGATAATTAATTCATATTAGATTACATATTTTATTTCAATTTAAAAATAATATTATAATTTTTTTTTATTAAAAATTGCATGAATTCAAGGTAGTTTAATATATTTTTAAACTGTAATTACATTAAAAAATAACAATGAAATATTAATGGCAACTAGGAATCTTAAAATAACTTTTATTTTATAAAAATATATTCCACACATGCATATTTAATATTACTAATAATTGCTCAATTATTGTTATTTTAGATTGGTGGCAATATAATATATTTCTTAAGGTTTTTCACACTGCGCTAACACTCATATATATTAGGATGGTCCTTATATACATACATATACATATTTGGTGATACATTTTATTAAATATATTTTAATCTATACCCACTAGGTTTGTTAAGTCACATAAGAAAGTAATTTGGCTAAAATTTGGAAGACCTTACTCAACCCCTTCTATTGTAGACTTAGGGTTGAAAAATGGTAGAAAATTGTAATTTAAGATTTTTTTAAATTTATGTAAAAACCTATTGCAATTAGCATAAAAATGTATAAACTCTAAATTATAGAGCTTAATAATATCTATAAAAAATAAAATTACAATTATTTTCGTAAACTCATTATTTCCCAAGAAAAACAATAAAAACAACATTTTTTTTTTTGACTATCGATTGTTTTAATTAATTTCAATATTTTTGACAAATATTTGTACTTTTAGATAAGGTTAAATATATTAAATACAAATTATATTAAATTGTATTTTCTAATAAAAGGTAATTATTTACATTTTCTTTAGGCCAGCTATCTGATTATAAAAGTCCTATTTATGTAATAATAAGCTAAAAAAAACCACTACAGAGTTTTTCAACCTCATAAAGACATTTATTGCCATTGATCATAAATAGATTACTGCTCACTAGCTGGTATTTCAATAAAATATATTTTAAAACGTTCGCGATGAGATTTTAGATTTTGCGGAAAAAAGAGTCGTAAAAAAGATCGTCTTCTTTGTGATGATTATAGAGTTTTTGCAGGTCATTGTAATATTTCTATGAGACAAATTTAAGGGAAATGTTAATTTTTGACAATCTGGAGCTTTTTAATTGGCATGATGAATGGCCAAGGGAATTTTATTCCTTAAACATTTTAGTATTTGAAAATCAGTTTAAGTTAATTTCTACAAAAGAAAAGTTACTTCAAAATATTATTTGTTTCATTATTAAATATAGTGCTAAAGTTTGGTTCACTGCTATAAACATTATAAAGATACATATTAATGATAAAATGTTTATAAAAATATGATATAGTTATAAAAACGATAATAATAAATTTATAAACCATATTTGTTACCTTTGATGAATATATAACATTGAATCAATTCACTGAACAAAAAAAGAAAATGACAGCACCAGTTGAGTAATGTCTTCCAAGTTTTAGCCGAAAGACTTTCTCATGTGACTTATATATGACTATATTTATACAAATAATAAATTTAATTCTGCTTTTAAGTTTATAAATTTATTTTTTTATTAATTTCATTTTATTTTTTTATATTTATTTTGTAATGACCATAAGATAGTGTATTAACATAATTTTTTAAAATAAGTCTTTTATTATCGTGTGGATTTGAAGCATTATTATGTATTCAAATTATATTATTTTCATTATTATATGATGTATTGATCATATTTTCGTAGGAATATATAAAACCAACAAAACGTATAACTAAAAAGTAATTTTATTATTATACTGAATAAGGTTCTATTAGTTTTCACAACCGTTTTTTAGTAAAAAAAATATATCAAATGAGTTATTTATACCTGACTATTAAATTTATGTTTTGGAATGAAATATATTTACTATACAGAAATAATTTATTGTACAACTAATTGAAAATATTTTATTAATATTTGCTTGATATGACCACATATTAGAAAAAATATGTCAAATTTTAAATAATAGGTATGTAATATACAACGATATATTAATTTTAACTACATTTTCCACTCTTTTCATCTAAATAAACAAATTTATATGCATGTTAAAAACATTGAAGTTCACGGACATATGCATTCATAAAAAATCTTAATTTGATTCATTTATATTCATAAATGAATTCACGGACATATGCTTTCCTACAAATTATTAATTTGATTAGTTTATATTCACAAATGAGTTTTCTCTTTTGGACATAACATCAATAGTCCTATAAACAATTGAAATTAATTATCATAAATAATCAATAGTAAAATGTTTACACTATAGGCTTAAATTATATTTCCAATACTGTATTAATTAAAATTATAATTTAATGTTTTTAACAAAAAAAGGAATCTAAAATTTTGGAAATCGAAAATTTCAACATAAATCCATTTTAATTGTTCGAACATATTGTTGTTGTTATTGTTGTGTATTTCTTTGAAAAGATAATGGACCCCAATGAACAGGTTAAGATATGAAATGTGATGCATTATTTTTACGTAATTATGTGTTGTTACACTAAGAAATATTTTTAATTAAATAACAGATATTATTTAATGTAAATTCGTTCAAATATCCAACTTCATCAACATTTCATATTGTTAAGTTTATAAAAAATTATTGAGACTTTCTAGTAACATTTTCTTTTCAGCTTTTTCATCAGTATTTTGAAATCAATAAGAGAATTTTTGGAAAATTAAAAAATGATCTATTTCAAAGAATTAATTAGACAACATTTACTATCGTGAATTTCTTAAAACCGTGATAGTTGGAATAATCTCCCGGGTCGAAATCGTTTACACAGATACTCTAAATACATTTAATTATTTAAAAAAATATTAATGAGTTTATACTGTTTAAATGTATGATGAAATTTTTGATTTCTTAAATCTTAGATGCCTTTTATTGCTATGAAAGATAGAGTATTAAAAATTCAGCCCACCTCATTAAAAAATTTTACTATTCTACTATATATTTAGAAATATAAACTGATTCATTCGATCTCTTTCACTCAGAAGCAATTTTTGAAGAACAATGATACATTGGTTTCAAGTTTAAAAGACCAATACAACAATATCATTCATTCATCCCTGTATTTCACCCGACCGTGGTTTCCCAATCTAGAAGTCTCGCATTTTTTTTATTTATAACATAATATTTTGTTTCAATAGGTTATTATTAAGTTATTATATAAGGTTTCTTTATTAAA
Organism: Sipha flava; assembly: GCF_003268045.1. NCBI lineage: Eukaryota > Metazoa > Arthropoda > Insecta > Hemiptera > Aphididae > Sipha > Sipha flava. Next base: position 1,122,225 of record NW_020273623.1, on the reverse strand, counting down.
AAATACTTATCATACATAAAAATTAGATTATGCTATATTATAAATATTATAAATTAAGTTTAAATCATTGCGTGATTATTTTTTTTTTTCAGTTGAATATAACCATTATTTGCTGTGTACATACAACATACTAAATTAAATAATTGAGGATATCAAATTAAAAATTAAGAACTAAATTAATTGACTTCCCTCCGATATACTAAATACAACTAATTAATGTGTCTACAGTTTATATTATTAAATCGCACTAAATGTTACAATAAATATTTTTCAAAATAATTACTAAAGTTATTAACTACATATAAACCTGTTATCGAAGATGTTTTGAAGTAAAATTGTAACCTTGAAGTTCCTACACTTAATCACTGTAAATATTTTAATTTATAAAACGGATTAAATACATTGTTGTAAATTTAACAACACAAACATGTTGCATTAGTAAATAATAATAAGCAATGACATAGTCATACATATAAATGTTAAAATAGCTAATAGACTATAGTTATATAAGATAACTGTATATAAATACAGTAATTAAGGAAATAAAAATAAATACAGTTTATGATTGATCTTTGATATTAGTGTATTAGCTGTTTTCATAAACAACTACAAAAAAAGAGAAATTTAATTTCGTCTTCTTTGGAAGAGAGGGGGAACAAAATCATAAATCAAAAAACAAAAACGTAATTACAAAGTCACAACCACGTGGGATATTATTTCGTTGCGATAGTTTGACGTTGGCTTATACGTTAGTTACACATATATTTTCCTTTACAAGTGGTCAATGTTTACATCTCGACTATGTAAAACATGAACATTTTGAAGACTATACAATAACTGTTATTTCTGTATAGTATTTTATTATTGAATGGAATGTTCAGGTGTGACATCCCACATACCGCTTAATGATCTATAGATAACGATGGCTCATATTATGTTTTTTAAAACAGTTGTGCGCCATATGATTACATCTCCAGGTCTGGTGTACACATTCGTTATTTCTTTTATCTATTTATATTAATCCAGTCAATTCAAACAATTATTAAAAACGTTAAATACTCATTCTTTATTCATAACTTAACTATATATTTATTTTTGTTTTGAACTCTAAATTTATCATTACAATATATTAGGTGCTATATAAAATTGATTTTAATTATTAATGTTTTGTTGTGTTTTCGATGTTTATTTATAATTTGGATCTTCAATTTAAACTGTAAGTATACGTAAACTTATAGTGTCACTTTTTAGTTAGAAATAAATTTATAACATACAATATTTAATTAACTATACTATAAATTATATATATTATTTTTTTTATTTCAATTAACTTTAATTTATTTCATATTAGATTTAACCTAATTGCTAGGATTGGTAAATTATTTGTTCAATTTATTTTTTTTCTATTCGTTAAAATTTCTAGTTTTTTTTTTTATAATTTAAACATACGTATAGAATAAAATAATATTTAAAAACTTATTAAAAATAAAATAGGAGATTTATAAAATAAAATTACTTAGATAGATTAAAAATAATTCTAGGTATCTAATAAAAATTTAATATTTACACAATTTTTTTATTTTTTAGAAACAAAAACCATTCTGCAAAATGAGTGCACCATTGAAATCGAATAATAAATGTAATATCCATCCAATTATTGGAAAAGATAATAATATTATTCTTGAATTTTTGTTCAAATTTTTCTTCCGTGATGAGCCATTAAATGCAGCTGTAAATTTAATGAATGAAAAAAACATTAATGATATTTTAAAAAATCACTTTATTCAATTATTAAACAATGGTGAGTTAAACAAAAATCATTCATAATAATAAAAATGTGAAAAAATAATTTAAAATTTAAACATCAGAGACTTTATATGAATACATTAATATATTTTTTCAGTGTTAATTTTTATTCAATTGTTAAGTTACTCATTTATATATTTATGTTACTGTTTAATTTACATTGTTATTATTAATATTATTCATTTAAATTTAAAATTTTTAATTGCTTATTACAAGTAACTAAAATATTTATAAAAAAAAAAAAATGTTTTACATAAAAACAAGTTTTGCTTATTTCAGAATTAATAGAAACAAATAGTAAGTTTTAGTCAATTATAAAATAATTGATTAACCAATTAAATAAAAACGGTATATGAGAACTGAAACCAACCCATTTGTTTGTTTTTTAATTATTATTACACACAAAAGTCACTCTACCACTATCATTTAAAAAATAAAACTATACACAACTGTTATTCAGAAACTAAAATAATCATTTTTATCCAAAATTTGGAAATTACGCATTATTTACAATGAAAGTCAACATGTTATTTTATAAAATAGGACGTTCATAATGATTAATGATATTTAAAAATTTTACTAGTAGTGTATTGTAAAATACAATTAACTATTTTTTTAATTTTTTTTCATTAATTTCGATGGAATATTTACTATCAATATTGTTTTTTTTTTTTTTTTTTGTTGTACACTAAATAAAATAGATAAGTTATATAAAAAATATTAAAAATTATACAAAACATACTATAGTGAAGATATAAATAGACAGACTTGGGTAGTATTCCAAATACAATATTCGGAATACTGTATTCAGAATAATTTTTAAATATTTCGAAAGCTTTTTAAATACTTTTTTTGAAATTATTCAATAAAGTATTTTAAATACTTATAACGAGTATTCTGAACACTATATTTCGAATACCGTCAAATTATCTATTTTTTAAATGATTTTATTATTTCTCTATCGTATCTTGTATAAGCTAATATCAAGTATTTATTATTATCGTAAACCATAAATTATAACAGTTATGTATTTTTATATTACATAACTGATTTAGTTTATGGTTTACAACAATAATAAATACCTGATATTAGCTTATACAAGATAGGGTATAGTTAATAGTAAGTTAATTGTAATCAAATCATTTAAAAAAGAGATGATTTAACGGTATTCTAAATATAGTATTCAGAATACTCGTTATAAGTATTCAAAATACTTTATTGAATACTTTCAAAAAAAGTATTTTAAAAGTATTCTGAATACAGTATTTCGAATATTGTATTCGAAATACTACCAAAGTCTGAATAATATAAAATAATGGACAATAATATTGATAATGTATATAAAAGTCAGAAGGGGTCAAGTAATTTTTTCGTCCCACTCAAATGGATCTATTTATCAGTTATGCAATAAAAATACAAGATATATGTAATGTATAAATTAGTGTTGAATTGTAAGCAATGCAAAACAATAAAAATTCACTATGGTATATATTTATTTCAATATAAGTTCTTAAAGGAAAAACTTGTATGATCCAAAATGTATTAAAATTAAAAAAATTAAAAGATTTATTTAATTTTTTTAAGTGTCTATAAAAGCTAAAAAAAATATCTGAACATTTTAATTATGAATTAGACGCACGACTGATAAATTCATTTAAAAAAAAAAATTATTTTAGTAATTTTTTCGAAAAATCATATATTATTTTATCAATACTTAAAACCTCCATGTTTGAAGCCATTTAATACATTTTTTTTTTAATTTAGAATCAATAAAAACTCTTGAGTTCTAATAATTAAAAGTTTTAATAATAGACTAAGATTTTCAAGTACATAATTGGTTTTATTAATTTTTTTTTTTTAAAAAAAATAAGTTTTTCTTTCATAAAGGTTTTAAACTTTTATGTAAGATTATTTTATATATTTCAAATTAATTTTAAAAAAAAAATACATTTTATTTTACTTTTGTAGAATTTACATGATTATACAAGTTTCTATATTTTCTAAAAATATTTATTTTTTATTTATCAAATTTAATAGTTTAGGTTTCTTATTTTTATTATAGTTGATCTGCTTCTATCATAATAAATCGTCACAAATTATATTTCTTTAATTCTAAATACATTAGTAATTTTAAAAGTGATATAAATCATACTATAACTATTGTATATACAATTATTATTGCAATTTTTAATCTACTGATCCTAGTAAACGATCTTTGTCGTTTATGCATCGTGTGTAGAAATTACAGTATAAATGTATACATTGATTTTAACAAACCTAGTACATTTAATTATCATAATAGAATAAAAATAATTACTAGGAACAGTCGAGTTCTATTTCGTGCTCTCCTCTGTGGTAATATTCAAACATGCTTTTATTTTTGTTCAAAATGTATGACAGCTTAGGAAAAAAAGGAAATTAAGTATATTGAATAGAGGTATAATCAATTGTGAGCAAGGTCGTGTTGAAACGATGATAGAGACGCCCTAACTTGTCGCTATGGTGATCCCGAAAATCTCTGGGTCCAAGAGGGTCTCATGAATGCAGTATCGCACGACAGATCCAAGAACTATATTCATTTTTATAATTTGAACTTATTACATCGAAAGAGGATAAACATATAAAAATAGGTAAAGACTAATATCAATAACTATATTACACTCATTAATTAATTATGTTATTACAATTTTATATGCATGTATTTAATTTAAAATTATATTAAAGTAACTGTTTTTTTTCAATAAATAGTTTAAATTTTTATAAATTACATGATCAACGGCTTCAATCATTATGTTACACGAATAAATAATATTTATTTATCTCAATTTAAATTATAAATCTTATATTTATAAATATATAATTGGGTGTGGCAAATTAAATTAATTTTGTAATTAAAAATTATACTTACATTAAAATGATATAAACATAAAAAAGGAATTATAAAATTATGATAACACCCCTTAAGTGTTTTAATAAAAATAAATACAAATTTTAAATAAACTGATATTATTATAATATATATATATATATATATATATATATATATATATATAATAAAATTTATATTATAAATCTACATATTTATATAAAATTATTATTTTAGACAATTTCTGGGTATTATAATTAGTTAATTAGTATAATGACACAGTCAATTATTAGTACTTGAGAGGAACTTTTTAATTTTTAATAAAGTTACGCTTATTATTCGACAATGCCCGATATTTTATCGGATCGGTATATTCGCCTAGGCCGCACAGTGGTCGGAAATACAAATTTAGGCGGACAAAATTATTTTATTAACAATATGTGTTCCTAATGTTATTAAATTTTAATTTTAATTAAATGTTAATTAAATGTATTTTTATTTTTATAAAAACCATACAGAGTTATAATTTTGATTTTCTGAATATTCTACAATATTTCATTCGGAATCATCGTCTTTGTCACTGTCACTGTCAGAGTCACTATTTTTATCTCCCTCAACAATTAGTAATGCCCTAATATCTTCATCGAATGATTTTAAGTTCATTTTCGATATTTTTTTTAAACTTGAAATGTAGGGATCTGATGATACAAGTAGCATATGGCCTAAATCTTCATTTTGTAAGATTCTGTTTATTTGCCTAGTACTAGTAGTTCCTGAAATCTTTATTTCGGGCCTCTTGAGCCTCTTCCGATAACTGGCCTGTAAAATAAACATGTTCGTTGTTATTTAACTATATTATATTATGATATTATTATAACCATATTAAATTTTAAATATTATGAAAACTTACCTATGGGTAATAAGGCAGAACGTATAACATCTGTACCATGAATTAAAATTTTGTGAACCGAAGCAGGCATATAATACCACGGGTACAGTGAAACATAAAGTTCCGCAGTCTCTAAAGTATAGGCCTCAAACTTTTCTAAATTTATCTCATAACCACTGGACATTGTCTTTAAAATCACTCCAAATCGTTTTATGAGTTGTAAATCTACATTTGTTATAGCGGATGTTAGTTCAGCATTTTTGAAAAATCTACGAGTGGTATTTCCATCATTAGTTGTTCCTTTGCCTATATAATAAAAACACAATTTTATTTAAATTTGTTTAAATTTATTGATTAAATGTATAACCTAAAATAAATACCTTGCAAAACTACATCTATAAGTAGACCTGTTTCAGTTCGAAATCGATCTTGAATGTATTTTTTTCTTTTTTCAAAAATAACTTTATCATCAGATGTCCGAACCTGTATTAACAAATAAGAAAGTTGGAAGTTATTGAACATATTTTTTATAAATTATAGTAAAAAGTCATTACTCATTGTACTAACCTGCCATTTTTTGAACTCCAATCTATATGAAATGTGTATTAAGCATTCAAAAAATCGTATGTACGCATGAAGCGTTGAGAGTCCAAATTTTAAATGCTCAGGCTGTACACTTAAATTTTTCGCCCTGGTTATATCATTCATGTCTTTTGGAGAACATTTACAAATATAGCACTTTTGGCTTGATGAACCAGTCATTGTATTGCAAATCTAAAATTAAGTTTAAAAATAAATTTTTCATTTTGGTAATATTGCATCTTTATTCATTGACTTATTTGAAATTTAAAATATTATATTTAATAATTGTGATAAAACTTTGTGAAACTTACTTTTCCGTCTACCATAGTGAACATTAATGTGCTTTTAACACGAATTTCAATATTATTTTTAAAAACTAAAGTTGGAATCAATGACTTAATTTCTTCTTCGACAGCATTTACCTCTTCTAATGTCGACTCAATAGTTTCCTTTTTATATTCAAATTTTATTGGACGACAGTAACGAGTTGAAGATGGACGAGGATTTTTCCATAACAATATCGTTTTAGGATTGTTAATCTTTGTACACCTTAGCTGTAATGGCACTAGTGAAAACATAAAAATATCGGAATCATTGAAATTACTAGACGTAATTTGCTTGTAACGAGCTTGACTACTGCTTCCATCACATCCCCATTTACATAATATTTCAAAGTTGTTCATCGTTAAATCTACAGATGGTATATCAGAAATTAAAAATAATCTTGTTATTGTATGATCAAGGAGGTGTTGTGATTCAATTTTAAAATAAGATTCTGTAACATGAATATTTTCCGGATAGCATTTTTTTTTTTGCTGTTAAAACAATATCATAACTTGGGTATATATTTGCTCTACGTTCCTTAGCAGATTTCCGAATATTTATATATTGTTGTTTTGTAAGTTTGTTTTCAATGAAAAATGCCAATGCTTCGTCAAAAGAATATGGCATGATGGCATCATCAATTGATAGTGAAGCCATGTATGATTTTTTAATTTTTGATGCTCGAGTTGGAGAGGACAGTGATTCGTTGACTATACTACAAGCTGCTCTTTTTCCTGACATGTGTAATTTGTTTTTGGCGGCAAATAATATTTCTGGATAAGTATACGATTTCGTGAGTTGTTGAATTTTACGTCTTTTATTTCGATCAGAACAATCAGAAAACAATTTTTGAGGTCTGCCGACATTTAATGATGATGGTGGTGATCGAGGAGATAATACAAATAGTTTTTTTAGCCAATCAACATTTGATTCCTTAAATCTAATTATATTTCGTGAACTTTTTATCCAAAGTTTGCTTAAAACGGCTGTGAAATTAGAAATTGTTGATTTAATTTTGTTTTCGTATTCTTCTTCCCAATTGTCAGCATTATATTTTTGTTTAATATATTATAGTAAATATCGGTTAGATACCACACTTCTTGGATTCAAAGGCCCCTTTGTTCTTAAGAATACAAACAAATCATTGTATACAATTTTTTTATTTTCATCAATAACTGAAATGTGAAAATAATAATTGCTAAACAAACAAAATTTAAAGGAAAATAACAGATATGCTAATCACAGACGCAACTCGACGCAGTTAAAAATTATGTCATTGAAAAGCTAAAGAGTTTTTGAATAATACCTATATATTTTTATATGATCATTTTAGATCTCTTCTTATATAATATCTATCAAAATGTAAAACCACTACTAAAAAAAATGTTTAATAGTGATGCAATACATATACACCATGTATTTATTAGAATAATATGTATGAATTGTAATTAAACTTACCATTTGTATTGATGTCCATTTTAAAATAATAATTAAACTTTTATAATATTGAACAAATACTCTGAACACAATCGACGAAGAAATGAAGTAAAATTCTTAATCAACCGTAAATATTGTACATTTGGTCTCTAATCGTTTTACAGTTATCGCGTTTTTAAGTGGTTATTGTCGTTATAATAACCTAGAGTTTATTAAATTGTGTTATATTTATTATACTGATATAATATTAAGTGCTAAATATCTCATTTTTATCTTTTTTTTTTTCCATTTTGTCCGCCTAAATTTGTATTTCCGACCACCGTGGGCCGCCGAGAATATTCTCGATCCCGGTGGGCTGTTTTTGAGTGACTCCCATCGTGTGAGTATATTTATAGTTGCCTAATTTATTATATTATATTGAAGACCCATATTATTATTATTAATTTTTTTTTATTGTTCGGTAATGTCGCGGTCAGTTAATTTTTTTGTTATTATTTTAGTGTTCTTTTGTGATTCATCACCAACTTCAATCATCTGTCTACTTCAGTTTCCATCGCACGTGTCTAGAGATATACACGGTCGCGTGGGATAGAATCCAACGGGACTCAAGTTAGGTAACGAGGTTATCCCGAAGTAACGGGAGCTGTGATTCTCTGATTATTATTATTAATTTGAATTGTATCATCATTATTCTATTATTGTATTTATTATTGCAATCTGTGTGAGGTTGCCCACGTGAAATTACCTTAAGATTATTTTATTATTATTATATTATTATATTGTCACCTTAACCGAACCGAGAATGACATGCGAGCCTAGAACGTCGTAATATAATTTAGTTGTGTACGGCAATACGTAGGCGTGGTGCCGCGTCGACCTAAGCGCAGAACACTTGTATTTACTATTATGTTAGTAATATATTAAAATATTCTCTAAAATTCAAAAGGATTTAAGTGCATCAATAACATTATATCAATCGAAAATTTCAATTTAAAATCTAAGTTATACATTGTTTTATTACAGAGGCGTATTTAGACTTACTTTTAGGGGGGGGGCTCAAATTTTTTCTTTAAATCAGGCTCAAAATTTACAAGTAAAATTTTTGGTAATATTTAAATCAGGCGAATCATTAAAATTTTTGTTTTTAATTTTTAATTTTTTAATTTTTTTTTAATCTAATGCCAGATCTACTTATAATCGACTTTTGTGTAGTTCTTTTTTAATACCTGTCTGTATTTTGAAAGTAACGCTTGTGTCTTATTTGATTATTAGTATTGTTATAAAATGATACACATTAAAAAAAAATTGAAATGTGTATCTCACATATGATCGATTCCTTAAAATGTATAAAATGTATTTATTTTTCGTATTTAATACGGAAACAGGGGGGCAATCGCCCCCTTCGTCCCCCCTAAAATACGCCCCTGTTTTATTATATAATAAAACCAATATTTTTTATTGTAAATTCTAATTTTAATTTAATATTTTTACTCACTTTAAAAAAACATTTTATAAAAAAGAATAAATTTTGTCTTAAAATTAAAAATAGTAATATCTTTATAACAAAAGTGAATAAACATTATTCTCAAAAATGATAATTTGTATGATAACTAATTATATCAAATTTATTTAATAGTTTTAAACTTATGCATTTTGTTGGATTAAATTATTTAAATTTTAGTACAGCTTTTAATAATTTAAAATAAATTGAATTGTGATTAAACTCATCGCAATATCATACAGTTAAAATGTATTACATCAAATTATAATTATAGATGAGTTTTAAGTATTCAATTTTCAGAATTAAATTACTCAAAATCATAGAAAAATGAGTGAGTTCGAGAAATCCGTCTTCAGCATAGTCCAAACTACTGCTGAAGATAAACAAATTGTCATTGAATTTTTAAGGAAATTTTTCTTCCGCGATGAACCTCTTATTTTGAGTATAGATATGCTGGAAGATATTGACTCACTAGCAAAACTTGAGAACTACTGTTTTCAATTTGTGGATAATGGTGAGCTTAATTGTATAATATACAAAGCATTTCTATGCATTTTAATATACTCAATTCATAATACTTTAAAAAAATTAAACATTTAAAAATAGTGTTTTCAAAATATATGGTTATGCGTACTTGTAATATCAAAAAGTATTAATAAAAATTTGTTTATTGATATAAATATTTGTATTTTATTGTGAGGTAAATTATATTAATATGTTTTGTTAATATTTATAACTATTTATTTACCATGTCAGTCTGAGAGTGTGACTATGGTGACAGTGTGTAATAAATAAATAAAATAACGTATGTATTTATGCTTATTAAGTATAATTATTTATATTTATTGATTAATATTTATAATTATATTTACACTCGTAATTTAACATAATTTTAGTATAAATTAAAATTAAAATTTTAAATTTTATTAAATTTTAATACATCATACATTGAATAAATAAATAATATTAATTGTTATAATATGTATTAAAACATGGTCAAAAACTGATTTTAGTTTTTAAACGAGTTGCTATCTATTCTATATCATTATGCACTTTTAATACAAAATCCAACAATAGAACATTTTATTTAAAATTGAAATCCTAAAAATCTAATTAAATCCCAACTTACATACATTTAAAATTTTAAACTAAAATCAACTTGGCAAATTAACTTATAAATTTTAAATTTCATAGTTTTCTCATAAATGATGTGTAAGTTAAATTAATTTTTTTTAAATATAATGAAATTTTAAAAATGGAGTCTCAAAATTTGTAAAATTAATGTTTGTACTGATAATGAGTATATTTTCAATGTTTTTTTCTTAATTATTGCTTAATTTTGTTGTATGAAATTATTAATAACTTTGCATTTAAATGTAAAATTATACTCAATAAATGTTATATTATAAAAAATGATTGTTATCATTCATATCAATGTCCTTAACATTTTTTTTATTTTTACAATTATTTCATATAAAACATTTGTAAATAATATTTAATTAACTGAATAATAAAAAATAAGTGAGTGTCAGCAAACATGTTATTGTTAACAAATACTTAAATTACATTTAAAATTTTAAATTAAAATAGTTTGTTTTATATTTAATATTATTTATTTGCGGATCTTTCAGTAATCTTATTTTAAATTATAGGGTTGGCGTTTAAAGCAATATCACCTAATGGAGAGTTAATGGGTGTAGTTTTGAATGATCTGACAAGCAAAAATGACCGCGAAGAAAATACCACGACTAATAACGGACCAGGAGATCACACCAAGTTTAATTATATTACAACACTTTTAGATAAAGTCGAACGAGAAGCCGATGTATTCTCAAAGTATCCAAATGTTGATCGTATAATGGACATAAAAATAATTTCGGTGGATAAATCTTTTAGAGGACAAGGAGTATGCAAAGCCCTTATTGATAAAACAATGTAAGCTTATTATACACACATAATTTATACACTATGCATGTTATACATATACTATTAAAGAATATAAATAACATAATATAAATATTGTTAAAGAATATAAGACCATCCAAATTCAACCGTTTAAAAATAATTTTATGTACATGCAAGGCCGTATCCAGAAATTGTTTTCGGGAGAGGTCCAAAACATGTACATTGTAATTTTATTGAATTTAGATTTTAACTTTTGATATTTGGTTAAAAATAAGACAGAAAAAGATTTAATCTTCTTTTATTACAATTCATATATCATATTGTTATATGATATTATGATATAAAATTAAAAGGAGTCAATAATTAATTGATTTAAGAATCATTTTTGACTGAAAATATTGATGTTGTTATTAAAAATAAATAAGTATTTTAAACATTCGTAAAATATTAAAGAAATTTCAGGAGGTCCAGATACCCTGGAACCCCCCAGACACGACCTTGTGTACATGATTGTTATAAATTAAACTCTATGTTTCTATTTTTAGAGAACTGGCGTTAGAAAAGAAATGCCCCATGGTTTATGTGGAGTGTAGCAGTTATTTTTCAGCAAAAGCGGCAGAGAGACTTGGATTTGAATGTATATACACTTTAAATTTTCGAGATTATGTTGACGAAAATGGGGAAGTCATTTTTAAGACTTCTTCTCCTCACGAATCTTCAAAAGTTTACGTATTAAGTTTATACACTCATTAAAGCACCAAAATATTCAAATTCAAAAGAGATTGATCAATAAATAATATGAAACTTTATGAACATTTATTATTATAACATAATAGTATTAGAATTTCAATATAAAACTATTAAATTTAATTAAAAGTTTTAATTTATATATCATATTTTATTTAGATAATAATGTATTTATATTTCCATTATACAAAACCTAGAATATTATTATTATCAGCTCATGATGGTTTACTTCGATAAATTAAATGTATCAACAATTTATATAAAATATGGAATTTCCTTCATAATATACTACGTATCTACTACCGACGAATCTTTATAAGTATAAGCAACTTGAACTTGTCACATTCCACTAAGAAATTCAAATTGTCGTACGTTTAAGTTATCTGTATTTTTTTAAAGCTTTTACAAGTTAAAACTATAACTACTTTATTATTCGATGCGTTAATGACATATTATTTATACGAGATAAAAAGAGGGACTGATTCTCTCTTGAAGCAAAATTATTATAAATAAAATATACCTATCTAAATTTCAATATCATACTTTATAAAAATTATAATACAATTAAAATGTATATCTGTATAATTATTTAACGACATTTAAATAAATAAATAAATGTACGCCTAATGTATTTATGCATTTATGTTTTCCTTAAATCTTATATATTTTTCTCGGATAGCTTCAATTATTTAAACATTTATTGTATTTTGTACTTTTGTAGTCAATTGCAGCTGTTATATTATCATAAGAAGTTTTCTTGTGAACATTTAGAACATTTTGTTTTATTTTTTCTAATACATCTAGTACAATTACTAATATATATAATAATACATAATTTATTTTTTATTAAGTACATTAGAATAAATTACATTTAATTTGAGCAACATCAATTAAAATACGAGCCTTTTCCTTTTAGACTCAAATCGTAGAACCACATTTACAATATTTTGGGAGGTCCCAGACAGACCCGATACCACCCTCCCCCCCACCGTCTATTTGCCTATGGTCTAATACTATTGTTTGAACTTAACTGTCTATTTGAATCTATTAAAAAATAAAATAAAATAAAACGTGAGTACACACACTGAAACGTCACGCAAGTATATAGAGACGTTTGCAAGATTTGGAAGACATAGTTACTTAGGACGTCATTACCATATTTTCCTGTAACAGTTTAATGATAATTTATTATCTGTATAATTGATGGATGACATTCTGACGTTTGAAAGTTGTAAGGCGAAAAGTTTCTTATTTAATCGATCAAAAATTAGACCATTTGAACTTACCAGTGGGTATTATGTAAATATTTTAAAATTTCTCAGTAATTTCCAATAATCTATAAAATACTTTTTGATAAATTTTAAACTTTGAAAAAATGGTTCATATTTTATACTAATTCAATTTATTAATTCAAATTATTAAATCCTTCTTGTCTTCAGTAGTCATATGATACAATTTTTGAAATCTTGAGTTACAGTTATATGATTACATTTATGAATTATTTATAGGTTGTAGCGCTCTCTCGAGTTATTTTTTAGTACTGTCGGCTTAATTTAGAGTTTTGTATTATGTTTCTACTAGATAGCGTTTTATACGCCTTTGTATTAAATATTCGCCGATGGAATATATGAAGATAAATGATTAATACAGTTAAGACTCATATTGCTTATTAAATTATTGATTTAGGTATGTACTCGTAATTCAGTGTTCAATAAAAAAAAAATTATAAAATCAAAGATTTTCTAAATCTTAATACTTAAGTTTTTTTTCGTTAAAAATGTATAATGTGTAAATAGTTCCTTTAAGATTATAAAAATACCTTTTATTTTAATATTTTTATTTATTTTTATATTTTTTAATATTTTTTTTTTAACTCTTGTGGAATAAAAATAGAACAATAATACTTCGTTCCATAAACTTACTTAAGTCATTAAGTACTTTTATTGAGGTACAGCAATTTAGCCGATAGTATTTTAACCAAAAAATAATACAACCGATAATATTTAATCAAATTAGTTCTTATCAAATATTTATCGGCTAAAATACGGTCGGTTAAAATATTTACCGGCTGTACTACGAAACGGCTTGGTTTAAACTTAGGTTTGTTATTACAAATATTGGATATCAGACTACTATTCAACTGTTTCCACTGGTGAAGATAAAACATTTTTTTTGTGTTTACATTGAAACTATTGATTGTCTAAGTGATGGTGGTCTAACCAAACTTTTATAGATTATGGGAACTGGTAGGGATGTGTCTGGGGGGGGGGTATTCAAACCAGGTATTGGAATCGTTCAAATTTATCGTAACTGGTTCTCAACAAATAAAATAACTGTTCCGTTCGGTTTTGGTTCTTTGTTCAAAAAAAGTCAAGTAACCGGTTCCAGAATAATTTGATACCGATTCTTGTTATCAGAAAAATATTATATTATTTCTTATATAGTGAATATATTATAATATTGTACACCATAATTTCGTCAAATTGCAATATAATAATATTATAGTAGTTAACGAAAAATTATTTTACAATATATTTGCTATCAACCAACATGACCCCTTATGAAATATATAAAACACTAAGGTACTATTATAAAATCGAAAATTACAGTCACCAAGATATTGTTTTGGGTTGACGGAACGTTTCACTTACACATCGTGTGGCATAATAATATAATAGCGGGCAGTGTGTCTATTTTATTATTATCATCACTTAATTTTGTAGATAATATAATATTGATGGTGTATACTTACTGAAAAAGAAATTTTCAAATAGTACTATTTTTTTATTAATATACATCAGTGCTCGAATTGGGGGGTACGCAAGGGGACGGAGCTCCTCTACTATTTTTATTATGAAAATGTGAATTTTAATTTACGTTAATTTTTTAACAAATTATAATATCAAATCTATTTTTGATATGCGTTTATACATTGAGCTCCGCTAGTTTATTGGTACCCATGAGCCTATATTAGCCGAAATTACCTTTGGTCGAATAGTGACTACGCAGCACGGTTATAGATAGAACTGTGCTATGCAGACACGCAGTACACATCGACCTGGTGAACCGCGCTTAGCAACATACAATATATATAATTAGTTGAAATTAATTCGAATGCATGGTAAATAAAATTAAATTTTCGCTCGGTAGCTATATAGGTAAATGAGAAAATATATTTTCATAATAAAACATTATATGGTGATCAGGGGCGGATCTGAAGCCTGGTTAAGGGGGGGGGGACGAATAGGAATATTTATCAGTGATATATAATGTACAATGAATACTTGACCGTTATTTAACCAATTTATTGAAAAATATGTACAACACTTAATACAAATAACTAACTAGGTATCATTATTTAAGTATCTATAAAAATTCAATATTCAAAAATATTAATTTCAATAATAATTTAACATCTTTATTTTTCATCTGCAAACCTATTAATGAGTTCTTCTATCATTGGCGAAACTAGACACTTTTCTTAGGTCAGGCCAAATGAAAAATATAAAATGTATTATTACTTAAAATTAACTATTATTTCCTATAATATATAATACATATATACATATTTTTCATTAGTATTAGGTCAGGCCATGGCCTGACTGGCCTGACCTGTAGTTTCGCCTATGTCTTCTATAATTACGTGGAACGTAGTTCTTAAATCGTTGGACTGAGCTCCTCTACTAAATTTTTCCCAAATCAAGCACTAACATATATGTAATAAACACTTCAAAATTATAATAATTTTAAATAGGTGACTATCCAGAATACAAATTTTAAATATTATAAGAATGGATTCCTGATTATTTATAAACAAAGTAGTAATAACTAATATGTTATTCTAAATAAAACCATTTAATTTTTGAACCTAAAAAACCATTATAATTTAAAAATTACTGTTCGGTTCCAGTACCTAACTTATTAATATAAAAGTTTCGGTTCTTATGATTTAAAGAGATCCTGTTCTAGGACCAGTTATTTTCGATTCGATCCCTGTCTCTGGTTCAACCCCCCTCCAAATTTTAACTAATTTAGAAAAAACATATTGCTTAATATAATTAATATAATTTAAGTTTAATATTATAAACATTTACCAGAGTTATTTATATAATCCATTGTCGATCTATTTAGTATTATAAAATTAATTATTATCAAAATTAGTATCTTGTGAAATATATACATTTGAATTACGTGGTAAGAAAAATATTGAACTCCTCCTCTAGAAAAAAATTTTAGACACACCCCTGAGAACTGGAAAGCTGTGTTAATCTCCGTACAAAACTTCATTATATAAGAAAACATGAATGAATATTTTAAACACTTGTCCGAGAGTCGGTAAACATTTCACACGTATGCAAAAGAGCCACCATTTTGACTAATAATAATTATCAATTAGTTTTCCCGATTATATTACTTTTATGTCATACACAAATGTTAAATAATTTACCAATGTCATAATGTCATATAAACGACTATTTATTTTGTTGCTAACTATATTATTAAATGTGTTTCAACAAACGACAATAGATACAACCCCTGAAAGACAATTATTCGTTGTTAATAAAAACTGAAATCCAAATTACAACTCAAAAAAAATTGAATTTTGCTATACCGTTGAATATTTTGAATGTATTTATTAAATAATTACAATTAAAAAACATTAATTAGTATTTAATAAATAATTATTGATCAATACTTGTAGGTAATTAGTTACATTTTATACTACAAAAGTATTTAAATGACGATTAACAGCATGGTCTTTAGATATTTCTTAATACCGCCTACTTATTAAATACATACTATTATTAGAAGCAAAATGCTTCAGTAGTTCTGTAAATAAACCATCCACCCTTTTTACATTAATCTCTCTTCCTCTTTCAAAAATGGAAATTCAACACTAGTTTTCATTATTAAATTGGTATTTGGAGCTCTATAGTTATCACCCTATTAAGGATATTGATACAGAACTTGATTGCTGCATTACATATAATGCAATTTACACTGGTTAAGCATACACACAATTTGACTATGAATCTTAATTGCATTCTATTACTAGTATTAATAATATTATAATTTCATAAATAAAGCAATTATAATATAATACAAATACATAAGTAAACTTATTTATAATACAAGCATATGATCGTGCAGTATATTAATAATATAACAGAGAGAAATTATTCGTTGCGTGCAGACACCCGACTGCAATATTCGTGGCGCCAAGCAAACACGAAACTTCGTCTTTCGTAATCGCAGGGTCCTGCGTCATACTTCATACAAATTGTTATTTTACATAGTTTTTGTTGTTTTCATCAAATATTCTAGTACGTACTACATCATTACAATTTTTAGACACGTTATTTCTATACAATATTTTTTTGCTTTTTTTGCCAATTTTTTTTTTTTTGCTTGTGTCATAAAATTCATCGTAGATTTTATTGTTTATGCAAAAAAAGTTAATCGATGTTTATAATATACTGAATTAGTATCTTAAGATTATATCCCTATCATATATTATCTTTGTGAATAAAACCAAGTAAATTTTATAATAATTTGTATTACTGTCTTATGCACATAATATAATATACCACATTGATTGTAGATTACTTTTTATAGGTTTTGAGTTCAAGAGTCATTTACAACGAGGAGTAAAACTATAAAATTGATTATTGACCTTTACGACAACATTTTGAATGAAGTTAAATGTATAGCAAACTCCGCCCAAAACCAATTAAATTTTGTCGCATTTTTTTTTCATACCTAGTAAATATTAAACTCGGTATGGTAAGATTTGTTTTATTTTTTATTAACGAACTTGTCGTTCTTGGTCGATCTGCTATTAGAACTTATAAAAAATAAAACTATTATCAACTATGTAAAAACTTTCGTAAAAATTATTTAAAAATAATTACGTTATCAAAGAATAAAAAATGTATTTTAATTTACAATTTTAGATTATGATAGAAATGAGGAACGTTCTTTGTTTTACATTGATGAGTGTTTCTTTTTGCGTCTCTGTACACGATTTTGATAAGAAGAATATCCTAATAATTTCCTCAATCTTCAATAAGAAGTAAAACCTAAATGGGTTTTAGTTGATACTTTAGATACTCGTTTTTTTTAATTCCTTCCAGAATAATTGAGATAAACGGATAATACATAGTAAAAAAATATAATATTTTCTTAGCTTTTTTCTGAAAATATCGATAAAATAATTTTGGTTTGACTTGAAAATTTAATATCAAGTTTCTCATACATATGGTATATATTACTGATTAATAAAAAGTAAACTAACTTAATTTAAAAAGAAAAAAAAAATGTTAAGGTTATTTAAGTATTAGATTTTGAAAAAACTATAAAATTTACAAAAATCCTTTACATTTTTGTAGTAAAACTCATAAAGCTTTACATTTTTAAGCTTAAATCTTAAAAATTATATTTAAATGAGCATTTAAAATTAAATTTTACGAAATCGCATATTTCAATGAATTTTCATTTAACAATATTAGTTATTTAATTGTTATCCTAATAATATTAATTCACTTTGGAGTTTTACCCTTTTTTATTTTATCATATAATTTCATGTATTAAGTCATCATAAAAATAGATTTTCTATAATTTTAAACAAGTCTTAGTCAATGAAATAAGCATATTTCAAGATAACTATTTGTTTGTTACAATATCATATCGTAAACAATTGCACATTAAATTAAATGTTTAAAATACCTTGAAATATCACTCAAATATATTTAAAAGTTAAAACTTATTATAATACAGGTACTATTTTATTATTTAAAAGTAACTTCTACATTCATATTCTAATGTTTATAAGCCACATAAGGATTTACAATCGCAATATCTCCTAGGAGATATTCTTATGTACGAAAAAAAAAACAGAACATCGTTTATCATTTTTATAAGTTTGAAAGTTATAAAAATAAAACTGATAAACATTACATGTCATTTTTGGATGTTATGTTTCTAAACGATATCGTTAACAGATAAATATTTTAATTAAGTTACAATAGTTATTTGATTCGCTGTTTTCGAATGATAATTTCTTTAAAATACCAAATCTCAATTCTCAACTTCCACTAGCTATAACTTATATTCTGAATAATTATATTGAATATAGAAATAATGTTTTTGTGATTAATTGATAATATATGATAACCTGTGTAGCAATAATAGATAAATGTACATACATTTAATTGCTAGTATATACTGTCGCTAATTAGTTAATTTTTCAACGTTTTTGGGTACTTTATTCACATTAAGTTGTATTTTAGAAATATAAATAAATGATAGGTATACTACTTATTATTAAGATTTTTCAATAAAATGCATAAGTAATTGTAATACACTTTTTTATTTTCAGTGAAAATGAAACGGTTGAACTTTTGACGACATTTTTTACATACACAGTTGTTCATAACCTAATAAACATTTAGTTGTTTGTAGGTTTTAAAAAAAATGTATTTAGTAAAGCTTTATTAATAAAGTATATTAGCATAAATCACCGGACAATAAATTTGTTATCTCGAAAAAAAATGTTAATACATTTATAAAAGGTCATCTCATATTTTATTCGGTATTTTTCAGAAAAACATAAACGCAGCAGCAAGTGGTCACAATGTTTAGGTACGGTCGTACGGATCAATAGTATACGCCAGAGGGTAGAGAGGTGAAGGTAATTCCGCCCTTTTATACGCGAGCTCCATCCTCGCGTACCTACACAAGACAACTATTCTTTTGAAAACGATTCGACCAAATATGGATTTCAGTGTGACCAACGTATTTAGCGAAATTGCAAATGTCGGTGTTTACTATACAAATTCTATCGTATCAAGTATTTTTCGAAATCATTACTTCGTTTAGTCCCGTTAAGCGTGTACACAAAAAAATATTTTGGGAGGGGTTTTAGGTTGTACATTTTCATAATAATATAATCTATATATCAATTTTACTATATAAAAACATATTAATCATTTTCCTGAATTTCGAGAGGGGTTTGAACCCCTAAAACGCCCCCTTGTGTACGCGCCTGAGTCCCGTTATCGTTTCAAAATATTCGAAAAGGATATTTATTTTTGAAATGCATAATTATTCTTTTATTTAAAACATGTTTAACTTTTGATCTCAATACGATTGTTAAATTATAATATTTTTAATAAAATCTAACTCTTGTACGTCTCCACATACACGGGGTCGTTTAATTACAGAACTGTATAGCATGTCAGCTTTTATGTTTGTTTTCGTCTTTCGACTAGAGGCTACAAAACACTTATTTAGATACAAAACACAACTTAACCTCAGGAAAATGTCAATAACTTCTCGTCTATCCATCGATTACATGTACGTGTCTGATATGATTGAACGTGCTGCGGTAGTGAAGGGAAATCGCAATTACCACGACGTGTGTACAATAATTATCGTGCACGCGCGACACTGGGTCAGATTTGTGCATCGGCGGCGGCGCCAAGTAGTAACAATCCCTACGGCGGCGGGCGATCGTTCCACAGTAGTACGGTGGTTGATACTCGATAGTCGCTCAGTATCGTTCGGACCGCGTGTTTTGTTGTTTGTGTGATCGTCGTCACGCATTCCTACTGCCTCGGGATCGTAACGATTATTCTTCACTCAACTCATCGACGCCGCCACCCTACCGAATCGTAATTGGCCGAAGCTATGCTGGATATGATGAACAAAATGGCCGAGCTGAAGTTCGAAGCGCCGTTGGCGCAATTCGAAGAGTCGGACGAGTGGACGAAAATTATGGACGATGAATCACCTCTGCAATCAACCAAACATTTTAATAACCACCATCACAACCATAACAATCACCGCGATCAGGGCAATAGTCAACTAACGTCCGTGCAGGACGTAGAACAACTGGACAATATGCTCAGTAGTAGGACCTTGGAATCAATGAATAAGTCGTCGTCGTCATCTTCATCCCCGTCATCGTCATCGTGCGCGCAATGCGGAGTGAACAACAACAATATTGCGGTGGAAGTGACAACGGATGCGGACAATTTCGGCGAGACTTTTAGTGGATCGCTCGAGGACCTCGTGCATACGTTCGACGACAAGATCACCAGATGTTTTTGCGACTACGAGGAGTCCGTGGAGAAACTAGCACCGGTCCAGATCAGAACACAGGAGGAAATAATGAACGAATGCCAGTGAGTATACGGCTTAGGATTCTGCGACGATCCGATATGGTGTAATTTTATTTAGTCAACTGCCCAGGAGTCGGGAATGTATTTATATAAAAACTTTATGTTATTTATTCATAATGAATACATAAAATATTAATATAAATATGATATATACATTTGCATCGAATTGTATAACGTTCGAATGAAATACGCAACCTAATGCAATTATACATAGTATGGAGGCTTATTTCATTCTTCACATTTGTGGTTAGATAGGACAAAATTGCAATTTACTTTGTATGTGATTAGTTTATAGGTCGATCATTATTGTCATTTAATCGAATACACTTTTTTCACAGGGAGAAATCTGCTGCTCGTGCACTATATGCGAAATGTATTCATCTAGAATTTTTCACTATAGTTTATAGAAGTATATGAATATTATCATATATCAGCTACTAAGCTAAGCTAAATGTCGACTCACTAACGGTTTCAAACCATAGTTATAAAGTGCTCAAATTCGTGTTGATATTATTGCGATCATGATGATTGAAATTAAAAGAGAAAAAAAATTCATAATCACTAAAATTTCAATAGTGTTGAAACGTCGATTCGCCTACTCGACCTGACACAATGCTTATCATACTGACAGGATACCTTATTGCGCGACCACAATGAGATCGTTACGCCTCGGCACGTGAAAAAGTGAATCATCACGGTTAATCGCGCGCCCGCGTATGTGTATACGATAAAAATAAAATTAATATTACTATAGATACGTTATAAAATTTTGATCGTTAATGAATGCAGTTGATATTAGTTATCAGTATATTTTTGCAAAGTCTGCAAATTATGGACCTCAGTTGTTTTTATTAAATTATTATGAATTTAAATAATAGGTTAGAAATTATAATATTATAGTATATGTTTTCATTCATTTTCCATATTACATTGTAACTGAAGGAAGTTAGTTGAAATGAAAAAAGCATTAATTATATATAAATTTTATTTTTCTTATATCACTTATTAAAGATATTATCATCAATTTATACAAAACATTAATATTTATGTCCAAACATTTTAAGATAACAAAAACTTGCTGTATTTTATTTATTGATTTAGGCATTCGATAATTACACATGGAATGTTCCTCGTTAAATTAATTCTGCTAATTTATAAATAATTATATTATATTCAATGTTAATTCATACACGTGCCTATTTATTTACTTAAAACATAAATTAGTAAGAATAACTTACTAAATTTCATATACTTATATATTATATATTTTACCACGGTGAAAGGTAAAATTCTATACATTTTTAAGTAGGATATTTGAATAAGAAGTTAAACTATAAAAAATAAAATGAATGTACAATTTAATTAGGTTATTAATTTACTTTATGTTCAATTAATATACATAATCAGAAAACATGGATACTTTTACAAATTTGTAAACAAATTTTTTAAATATTTTTTCTTAAAAACCACTGATTATTTTAAAGCATATTAGATAAATAATTTATTTACCATACTTACGTATTTATTATGTAATAAATACAAATTTAAACATCATCGGAATACATTTTCACATATCCGTCATAACTGTCAATAATTAGATAATTTTAACTTATGTTATCAAATAAATGACGGAAAAAATAGATTATTTTGAATCACTATCTGTAAGTAATTGTCAAATTATACAATTTGAAACTGTTGTTAGGCATTAAATAACTAAATATCTGATATTGTGGTTCAAAAATAGAAAAAAATTCGTTATTACTAATTTTATAATACAAACCATGCATATTTTCCATAGATTCGCTCATAATTAAATGAGCTGGCCGATATCCAAAGTTCAAGGTTAACTAATAGTGCGAAAATTTCAGTTTTGAAATATAATACACTTATATTTTTAACTTTACGGCTCTTGCGTTAAAACAACCTCAACGTACACCATTAAACGTTGCCAACAACTGACGATGTTTGTATTATAGTATGAAATAAAAATGATTGGCTAGCCGAAAGCTTTGGTATACATATTTTTATTCACTTAATTTTTCATTAATACTATAACCATACGAAAATCATGAGCCCTGTTCGGACGCGTAGATAGGTATTTCAAAAGGTGGGTGTTATTCAAAATTAATCGACAAAATTATACATAACAAAATAATAACTTTACGTATAATTTAATGTACAAGCATACTAATACATAAATACATTATCATTATACATGATCAGCGGTGGAACTAGGTTGAGGAACCCATTCCTGGGCGTAACACTTTAGAGGGTGTAATTTTTATAGAACATAATCTATTATTGACTAATAGTTTGATACTTTTAACTTAATTACTGATAAAGTGTTTAGAACTCGATTAGTATTATTATATTAATAATTATTAGAAAAAAAATTGTTGGAAAGGGTATTTGATCCTCGTTCTATGCCAGGTCATTTTAAAAGTTTTCCCGGGCATAAAAATCCATAGTTCCGCCACTGTGTACATGAATATCTTTCATTTTTAATATATCAATCATAGACATATTAAGATATATATCTTATCATATTTTAATATGTCTGTGATATCAATGTATGAGAAAGTATTTAAATATTTTATTAAAATTTCAAATATACATTTTGTCTCTTATATATATTTTAAATCATGCATAGAACGACTCAAAATCATGGCTTCAGTTTATTAGACAAAATAGTGTAATGAAAAGCCTGGTCCCAGCTTTATATTATTGTTACCGTAATATGTATATGTTATAGTTAAAACTTGAAATTCGTCAAAACTAATTTTCACGAATCAATTTCGTCAAAACTGATATTGACTAATTAACCAGGACATCAATATTATTACTAGTTTTTAAATAAAATTTTGTAACAAATGTATATTTGAAATAAGTATAATTTGTATTATTTGTTTTGGCGATGCAAACTATTGTGGCATTTAGAGTTGCATAAAATATTTTTTTTTTACTTAAGGAGTGATTTATTCCATATGAATTTTGGAGCATTTCCTGTTGGTGAGGGTTTGCAATTTTTTGAGAAAACCAGTGGCGCTAATCCCTGTGTATAAGTATTGTGAATGCACAATTTTTGGATGGTAATGCTGTGGTGGATAGGCGTAAACTAGTACTAGGATGTACAAGTTATAACAATTTGGATTTTGGATATAAAAATATTTTAATATTGGA
Source organism: Sipha flava (assembly GCF_003268045.1). Classification (NCBI taxonomy): domain Eukaryota; kingdom Metazoa; phylum Arthropoda; class Insecta; order Hemiptera; family Aphididae; genus Sipha; species Sipha flava. Next base: position 1,097,806 of record NW_020273623.1, on the reverse strand, counting down.
GTTATAACTCAATATAGTCAACATTTTCTACAGTTATACTCAGATTTTATTTTTATTCAATAACATATGAAATAGAAATCAGCACCACTGGAGGAAACCAAATACACCTGTCGGATTAGGTTATGGTCTAGAAATAGTTTGTTTAAAACAATTAAGCCCATTTGATTTAATATATTTTTCGACGTCTAACATCATATTTCAGGTACGAAAGTAAAATCAACTTTTTAACTCAGAATTTGTAAATTTTATTTTTTTGCTCTACTCTGTAAACGTTTTGTAACTTAATTTACAATTACCATTTATGCCGCTGATTATGCTTGAGTGACTACCTACTGGGTAGTAACTTTTCTACAATTATTATCCTCATTATTATCATTTATAGATTTTTCGAAAGAAAATATTGCGTGATTTCATTATGTTTATTTGGTAAAATGTGTTTCTTACCCTTATAATCTTAATGTTTATTACTTATTTAATAAAATTTATGTAAAGCATAACAATATTGTATTGGTATATATTTTCTTAATTAATTATTTATGGTTTTTATAAAAATGCGACCATTACAATATCATTTGATGTGATTTATTCGACACTAAGATAATTTTGATGACAAAATTATAGAAGTAAATAATATTTTTTTCTAATTTAAATGACACAATTTTCACTTAAAATGAAAAAAATTTACCTGTAATAGGTATTATAGCACAATAAATTAACAAAAATACAATGAGAAAATGGATGAAATAAATAAACAAACCTTTGTAGTGAATTTATGTGAGTCGTAACCCATCGCGTGTTTATAAATATTCTTATAGTTCATAAAACTTATTTGTTTTCAAACTTCTTATACGCGTTATGAACTCTGGTGGTCATTTATGAGTTTCTAGTGAAGTAGTGAAAGTCGTTGTCTCTACGTTTGCATATCTATTTTATACCTACTTATATGATTATAACCTGACATAATATTAGCAATATATTTATTTTTATTGAAATGTTATACAAGAAGATATAAATATAAAACATAAATCTTTTCTTTTAAATTTATAGTATAATTCCTCGTATAGTTCATAAGAACTAGAACTAGTATTCCTTTATTATTAATCTGGAGGTTTGTAGTGTGCACTCAATCTTTGTGTAGGCAGAAATATTTATAGTGTAAGAATATTGTGTATATTTTAATATTCTTAATTTATAATTGTTCATATTTGGATTAGTTTATTAAGTATTACAAGTATTACAATACACAGTAGCTCTGATATCTACAAAATGTTGAGTATTCGATTATTTTAAATAGTATTAGTACACTACTAACAAATTAAAAATGTATTAAAAATGTATAAGTTATAAAATATAAATATATATATATATATATATATATTTATGTGTATAAATCTTACTTTTTTATATAATTTGATAAATTCCTCTTATGTTTTGTTAATAATAAATATAAAAACATTAATATTAATATGTTTTCAATACGGATGTGTCCGATGAATTGATTGGATGATTTATTTGTGATAATTTTGGAAATTGTTGAAATTATCTATTTATTATTTTAAATTCTACACTTTGCTTACAAAATAAACAAAAGAAATATAAAATTAAATTATTAATACTGAATACATATTTAACATATTTGGGTAATTTTTTATTTACAAATAACAGCATGATTCATTCTTCATTCAGACCGTATATTTATTAATCCGCCGCAATACCGTTCTCTTTCTATATATGAGCATATGTATATGTCTCAAGTAGTGTAGCGTCTGTATGAAAACCAGTTTTACTATCGTTACTATCATACGTTGAAGACTAAAAACTAAAAACTTCACTCAACTGTCGATTAAATTGCTTCTTGACTTTAACTAAATTAATACTATACAGTGGATTATTTACTCATTGTAGTCTTGAGGCTTTAATGACAAACGAATGATTATTCTGTAAATATAACTATCCCACGATGTACTTAGTGTTGAATTGATAACACTGTAATTCCGTGTTTTGTATTCTTTATTTTTTAAAACAAAGCTATTAAGTAGACTACTGACGCATTTATCGTTTTTAGCATAAATCAAATTGTTTTACATTCAATCAAATAATATTTTTAATTTTTAATTTATTAAATATTTGCTGAATAAAACACTAAATATAATTACAATAAGAGTTTACATTTTAAATGCAAATTTATTTATTTATAAATAATTACCTAATAAGTTTATAGTACAACAATACTTTTAATTATTTTAAATATGAAACACCAAAATTATACTGTAATGTCAAATGTTTGTCTTTATAAAAAATGTGTAGATCGCAATCTTTAATTTCAAAATATGCTGTATATTATTTCATGTATAGTGTACTTCTTTCATTTATACATTTTTAATAGATGCGTAAACACGTAACCCTACATAATATACGTGCATAATTGTTGTATGTTTGACACATGTCTTAAAAACTCGGATTGAATGTACACATCTTGATCTTATTAATGTGATCTTAGTATCTTACTGTGTTAGCTTTTTACAAAAATATTTTTAATTTTACATATACTGCATTGATAATGTATATTTATGTATGTATCATTAATATAGTATAATTTCAATAATTTTGTTCAGAAAATTGTAGAATTATCTACATTATAGGTACTTAAGCTATGTATAAAAAATTAATCAAAATTTGTATCTTTAAACCATTGGATTATAATATATACTTATACTCGTATATTATATTTTTATAAAATTTTCCTATATTATTAAATTAATGCTTTCAATACACAAATTATTTACGCTATATACCAAAATACCCATTTATATTTTTTGTATATATCTAATATTACCTTAGAAATATTATAATTATGCTATTGTATAGTAGCACCTTATTGTTCAAACTAAATAATATAAGTACGTCTTTAGTTTTTTACGGCAACGTTATGTCCACTGCACTTTCTATTACGTTGTACATTTGTACCCTCATTTACCGTCTCCGTTTTTTTCTTAACTAATAAGCATTATCGTAAAATTAAGCTACGTGGAACTGAGACGTTTACGTTAAGCCGGGTTCGCTCTACACCGTGACGTGTATTTTACCAGACCGTGTGCTTTAAAAATGTGTGATACCTATATATATCTCACGGTGATGCCATCAAATTTTGGATACATATTATCTCAATTTTTTTATTAGATATGAAATATTTTTATAAGTTTCAAAAAATAATAACTGATGAATATTAAATTATGTTGTAGAAATTATGTATTATACTATTATTAGGGTTCAGAACTTAATTCTCTTAAAAAGTATTAAATATGCATGCACTTATGCGCTTAAAAAAGTACAAATATGCTTAAAAAACATGTACTTAATTTTTTTTAACACAAAAATGTTCATAAATAAAGATATTTTATTAAATATACTCGTACATAACAGTATAAACGTTGTTAGTATATTATACTAAGCTAGACATAATTTTTAGGTATAAATATATAAGATAAAATAAAATATAAGTAAATTAAATAGCTTAAAATTTGAAATTTTCTTTCAAAATTTTCCCATTAGGTTTTTCATAGTGTCATGAAAATAATTTCAAGGTTACTTAACAATAAATTGAATAGCCCAATAAAATCATGTAAATGCAACACCTTCCGAGCCCTTCGTTATTATGAGTAATGTTATCATAGAATATTAAATTATTACTATTAAAATCGGTAACCACACGTTTAAAAGTTGGATAAAATCAACTTCACGGTATCTTATGGTTAGTGAGGTAACTTGTGATTTATTATACGGTATACCTTGATGTAACAATATAGTTCAACCAATCAAAGATAATTATTTTAGAAGACACGACACGGCACGGTGTAGTGTGAACCCGGCTTTAAAGTTAAAATATTAATGGCATTTAATAAAGTATACTTTATACCCCAATTAGTTTATCAGTCAAATTATAACTGGTAAGAAGCATAAAAATAACGGATTTCTTAAAACTATTTTAATTTATACATAGCTTGATTTGTCTACATTTCCGATAAGGCTAATGGAGATAAATATTAAATAATGATCACTGAATGTATTATTATATTCTTTAAAGTATATTTTGGCTGTAAAATGGGCTTTTAATTTTTCATGAGTGTCGAGTTATCAACAAATTAATAGTCAATCAATCATTCGAAAATGTTCATTACCCCTTGAACGGCTTAAATTGACCTTAAAAAATAAATATCTCACTAATAGTAAATTTAAATGCTTAAAAATTACAAATTCTTAGTAACATGTGGAGACAGACTCTTATTAGGATAAAAATATATTGCCTAATAACAATGATAACATTGTTCAATGGTCATTGATTAAATACACCCATGTAATTAACCCACAGACTTCTGTATAATACATTTATAAATAATACGTATTATATAGAAGCTTGTGAATTAACCTAATATACAAACCCAGTAGGTTTAGATTTATAAATTTATGCACTGCATTTATAACTGATAAACTAAACATGAATAGTAAATAATTTACATCGATAGAAATTTTCATTTTATAAAACCAAATTTTTTTTTTGTACAATATGTAAACTAATAAAATTAAGAATATAATAATATTATATATTTAAGTTATAACATACCTACATGAAAAATTGCCAACATGTGTTTAATTTTAAAATCCTAAAAGTAATCAGAAGTCTTTTTTTGATAATACTAAATAAAATGTACTATGTTTTTTTTTCTATAAAATTTGAATTCTCTTTACCAGAAATTAGAAATTAAACATTATTTGTATTCATTGTATCGAAGGAAAGTAAAGTTGTTTTTAACAACAATTTGAATGAATGGAATTTTCTTCTAATGCAATGACTATGTTTTAAATTTTAAATAATACAATTGGTTTTTTTTTTCAAAATATTTAAAGATGTGAAAACTAAAAGCTAACTTTTTAATTAGTAGACTTCAACCATTCTCTTTATCCACTCACCTCATATGATTGACTTGCGCATTGTTTAAATATTTTTATTTTTCAGAAAGAACAATAAATTGTATATTAGATTAAATATATAAAAAAAATTATCCCCCGAGTGAAAGATAATAAGTAAAAAATGTTATTTGTATTTGGTACATACCAAGTACTTATGTTATATTGAGCATACATAACTAGCTCGAAGGATTAGAACTAAGTAACATTTTCTTTAATCACACATGTCTCAAAATTACTCATAAAAATTGTGTATAAAATACATAATACATTCAATGATGAATATAGTCTATTGTAATATATTCTATTGTAAGGTCAATTGTTTGAGTTGGCCTCTAAAATTTCAACATATGGTTTGTTAAGTTGTCCCTTTTAAGTTAGTTGCAATTTATATTCATCAGTTTTAATGGACTAAGGTCAAATTATTTGTCTTCACATTTTTTTATTGTATTACACAATGTGTACAATATGTATATGATTATTACTTAATAAAAAATTTACTTTTATTACTATGATCATCTTTCAAAATTTATATTAATTTTGATAGAAATAACTTTCAACTAGATATTATTGTCAGTTATAATACTATATGTATATATTTTTAGAATGTGGTGGACTATCACTGGAAATTTTGGTAATATTCTTCCTATTGATTGGTCAAAGTCATATGCACGTAAAGTTCAACTGCCAGTACTCAATTTGAACAACAATCCACAGGTAATAATAAGCAATTTTTACTCTTGAATAACCTACTGGATAACAATTAAAACACAAATTAATAAAATCATTTTTATATAGGATGAATCATCAGATGACCTAAGTAGTGAAGATGAAGCCGTTTCAAATGACTTGGATTTACATACTTTAATATTGTCAGGTCCCAATGCAGATATTGAACCTCCTACTGCTGATGAAGTGATTAGAGAAATTGATGATATTATGGAGGTATATTTTTTAAGTTATAATTTAGTGTTTAACATTCAATACTAAAAATATATATAAATCATTTTTTAGGAGGGTACTTCAAGTGAATGTACTCCAGACTCAGAACATCATAAGGATGTCCATTCACCATTGCTTGAAGAAAGTAAGTTTATATATTTCTGGTAAATGTAATGGACTTAAAATATTTTTAATGCATTATTATTTTTGATTACAGAATTAAAAACTTTAAATGTGACTCAACTTAATGAAGTTTACATGGAGCTAGAGTTACTGATTAGAGACTATTCTGAGACTTTAATTACAGAGCTGGCCTTAAGAGACGAGTTAGAATTTGAAAAGGAATTAAAAAATTCATTTATATCACTATTATTGGCAGTTCAAAATAGAAGGAGACAGTATCATGTTGAAAAAAAACGGAATTCAAGAGCAGGAAATACAAATAAAAATGTAACAAACGAACCTAAAGTATGTTCGAGTATTTTTTTTTTCTTTTAACTACATTGTAATATTAATATTTGGTATTTTATAGTATTTAACCACTGTTATACCTTACCATTTGGATAATGGACCTTTAAGTAACCAAGCTCTTCAGGTTCTCATAAAAAGTATGTAAAAACAAAAAACATTAATTAATAATTAATATAATAATAAAAATTGGTATTTGTAATATAATTTTAGTATTGAAAGCAATAAATGAAGATAGTCCAACTGTACCTACATTACTTACAGACTACATTCTTAAAGGTAACTATCTAAATCATTTTAGTTGTATTGCAAGTTGAGTATTTCAAATATATTACAAATAATTATTTGAATTAAGAAAATATAAATGTAAATATTACTTGGTGGAATACTCCTTGTATCTAGATCAAAAAAATAATCAAAGATTAGGTGATATATTTTACATTAAATTATTTTGAATTAATTTGCTATGAAGTTTTATTTTATTACATAATTTGATATTAAAACTTTCATAAAAAGTACATTGTAGTAAATATATATTTTGATTATTTGAATCCTAGAAATCTTCAGAAGATAAGCTTCCAAAAGTTAAAATGTTATTAATATTTTTGTATTTTTTTTAGTATTGTGTCCTACATAATTGAAAATGGATCAGTAGAGTGGTGATCAACTCCACTCTGAAGTCTACGTGATATAACTTATTTAATATTAACTTATAATGGCATAATTCGTAGATTTTTAGTGTTAATAAATATAAGTTTTACTTGAGGTATTCTATTTAGACATAAATAGGAATATTTTATAATTATTCTTTAATTTACCTTAGTAATTCTAAATAAAAGTTTGTTTTTTAAACAACTTTCTTCTATTTAATCATAATAAAAACTAATGTTTAATATGAAATAAATAAATTGAAGATTTTCATTGCCATGTGCCATTTAGCTATTATTAAACTTACATATAATTTAGAAATTAATAAATATTTCAATGTAATTGAGTATTGACTTTAAATTTAATTATAACCCTCAATACCTAATTGGTGCTTAAAATTTTAATTTACTTAACTATACTCATTACAAAATATAGCATGGACTAATAATAATTTATATATTTAATGTGTCTTAACAATTTATAAAGTCTATAACAACATTAAATTAAAAGATAAAATTCAGTCTCGCATTTAAAGATTTTAAGCAAATTAATAATAAAATATGCAATTAGCCATACATAATGTATTCAAATTATGGGAAATGTTTATCATGTTGCGCTGGGACCAAAATGAGTGCAAATCATGACGAGAAAAAGTTATTTTGTTTTATTATGCAATGTATTATGGTTTTTTTAATTTATTTATTTGTTTATTTTTCTGCCATAAAATATTTCATTATATTTTTCTCAATTTGTATCAGACTTTATTATTATGTAGAGATTAAATATTTTTAGCTTTATTTTAGATTATATTTTATTGTTTTTGTGATATATTTTTTTACTTACGCTTGAATACAATTTAAATGTATTTTTCTTTGTTAAGCTTTAACAACTATCAATATTGTTTTGTTTAAATGTGAATTATATTATTTTCAATGTTTATCAAATAATATCAGATGCATAATGTATGTCGACATATAATATATATATAACGCTCTCTAGTCATAATGTTATACTATTTAAATGTATTATAATATTAATAAACGCTAAATAAATAATTGATATTGTATATCATTTAATTAAATAAATTAGTATTTATAATATATATGTATGTATACAATATTTGATACTATTTATATTTTAGTAATGTTTTAATTTATTAAAGTATCTATTATTATTTTTTACATGATATATCTAAATAATGATTATCATATCTGAAAAAACTTAAGTGGAATTCTAGAACTAAACATATTTATACATCGTATATTTCCTAATATTAATTTTTGATTTTAAATTTAATTTTTATTTAGCAGGCATTAAATATAAATATTTTTGCTGTTTAATTCTTTCAAAAATGATATTTAATTTTGTCAAATACTAATTTAATATAAAGATATATCCTCTATTGTTTCATATTAACTAATGAATTAGGTGAATATTATATTTTAATTTAAACTCCAATCATACTTCACATACAATATACTCTAAAATTCATAAGGAAATAAATGGTAAATCTTTAATGGTAATCTCATTAGTGGATACAAACATGTAACTACAAATAAAATATGCATTAATATAATAATATGATATTAATATGTATAATAATATAATATAAATAATATATTATTATATATTATATAAATTATAATAATATAATCTTAATATGCATTAAGAAATTAAATAAATATTCACAATATTTTGTACTTTATCTAAATTAATACTCAAATTTAATCATTATTAATTTTACCTAAATCTTTGGTTCTACATTTAAAAACTAACTAAATTATATATATTTAAAGATATCATTTGTAATTTTAATATTAATTAAAAATAAATAACTGATCAGAAATTTGAAATAAAAAAATACAGAAATATATAGTACATTAGGTATATAATTTTGATTGATCAAAATATAAAAATATAGTATATAGAACAGGGGTGACCAACCTAAATGATTTTGGGGGCCATATATAAAATTATATTAGTATTTTGCCCCAATACAAAAAAATTTGAAGTAAACATTTTAAACATGATTAATTATTATTATAAAATAAGTTTTGGTGTATTAGTTATTTGAAATAAACAATGAATTATTATTGTTTTCATCTCCGTACTCTAAATCCAATTCTTTCAAGAACTCTTTAAATTGTCAGTGCGGAAGCGCATGTGATCGAATTTAATTTCGTGTTTTTATGACTAATGCATAACATGGTTCACCGACTTACATGGGAACAAAGATTTTGTTGATGAATCAAATAGTTTGTTGCGATTACGTTGTTAATAATACGAATTCCGTGTTGTACAAGCATTCCAGAATATTTTATCGGGATAAAAATAAATTTTATTTGTTTAATAAATCTCGCGGGACGCAAACTTTCCAAGGTGGGCCACTGGTTGGCCATCCCTGATATTGAAAGGCTTCTATAGTTATATTTACAATTACTTATCAGAGGTACATGATTTTAATTTTTTATTAATTATATAGGTATTTAAATTATATTATTTAATATAATATGTTTTTTAATCAATTAATTGGCTATAATAATAAATAAGCTATAATTTCTATTTAAAATTCAACACATTTGAAACTCATTCTTTATAATCAGTCAAAGTTGAATAAATTTCTTGATATTAATTGAAGAAATAACTATTAGTTGGTTCTGATGTGGATACGAGGGGAAGGACTGTCCGCAAGGACGAAATACCCCCCCCCCATAGCGTCACGATTTGCCACCAAAAAAAAAAAAACTATTGGTACCCAAATTAATTACTATTTAATAAATTAACATTAGATTATTACGTTACATTAACTTAATGTAACTAATTGCTCATGTAGGTACCAATTTTTTAATCGAATTTAGTTTTTTTTCACTGTACTGTACTTTATAATTCAAGATAAATATGTTCTAGATGATTAATCCAATAAAAATATGTACCTTCATTAAGTTTTTATTATTTTTATTATTTATTAAGTTTTTATCTAAGTATTTATTCTAAAGCTGAGTTATTGATAAACATATTAAAAAATTGGTAATTATAAAAAATTATAAATAAACGTTGAGTAACTTAATACTTACAAATTAATTAATTTTAATAATTAACCTAATAACTATTCCGCTTAAATTATAATATGATACACTACTGATCTGTAAGTATTAACATAGTGAAAAAACAACACATTTTATAAACCATACAGAAATTAAATAAAGATGAATGTTTTTTTTTGTCAATTAATTTATCATAAAAATATTTATGTAACTTAGATATTGTCAAACTAGTGAATACTTCCTAGGGGTGTATCAAGAAAACATTTCGGTGCGGAAAAATGGTGCATAAATAAACCAGTGCACGGTCGTCGTTATTAATGATTTTTAGTTACAGCCAAATCTACGGAGGAATTCAGTTCACCAAGAAAACTCCTACATTTTCCTTAGTTAGTATATTTTAGTATTAGTAACAAAGCAGAACATTAATACACATATTTTAATCAGATGCTAGTGATATATGCTATCAATATTAATAATATAATAATTAATATAAATTAATATATATATTAATAATTTATAATTAATATAATAATAATTAGTTATATATTACAGTGGTCGCCGCTTATTAGACTCAAATCGACTGTTTTCGATTTCCATCTATTCTAACACACGGCAAAAAATTCGTCTATTAGACTCAGACACTGGTTAATGGGGTCATTTTAAATTAGATAAATAAATATAATATTGTACATACGTCCAATACGTACAAGTAACCATGCTATAAATGCATATAAGTGATTATGAAGTTGACCGAGGAAGGTTAGGTTAGTTAAATCCAATCACCTTTGGATGAATTCTTATTGAAAGTGTAACTATGTATGTAATTTGTTACTTTATTACCGTATTTTATTACATTATATTTAATCAAACAAAATATTTTCCATTCAATACTTATACTTTATTTAAATACTGCATAACACATTGCTAAAATCTCAATAAATATTTTTTAAGTAAATAAGTATTTTTATTTTATATTTTTGTGGGGAGGGGTCATTCGTCTTATCGACTCATTCGGTTAATAGACTCAAATGATCCGGTCTCAAAGTGAGTCCAATAAGCGGCGACTACTATATATTGCTATGTTGCTGAATTTTGTAATTTTGTTTTTCAACTACCTATTTATAAAATATAATTGATAATTATAATTATAATTAATTATAAAATGAATACTGTACATTAACATTTCTTTATTAATACTTATAAAACAATCAATGGTTGTACTAAATACCTATGATTATGATTAATAAAATGGTACTCAAACCCAATTATACACTAGAAGGTATAGTTGTTACACTTTTAAAATACATTACATTGAAAGAGGATTCAAACTGCGTAAATGATTTGTACGTTAATGTTTGGTGAATAATGCGAAATATCACTAATGGGAACTGTGTGAAACAAATAACAATGAATAGATAGATTGGTGTGTCGATGAGAAATACATCAAATATAATGTTCAATAGACGGTTTAAAATATAATCCCGGGTTCTAAATCAATTATTAAACCAAAAAGTTTTATTTCTGAATATTGTTTTTTGATTTTTTTGACCAACCCGCCGAAATGATTTTACTATCATTGATAGTAGCAAAAGTTAAAATATATACTTTTTTGTACTGCAACCTTAAGGATTTTGTCATATTCCCCTTTCAAATATTGACAGCAATGAGTAACACAGTTAAAATAATTGGTATTTTAGATTTTGCTGATGATACATCTTGCAATTTTAAAAATATAAAAGATAATTTAATAAAAAAATATAAATTTAAAAACAAGTACCATAATATAGAGAATAGCACCACAACAAACTTTTTAATTTCGTATTACACTAAACATTTCGTATTACACTAAGTGTGTCGTACTACACACAATTTTAGTCACTGGACAGAAGTGACTTGATAAGGAATCAACTGTCAACAAAACATAACGAAAAATAAACTCAACCATCGTTAAAACTTGTTAGCTATTATAAACATGTAGGGCAGCCTAATCGTAGAAAACGTATTCATTGTAAGCATATTTCGAATGATTTAATATGATAATCAGTACAGCCGGGATTCGCCGCCGAAACTTGCATTGTGTAATGGTGTTTTCAGAATAAAGACGCGTCCGTGTTTCACCATTATATTCATCGCGATACTGATAACGGAATACGGATAACCAAACAAATGACAAATATGCCAACGGAGAACTGATAAATTACAATCCAACCAAATATTGTTGGAAGGAACTTTTGAAAGTGATCGGGAAATAAACTTTTTTTTAAACATGTAAGTAATGCTTTAAATATAATTATGTACGAAAACTGTTTATGATAGATTTATTATATGTACTATGACATGTAAACTTTTTCCTACTTGTATATGCTCAATTATTTTTTACTAATTGCATGTAAAAGAAGTTTCCATATTTATATGAAATATATAATAAACAATAAGACATTTTTCTACTAGATTATTTCTCTAGTTTAAGTAAATTATTTATCTCAACTTCATTCACTTTTAAATAAGTTGCAAGGTTATTCTTGAATGTTAATTTTATGTAATTCTACATTCCAGCTCATCTAGATTTTAAATTTTCCATTGTTCTTGTAACTTTCAGCTAAGATTTTAAAAATTTAAGGGTACTTTTTCTTATTATTTATTCAAATGAATTGTTTTAAAGCTGTTTATAGTTAATAAAATAAAAAAAAAAATTGAAAGAACTGATAACATAGAATACCGAACTAATTATATGTAGAATTATACATGTACATGATATTTGTAAGAATAAAATTGTATTATAAATTAAATGCAAATAAATTTACTTCGCAAATAAAGCATTACAATTCTTATTTATATTTGTACCAATTTAAAAGTATATAAATTCAAAAACTAATTCATGGAAGTTTGAGATTTTCTTTTATACCAAATTTATTCTGCTTGTCAAATGTTTTTTATAAATTATTGATTCACATTAGGTGTTTTATTAATTCTAAAATTATATTGAGCAATATCAATAATTATGTATGTTATAAAACAAAATAAAGAAACATTTTAAAGCAAACTACAAGTAGATTTATGTTCTCTCCCTCTTATTAGTAATTGTCTTGAGTTTTATTGTATTAAAATTATATTTAATTAAAAATTCCACCTTGTAAAGTCATTTTTCGGTATTTTATATTTAATTTCTTAATTAATTAATTTTAACATATTTACATTAATGTAACCTTAAGATATTAAACTCTTATTATTGAATGAGTACATTTTATTAACTTATTTCAAATTTTACAAGTTACCAATATTATTCAATTATCATTAAGAATTTAAAAATTATTGTTTTTTTGAAATAACTAAAGAAATCAAAGACTACCAAACTGTGCTATTTAGTATCCCAGGACATATCTAAGGAATATCATGACCCATAGAAATTAATATATATATATATATATATAAGTATTTAGAACTAAGGCAGTTAATATTAATTAATAACTCCTAACAGATACCAAAGGATGAATTTGATCAAAAAAGGATTACATCAATTAAGCAGTTTGAAAATCTTTAAGTTATTTTTTATTTTATACTAAAAATCCATTACACACCTTTATTATGACCAAATCAATCATATTAATATTATTAAATATAAATAATTCGCAAAATTAAAATTAATTTTGTTTTTCATGTCCTTAATAATTATTTTAAAAATATATATGATACTGCAATTGTTAACTATTCATTTTCAATTGAACTAAATTATATTATTTTAAATTTGCAAGTTTCTATTACTTAACACAAGTTATATCATTAAACATAGTTTTTTTAGATAAAATGTTAACTAAAATAATGTTTTATTTGCATAACTTTTTTTTTAATAATAGTTCGAATATTATAATTGACTAAAATTATTTTTCATGTCATTCACTTGGATTAGATTATTATTTTTTGGTAAAATAAAAATTAATTTATTAAAAATTTCATAAATTACTGATGTATAAAATTATTGTTGGAAAATTAATACTAATAACTATTTTACTGTATACTTATTAATATTTTTGTAATATTTTTTCAGGTTTTATTGAAGTTAAATTAGTGAACTGTATTTTTTCTCATAAAACACTGGAGCAGTAAGTTCATCACACTAATCATAACAAAATCTCATCATTGTCATCTAATTTTGTCAATCATTTGTTTATATTTATATCAGTACTAATATGTTGAAAATGTGCACTTAAAAAAAATTCTCTTTAGATTTAAGTGTAAAATATGTTTATATTATGATTTTAACAAAAAAACCAACCACAATGAATAGTTCAGGTCAAAGTAACGAATCTGTAAGCAAAGTGTGTGGTGATCTTTTAAGCAGCTCTGCCTGGAGTGCTGTCATACATCAACCAGCTCATGATTCAGATTTAGAAGATTTACCGTCAACAGTAGACATGGATGCTATAAAAGATCCTATTGCAACACCTCACAATACTATAACTAATCAAGTGGTTGATTTTACCGAATCCGAATCAGAATCTGAATCAGAATCCGAAAAAGAAAAATATTGTACAAAAAAATTTGGTTACTCTTCTGTTGATGATGATAATATTGATGATTCGTCTGATACCTCATTGTCATCATATGTACCATGGTCAAAAAGAAAAGCTTTGGACAGACAAAAGAGAAATAAAGATTCCATAGAATCACATGATTCAAGTTCAAGTTCTAGTGATGAATCCAGTTCTTCATCTAAGTCAACACATTTCGTTAAGCAACCTACTTACGATGATACTTCTAGTGATGGTTCCAAAAAGAAAGAATTTTGGCAAGAAGAACCGAAGAAAACTTTTTCTTCGAGTTCAGAGCTTGACAAACTTGAAAACTTAGAACCTGAACATTTACAAGTTATTAATCAAGAAGACTTAGCAGAAATTTTATCAGATGTTCAAAATCAAAGTTTTTCTACAGGATTTGATGACGTTCAACCAAAAAATTTAAGTGACAGTAGTGATTCAAGTGATATAGAGATCAAAGATCGTGTTGTAAATGAAGCAATTGTACGTTTGAATAACTCTTCTGAGGATGAAAATAAAAAACCAGCTTATTCTTCTAAATTGTTGAAAGACTTTGTAGAAAAAACTGAAAGTGTAGAACAGAATTCAAATTGTAAAACTCACTCATTAGAAAATAAAGCAATTGGTAACAAAAAAAAAGAAAATTTGATGAAAAGAGGTAGAGGAAGACCAAAAGGTTCATGTAAAGGACGTAAAAACTTACAAAATATTTTACCTAAATTGTCAGCTAATTTTAAACGAGGTCCAGGTAGACCAAAAAAAATGCCTCCACTCTTAGAACCAAACAGTCCAACCAATAAAAGTTTAAATTATGATTCTCCTAAACAAGTTAAAGTTCATAAAAAAAAGAAAAAACATAAGAAAAAGAAGAAAAAACATAAGAAGACAATAAATCCTAAATTTGTTGCTGAAATGGATAATCTTGTGAGTTTGTTTATTCAATGTTTGAATATTTCTAAAATTTCAGATAATATTAGAGGTAAATCTAGTTCTTTGAAATCCAAACAAAGAGATAGATCTAGTAAGAAAAGAAAAATTGATAAAACTAGTTATAGTGATAATGATATTGATAAAAAAAGAAAAAAAGGATCTCCAGATACATCAAGAGATTCGGAAACCACTAATGACCAACGATTGCCATTAAAAAAACGACATTATCATATAACATCTTCAACTGGTGCTGGTGTTACCTATGTAGAAGATGTGTCTAGAGATGAAAATTCTGGCAGTGAATCTGATAAACAGCACAAGACAGTAAAAGTAAAATCTGAAGTCAAGAAAAAATCAGGCTTACGGAGTAATTCTGCTATACCAGAAGTTAAAACCAAAGATGGCGAAAAAAAAGATGAACCGAAACCTAGAAAACCTCCTGCAGGAGTATTTGTACCAACTGTTGAAATGCCAAGTTTACAACTGAAAAAAAATGTAGATGAAAATATTGTTAAAAAAGTGAAGTCACTTAAATCTGATAAAGATAGTTCTGTAGGAAAATTGAAGAGAAGAAAAAAATGTATAAACCGGACTGGATTTCCTGTCAAGAAGAAAAAGAAAAAACGTCCAGAGCTTATTAACTTAATGCCTAATGAATCATACATTAAACATAAATGTGTTGACCTGCGACCAAAAAATGAACAGACTGAAATTGCCCCTGAAAGAAGAAGTAGTCGTGCAGTTGTTCTTAATAAGTTAAAAGATAAAAAGAAAGATGAAAAAGAAGATAGTGATGCATCCAGTGTCAGTCTACCAAAAAAAATTAAACCTGACCAAATAGAAGTTGTCAAGGAAATTAATAAAGAAGTTAAACCTCAGAAGAAAAAACCTGATAAAAAACATTCCATACAGTCTTGGAATTACCGAAAGTTAAAGACAAATGTTTATTATGATTTTAAACCAATTTGTACTTATGAAGCCCAAGCATGTAATTGCAAAGTACCGAGTGTAGGTAAAGGTTGTACAGATGATTGTATAAATAGAATGATATTTGTTGAGTGTTCACCTGAACTTTGTCCTTGTATAGATAAATGTTCTAATCAACGTCTTCAAAAGCATGATTGGGTTCCTGGTTTAGTTAAATTTATGACTGAAGAAAAAGGTTGGGGAATAAAAACAACAGAAGAAGTCAAAAGTGGTGAATTATTATTGGAATATGTTGGTGAAGTAGTAAGTGAACAAACATTTAAAGACCGAATGACTTCTATTTATAAAAATGATGTCCATCATTATTGTTTAAAACTGGATGGAGGATCCGTTATTGATGGTCATCGAATGGGTGGTGAAGCAAGGTTTGTTAATCATTCTTGCGAACCTAATTGTGAGATGCAAAAATGGAGTGTAAATGGGTTATTTCGAATGGCATTATTTGCTCTTCGAAATATAAAACCTGATGAAGAATTATGCTATGACTATAATTTTTCCTTATTTAATCCAGATGAAGGTCAGTTATGCAAATGTAAGTCACCTAAATGTAGAGGTGTAATTGGAGGAAAAACTCAAAGAATCAATATAAGATCTCCTAGTGTGGCTCAAAATCTACCAACTAATAGGAATCGTTCAAGAAAAGCTGCTCCTAATACCAATACTTCTCCTAAAAAGTCTACTTCTATTGTTAGTATACAACAGAAATTAGTATCAAATGCTCCTATTATAATCAGTCAAGAAGATAAAGAATTAATATTTCTTCATAAAATATGTTTATACAGAAATCTTATGAAAATAGAAAAAATTAGGAAGAAAAGAAGAGGCAAAGATAATAAACCTAAACAACCTGAAGTATTTAGAGCACAAATGAATGCCCTTACTAGCAGCTGTTCTGTAAGAACTAGACGACTAGCTACAGCTCAAAATGATCCAGAAATGGAAAAAAAGGCTAAGTTAGCCACTATATTTAAACAACTTTTTGATATAATATGTAATGCTAAAGAAGAAACAGGTGAATTACTTGCTACACCATTTATTACTTTACCATCAAAACGTAAAGTTCCTAATTATTATCAAAAAATACTGGATCCTATTGATTTAACAACTATTGCTAATAATATTGAAATAGGTGTTTACGATACTGTAATAGGATTTGATGCAGATGTGTTGAAGTTACTTACAAACAATATAAAGTATTATGGGCGAACTTCGGACTTAGGGGTTATATCTACTCGTTTACGTAAGATTTATAATTTAGCTAAAGTTGAATTTGTTCCAAAGATCGAAGAAATTATAGAAAAACCTATTCCAGAAGCTTTTATAGCAGAAAAAAATAATCCTGGTGGTGATCAAGATGATGTGGTACGATGTATTTGTGGTTTACACGAAGAAGAAGGTTTGATGATTCAATGTGAACGTTGTTTAGTGTGGCAACATTGTGATTGTATAAAGGCTGATCCTGGTAAAGTAGAAAATTACCTATGTGAACGTTGTAATCATCGAGAGGTTGACTATGAAATACAACTACCTATACGTCCAAGTTATGCTGAACCCAAAGAACTTCATTATTTAACGTTGATGAGAGGAGATTTACAAATAAGATTAAATGATACAGTTTATGTACTTAGAGATATTGTAAATCCAGATAGTGGTAAATCTCATTCTTATAAAACTATAAAAAATTTCAAGTATTCAGATTGTGATATATTTAGAGTAGAAAGGTTATGGAAAAACGAATCTGGTGAACGTTTTTCATTTGGTCATCATTATCTTAGACCACACGAAACATATCATGAACCAACACGAAAATTTTACCCTAATGAAGTGGTTAGAGTCCCTATCTATGAAAAGATATCATTAGACCTTATTATGGGTCGATGTTGGGTTCTTGATCCTTCTACATATAGTAAAGGATATCCTATTGGCTCTGAACATAAACATCTTTATATATGTGAGTACAGAGTAGATAAATGTGCAAGAATGTTTGCTAAAATTAACAAGTCAAAAAATCCCCCAATTTGTACTAAAAGCTATGCTTTTGAAAAATATGATAAGAAATTAAAATTAGCAAGAACATTTGCTCCACATGGACTTATGGTAAAAGTAACTAATAGTTCTACAACACCTCGACCACGACAAACAGAAACTATACAAACTTCCAAAAAATTATCAAAAGCTCAATTTTCAATGAAAAAGCAAAGATTGGACACACTTTTAATTAAATTATTATCCAATATGCCAGAAGAAGAAAAAATTGATATTACATATTTACTTGAACCTGGTAGAAGACACAGAAAAAAACCTTCATTTTTAGAACTGTAGTAATTATGAGTTGATAACTATAGTGATTTAATTAAATTTGTGTCATAATACTTTTAAATATATTTTTATTAATTTTTATTTAGAAGTTAATTCAAAATTTTATTTTGTAAATAATTTAAATATATTTTATCTTGAGCACTCTTTACATCTTTTGAATAATAATGAACAGGTTCTTTTTTAATATGAATAAATATTTCACATTTTTATAACAATATTGTTTATATTAAATTACTTAAATACTGTATAATTTTATATTTCATTAGTATTCTACAAAATCAAATAAACTGTGATTTTTGTTGGATTACAATTGTGTCATATTGTTTCACATAAATTATAAATTGTTATAACATTATTTTACATAATAATACCCTTACTTATAGCTGAGTATATTTTACATACCATGCATACCATTTATACAAATTACTTTAAATTGTTAAAAATTAAGATAGTTAATTATGTTTTTGACTGTTATTGCATTTTTATTATCATTATCATTTTTAAGTATCATTCATAAAGTATTTTCATCTTTAAATAATTTATATTTTAAGATTTAACAATAAGAAATAAATGTAGATATTTTAATTTATTATAATTTGTAAATTTGTATATTAAATGTTTTGACTGTTAATACACGTATGCTTATATATTGAAACATATTTACAAATTTTATTAATACATTTTAATTAACACAAAGAAAGATTTGAATAATTGCTCAATTAGAATAGATGTACACTTCAGCCCCTTGTGTAAAATAAATAAAAGTGTTGATATTAATGGTTTTTAAGATGAGTCGTTATGAAATTTTGCTGATTAATTTTACTAGACTTATGATTTATGATTATAATGGGGTGCTAAAACCCTAAACTTATTTACTAATACATTTTATGGAAAGAAAATGTTTTACCTTGCCTGATATTTCAAAAAACTTATTAATTTATTATAATTGTTAATTTTAAAATAATATATAAAGTTGATAGGAAGTTATATAATCATGACAACAAAATAAATGTAAAACTGAAGTTTGATATACTAATATTTAGTATCATACACACTATATCTAATATAATATTGTTTTAAAAGTAAATTGATTACACTACTAAGACAAAAATTTCATATCGGCTCTCACTGGATTCACTGTAAATGTAAAATAAAAACAAATTATTATTTATCTATTTACTTAAAAAACCTCAAATGTGAGAAATTATTACTAACTCAGAAATATATTTGATGATAGGGGTTTCTAGTGGTTTGTGTTTTGTACAGGATAAAACAAATGGAGCTGCGTCATCGGTGTAATAGGTCGGACAACAACCAACAAATGGAAACGTTTCAAATTCTTCAAAAACCCAGCGATAGCGATAACAACGAATCGATCAGGAATCAAAAATGTCTATCGGCTATACCAACTTTCTTAGTTATGCTGATCGCGATGATAATTCTAAATGTGTTTGTGTACTACATGGACAGCAGACTACCGGGTATTATCGAAACGAATTCAACTAATAATGTATTTGTTGCAAAACGCGCTATGTCCACATTAATTAAACTTGCAAATATAGGTCCCAGGCCCGTTGGTAGTTTCGAGAACGAGAATTTAGCGTTTAATCTTTTTAAAACTGAAATCGAGCATGTCGAGAAAGAGTTAGATAACGTAAACGATATTGTTGTGTACAACCAGAAAGTTACCGGGTCGTTCATTTTGGACATGAGAAATTGGAAATATTTATTAAGTTACGAAGACTTGCAAAACGTTGTTGTTAAAATCGATCCCAAACAAGGTGCGAGCGATGCGATTTTGTTAAATTGTCATTTCGATTCGGTGCCGGCCGGGCCGGGCGTAAGCGATAACGGTGTGAACTGCGCCGTGATGGTAGAGCTGTTACGAGTATTGACGAAGAGCAGTGAGCTGAGGCGACCGGTCATATTTTTGTTCAACGGAGGCGAAGAGATAATTCTGCAGGCTTCCCACGGTTTCGTGACCCAACATCCGTGGTCACAGGACGCGAAATACGTGATAAACCTGGACAGCTGTGGAGCGGGCGGCAAAGAAATAATGTTCCAGACCACGGAGCGCGACTCGTATCTGGTGGACGTGTACGCTCGCTCGGTGCCGCATCCGCACGGGCAAGTGATGGGCCAAGAGCTGTTTCAATCGGGCGTAATACCGTCCGACACGGATTTCCGGATATTCAGGGATTTCGGCAACATGTCCGGCCTAGACCTGGCGCATTACAAGAACGGCTACGTGTACCACACGGAATACGACAATCTGGACCAAGTGGAACCGTCGGTGTTGCAGAACACCGGTGAAAACCTACTCGAATTGGTCAAAGCGATGTCGACGCGCAACGCGACCACCACCAGCAAGAGCCACCGGACCAAGTATGTGTTCTTCGACGTACTGGGCGTGTACATGTTCTCGTACACGGAACTATCCGGCGCGTTTTTCAATTTCATAATCGTCCTGGTGTCGTTTTTCTCGGTTTTCTTGACACTGCGATTCGTCGCGGCCGGCATGAACCGCAGGGAGTACACTGTGCACCTGTTGACGTCCATCGTCAGCCCCGGGTGCACGCTCGTCCTTTCCGTACTGTCATGCGCGCTAGTTGCGTTCATTTTGGACTCGCTGGGATACTCGATGAGTTGGTACGCCCACAAAACGAACCTGGTCGTCTACTACGCGACGGCGTCGTTGACCACGCTGTCCGTAGTGGTTTTCCACCCGAAGAAGAATCGGTCGAGAACGGACGCGGAGTTGACCATATCCGCGTTCAACGGCATCCAATTCTTCTGGACGGTGCTGCTGTTCTTGTCCACCATGGCGGGGCTGCGGTCCAGTTATCTGTTTATGGTGATGGTACTGTGGCCGTCGGCCACCAACTGCATTCTGGGCTTTCTCGGCGCACACCGGACGCCCGGACTGTGGATAGCGGTCTACGCCGCATCGCTGCTCGTGCCTATCACGTTCGTGTTCTACCTGACCCAATTATTTGTGTCGCTATTCGTGCCGATCACCGGGCGCTTCGGGCCGCACGTCAACCCCGACTACATAGTCGGCGTACTGATAGCGATGTCCACGTATGCCACGATCGGCTACCTGTCGCCGGTCTTCGCGCTGGTGAAGAACCCGCGCGCCCTGCTGGTCGCGGTGGGCACGCTGGCCCTGCTGTCCGCGGTCGCAATCGTCGCCACGCCGCTCGGATTCCCGTACTCGGGCGGCGCGGTGCTGCCCAAGAACCAGCGGTTCGATGTGACTCTCACGCGGCGCACGTTCTACGAGTCGGATGGCTCGGTGCGTCGCAATGACTCGGGCTACCTGATCGTCAACTGGGATAGGCAGAGCCCCGGCTCCGTCGCCAATTCAGTGCCCGAGATGGCCCGCGCCGTTCGCACGGATTGCGCCGCAGAGCTTCTATGCGGCATGCCACTGGTCGGCCAGTTGGTTTACCACTCCAGCTGGATTCCTCATGTCTCGGCACGACCCGCAGCCGACAACGTGGCGGCGGAGTTGCCGTCGGCCACCAACACCGAGGTCGTCGTAACCGGCACGGGCGATCACCGCCGACGTCGTATGCACTTCAACATCACCGGGCCGGAGAGGATAAACGTGTACGTCAGCCCCTACCCCGGTACACGGTTGACGTCGTGGAGTTTTTCGGGCAAACCGGAAGTGACCACCACGTGGCAGGGCCACGATGTGTACGTGATACGGCACTCCAGGGCGGGCGAAAGTGACGTATGGCGATTTTGGTTGGAGCACGAGAGCAGCTACGGGTTCGACGAGAATACCATCAACGTAACCGTGGCTTTCAACTGGGTTGTACACAAACGTTTGGTGTTAGTCGACGCGTTTAGGACGTTTTTAGATTCGTTTCCGCGGTGGGCTCATGTGAACCACGCTGTCGCTAGTGTCGACGCATTTGTTTATTAAGTATACTTACACATCATACATAGGTGCAGCCCAATAGGCACACTCCGTATATTGTGTCTTCGTGAAATATTTCTATGAATTATAATGTTCCCAGGCCCTATATTATTATTTTCTAATGTTATTAACATTGTCGCTCAAATTTATGTTTTCCCTTTAAACGCGTATTTAAAGACTCTACCTAAGGATTATTTTATCAATGAAAATTGCAATTCATACATTTACATCGAGGTTTGCCTTTAACAAAACGTAAATACGCGTATATAATTATCATGTATTTTTTATCAATGTAACAAATACTCGGGATACCATTTTATTACATTATATGTTTATTATACTAAATGAATTTGTAAATGTATTACTATTGAAAGTCTCTTTCGATTTTAATAATTATAATAGGTTATGTTGTTCCATAAACTCATGAAGTATGTTCAAAATATTATTTTACCTATATATATTTTATACGTTAAGCAATTAAGTGCATACCTACTAATTATTTATTATTATTAAACTAAATTGTAAAAGCGATATGTCGGAGTTTTATAAAATAAAAAGCTACCAAATGTTGTATTATGTAGAATTAAAGACATTTTATAAAAAATGTACATAATTTTATAACGAAAAACGATGCAAAATATAATTTGAATTCTTAAATACCATAGTGTATTAAATATATAAAAATATAAATCTTTTTCTGAACTACAAATATCTATTAAATTTTAGTCGTGTAAATAAATAAAAAAATCTTCTATGAAACAGATTTATGGTACCGTACCATTAGTAGTAACTTTCATTATCTACTTGATTTTATTTCTTATCTGTTTATAATTTCAATGTTATAATATACAAAAATTAATTATTCAATAATGCATATAAATACCAAATCGAAATTCTTTATTTTAGAACCTGTTTGCACTTCACTTTTAGTAGACTGCAATAGAAATATTAAGTACAACAGTTAATTGTAGCTAATTATTATATAAATACGTTAAATCGCTTTTTAGAAAATAAAGAGACATATACCATGTATACCTACAATTTGTTTTTGTTAACTTACGAGCATAATAATTTAAGTTATAATTGTATTAATTATAAAACAAATATCCATCAAATATATCATGTATGTACAGCTAAGTGTCTGAGTTAATACTTAAATTACATAATTTAATATTCTCCAATACATGTCTTTTGAAAATAGTTAAGGAAATTTACTGTTAACTACCATAATACTTATTTTAATTATTGCTTTATTATAATTTAATATTAATACTGTATTGCTATAAAAGGTATCTTGTTAAGATTTATTAAAAAAAAAAAATCGTCATTAATTATTAGCAGTCAGTGTTGATAGTACCTACTTACAAAAAATAATGACATGTTCATAAAACGATTTCTTTGTGCAAACATGTAGTTGAGGATCTCGGTTTCCATAGACAAAAACTAGGTCCTTTAATAATAAAAATGATAATATCCTAGTAGTATTTATAGACTTCGAATAATTTATGAAAATACTAACTTTAACATTGAAATTGTAAAAAGTCAGTTTCTGTGAAAATTATAATTTATTTATGGTTGAGTTATCATTTGAATTTTTTTTTTCATACATTTTTTATGTACTTACTACTTTTGCCACGCATAGAAACGATATGTGTATCTTAGCAATTATACAACATAATAGCATAATAGCATAGTTTATTTTAGTTAAGTCAAAAGTAAGAACATGATTTTGTAGATCGAAATGAACATTTTTCAGTATCTATTGAATTTGATTCAGAACAAATTAATTTCACGAAATGGTATTAATTTATGCAAAATAAAACATAAAGAAAGTTGTTTCTCTTATTTATTTATATTTTCATTCTTGGAAAACTTTTTGATCAATTATTAAAAACCTACAAATAGCGCCATATAAATAGGTTTAAAATTAAATTGTATTTTGATTGAACTGTGGGCCACATAAGTTTTCTAATGATTTTTATTTTCCATTATACGCTTATGGACATAGCATTCGCCAACATTTTTAGTCAACACTAACAATTAAATAAAATAATTAATTTCTTTTCTTCGGTTCTTAGAAAGTATTGCCTGTGGATATAATTTTTCTTGAAATGTTGAACCTAAAATCTGTGTTAGGTGACATGTTTATAGCGGCTACTTTATTTTATTCGGTTTATTCCAATTATCCTAATAATGATTGGGTAATTAGGTACGTAGTCAATAGTTGCAAGACTATATTATATATATATATATATATGTTTGACAGCACAATAATACGCAAAATAAGTAGTTGGCACCGTTATTATTTACGGAAACGAAGAGAATTAGCAGCCAAACGGAATACCAGAATAATATTACCGTTGGCTGCTTGCACGTGAAATGTGAATTGAAAAAAGGCGCGCTACTTGAAATCATTATAGTTATTTTGTTCAATAATTTTCACCATATTGTTACGTGCCAACCGTTTGATCCGTGATTTCAGTGTTAACGTCTCAGTCAACGCTTGGTTGTAGGTGTAGTGAAGAATAATTAAGACTCTTTATAATAATTTAATTTATTAAACTTATAAAATTATTCTAACTACAATTTAGTCCAAACTAGTCCAAACGATTTAGATTATAGAAATTATTCAAGTCCTAACAATTGTAACTTATAAAAATAGTTTGAAATATTTCTAAGTCCGGACCATGACATACACTGACGTGAAGGTGCTCAGTGCAGCATAGTCAAAACTCGTCTGATTTGCCCTTGTTTTCGGGTCCCTTTTATATCTGATATATGCATGTGTGTGTGTACATGAAAACTGATAATAAAATAAGATAATTTCCTATTGATTGTGAGTGTGTGCGCGCTCTCTCCGGACCGTGACATAATTATTGACGCAGATGCCCAGGATGTGGTCACTACTATTTCGATTAACTATTTTATTTCAATTTCCCATAAAAACGTTTATGTGAACCTTTTCACTTGTTCACGCTTGTGATTTCGATATTCTAATTCCTTATTGTAATTTCCAGTGTAATAACCACGTGAACACAATAATCTAAAACGGCCCATACACGGTCAATAATATTGATTAATATTTGATATTTTCAATAATATTGATCGTGTATTGGCAGTATTGAAGGATTGATCAATAATATTGAACAAATTAAAAATAAATTAATAAAGTAAATTTGAGATCTTCAAATGTGTTACCAGTGGCTAAGTAACGCGGAGTCAAGGAAAGTCTTGGCTGGCTGAAATCGATTCTCGCATTATTGTATTTTGTTTTTTTTATTAATGGAGTGACTTAAGTTAAAAGTTCATCATAGCCTGACTTGTTCATTCTTAATAAATATTCAATAATCTTCAGGTTGGTTTAACCGTAGCTCAGATAACAGATTTTCACAATTATATTTATTTCGCTTTTGCAATCTCTCATTAGCCCAAAACCTCTGTTTCCGTTTTTTCTTCCTTTTATCAAGAAAAGAAATAGCTAGAGCAAGAGCTATTATAGTATTGTCTAAATTATCAGACATAATTGTTTATAATTAAAATGAATAAATTGTTTAAAGCAAATTTAAATCTGATTTACTATTTTATAACGGACTTGGTAATTTGATTATGATATTATGTTTAATAGTTTTTCAATAATATTGATACTTTGATGGTCATCGTCAATGTTCGTCAATATTTTTTCAATAATATTGAACGTGTATGGGCCGCTTAACTTATCCACAGTTTTGGTTTATGATGTTCACGGTAACCTCCTTGTGATGTATTTTATTATGTGACTACGCAGGACGCGACAATATATATTCCAACTTTATACTATCTAACCAGCTGTTGATTCAACGAGGCCGTTGCATCATCCGTTGGGTAACAGATAATTTTTACACATCCCACTCTGATGGTATCACCCAATCTAATCTCTTTTCTATGGTATCACCACAAAGGCGAAAATAGCCAGCTGCTGATAGGATATTATTCTGATGTCATCGTTGAATGTTATCAGTATAATTTTGTTTTTGTATATTGTGTTTTAACTAATTATTCTCCACAGGGCTAGAAATATTTTTTACTCTTCCGCTTTTTCTGTCAAAGTTAAGATTTACAGAAGAATTATTCTACATTTCGATTCATTACTGTAGCCAATAAGCGAATAATACTTTATTTTCGTCTTTGACATGTCATCAATGGAAAGTATCCTTTTAAAAAGAAATCGTAGCAACACTATTATTTTTTAGCATACGTGTTTATTGTTTCACGATTTGTGTTTGGTTAAAACTAATTTTATTGAAAATTATTTACCCTTAATGAGTTTTGTAGATCATTTATTTAATTTGAAGTTTGCTGTCAAAGAACTGGAAAGAAACTCAAAGAAATGCGAAAAAGAAGAAAAGGCTGAAAAATTAAAAACAAAGAAAGCTATACAAAAGGGCAATATGGAGGTAAATATTTATTATGCAGTTTGTATTTAAATGCAAAACAATAGATTCAAAATAAATAAACCGCTTTATTGGGTTATAACTAATATATTGGTTTTGTTTATTATGCTCAGACTTACTTAAATTATTTTAGACAAAACCATATAAAATTATGAAACTGCACGAACTAATGTGTTATGTATCACATTTTAAAAACTAATTTTAACTTGAGGTGCTGATGCTATAATTTTGATAGTTCCAATAAATCTTAATTCCTAGACCTTATAAATTCTCTAAAAAATCATTGAATTATTAATATTTTCTTGTAATTTCCCTTTCATGTAAACTTAACTTTTTATGAATTCGAAATGTATTTTAATTAATTAAATATATTATATTTCTAAAAATTTACTTTAATAATAAACATTTTTTACAGTGCATTTGAATTATTTACTAATAGTAGAGTCAATTTATGTTAAAATACAACATAATATTTTATGCTTAAGAATTATTACATTTTAATTTCTTAATAATTTTTAAAATTTCTTAAATTATAACAACTAGGTACCAAAACTTTATATAATAAATAATTTTGTTTTTAAATTATAGTATTTTATATTTATTTTTAGGTTGCTCGTATTCATGCTGAAAATGCTATAAGACAAAAAAGCCAGTCGCTTAATTATTTACGTATGAGTGCTAGAGTGGATGCAGTTGCATCAAGAGTTCAAGGTGCTCTTACTACAAGAAAGGTTAGCTTACAACATACATTTTTATCATTAATTGCAATTTGTCAAATTAGTATTTTATTTAACTTTTAAATCTTAATAAATTATAATAAATAGTAAACTACTTAAAATTTAATAGACTCTTTTGAAGTATTTATAAATTTATGAGAACTGTATACTACTGTGTACTATAAGTACATTTTGTCAGTAAATTATTTATTTATTTTTTATCACTTAAATTATTGAAATTACTTAAAAGTATCTAAATTAATCATTTAAAATAAAAAATTGTAAGGAATTTTTATATAAGTATTATAGATAAATATTGTTTTAAAATCTTAAATGTTTTAATGAATCCTTATTTGTTACATTAAAAATCCAAGGCCAATAAAATGTATATTAAAATATATAATATTTAAAAAACCGATGGTTTGAAATCATACTAAGTTTTTCATTATAACATTTTGTAGTCAAACACTTATAGCCGCTCATAGCCAAACATACCTTTTTTATCCATTTTCTGATCTAACAAAATATGTATGCAATTTTTGATGCAGTTATAATTCCTTAAAAAAAAGAATATCCCCACAAAAGTCTCATTTAGTTGCTGAACATCTATAATATAATAACTGTTAATAAATATTAATTAATTTATGTTTTATATAAAATTATAATCAATTAGATCATGACTATTGTATATTTTATACTTCATTTAAAATATTTAATGACAAATGTTTGACTTGAATAATACGTTGAAGTGTTTTAAGACATAATTATATTATATACTACATTAAGTGAATGATGACATTTAGTGAATGTCAACATTTTGAATGAATATTAAAAATTTACCAACAACTACCGGTGAATGTCAACATTCACATCGATAATCGATAAAATATTGAGTTTTGGTGAATGTTAGAAATTTTTACTTAAATTTAGAATATAGACATTCAACAATTGGTGTGTGGTGTATCGTGTCATACGTAAAAATTGTGAATGTTTATAGATATGACATTTGTTTATACAATAGCTGAAGGGCGAACTATGTTGAGGTAGAAACATATAATAATTGTATAGTGCAGTGGCATAGCCAAGGGGGGGCTAAGGGGGCTATAGCCCTCCATGGGCCGTGTTTATATGTATAGTGTATCTTGACTATTTAATAAAATCAATGGATGCTCGTTTTAATCAAAGGCTTATTGATGTTATGCCACTTGAAGGACTTATTCTGGCCAATTTAAATATGTATGACGATGAAAATATTATTAAAGCTGCTAAAATATATACCCAAGATTTCCATGTTGATACCTCATCTACAATCAGAGCTGACCTGTTCATATGGAGGCAACAATTTATGGTTAATTTATTAACCTTTTGAGTGCTGTATTAGTTTGTAAAAATTATTTCATCATTATTCATAATTTTTTAAAAAATGCCAACATTCACCAAAATCAGATAGTGCATGTCAACATTCACCAGTGAATGTCTTCATCTGAAATGAAAATGACAATCACCAGAAATTTCAATGAATGTCAACATTCACCAAATGTCATTCACCTTAATATATATATATGCCTGCGATCATAATAAATTTGATTTAGATGACTAATAAGGATTGTGTGGTAGTATTCCAAATAGTAATAAAATATACTTCTACAAATATTAGGTCACAAATCATGATATTATCATAAGTATTATATATTTTATGTCTACAATTTCAAAAATAGAATGTACTAAAAATTAAAACAATTGATTTTATTTTTACTTTTTGCGATTCTTCAAAATCATATTTGAAAAAAAATTATTTTATTTTTAATGTTAGTCAAATTTATTTATTTTCAAACCATTAGGTTTTAAAACTTAAGTATTTTGTTCAATGAAAATTATCTTACTTTTATATTTATTTTAATTTATTTGTTTATCTAAAAATGAATGGAAAATTTAATTTATTATTTTTCATTCACAAATTGTATTAATTATTATTAGTCAATATAGTGCAAAATTCTCTAAATATAGAATTACTTTAAATATTTTGAAATATATACTGACACTATAGAATTGTTTTTTTTTTTACAGAGTATGTATTAATAAATAAAAAACTAAATATAGAATTTTTTGATCTCTTATGTATATTAAATTTTAAGGTAACTCAAAGTATGGGAGGTGTAGTAAAAGCAATGGATGCTGCAATGAAGTCTATGAATCTGGAAAAAATATCATCTTTAATGGATAAATTTGAGAATCAATTTGAAGATTTGGATGTGCAAAGTTCTTATATGGATAATACTATGTCTCAGAGTACAACCACAGCTGTACCTCAAGGTGATGTTGAAAATTTGTTGCAACAAGTAGCTGATGAAGCCGGGTATTTATATTTTTTACCTCAATATTTTAAATAAATTCTTATACCTTATCTTATTGCTTCTCTTTTTTTTTTTAGTTTGGAATTGAAATTAGAACTACCTACCAATCCTCAAAGTCTCAGTTCTCTGTCTTCTACTACGACAGAACAAGATGAGCTTACACAGCGCTTAGCTCGTCTTAGACAAGCTGAATAAAAGAGAAAAATACCCGGACAAATTATTATTATGCTAGTTCTAATTTTAACACTTTTATTGGTGATTTTAAAATTCTTAAATTGCAAATTTAAGGAATTTAAAAAAAATATTCATAATATTATTATTATTCATTAAGAATATTTTATATTTTCATTCATTATATATTATATTTGGAACAACCAACACTCCATTTTATGCCTGTGAAAAATGATATTTGCATTATTTTCAATAAAATATTGGTATTAAAATGTTTATTAAAATAGTTAATTTATATCTATATTTCAGTTTATTTAATATATATTATGCATTATGTATATATATATATAAAGCATACACGTTAATACAGTATATGGTTATTATTAATTTAATAGTGTATAAAAGCAATATTATATTATAATCGATTAAAAACTATTAATCAATTATAAGATTTCATAGTTTAAACTCAATATTTTATTTGATTATTTAGGTTTTTTGAAACATAAAATATATTTATTGATTACAATGTATTAGCTTATTCTATTTTTATAGAACCAATAAATAATCATTTTGTAAATTGAAGAAAAAATATTTTATTCCAAATATGGTTGATTTTGATCTTTAAGTTTCAATTATTATCCATTATCAATTAGAATCTATATATATTTTATATTAAAGGTAAATATTTAAATATAGATTAGATAATAATTGTTTTTTTTTATTGAATCATTTATTAAAACTTGGTATACATTTTACTTAATATTCCATTGAAGTCATGGTTAGTAGGAACCTATTACTAGGGTACTAGGAACCTAAAAACACTAAAAATCAAGTGTATGGAATTATATCCTTAAATGGATTTTCAAGTCATATCTTATTAGGATTATTTATTCTTATATCTTAATTCAATTGTTATAGGTATACTATTTGTTTTGTCATTTATACTCAAATTGTACAATTATGTAGACAATAAATAGTTACTAAAATTCAAAAACAGTAAACTCATTTGTTAATAATTTAATTATTTGTTGTATAAATTGTAAGTATGTTATTTTTATAGTTATATGCTAGAAAATTAAACTTGAAAGAAATAATACCTACTTGTGATAATATATACTATTTTGTAGAAATATTAATAAATTTTATTGGACGAGTAAATATTTCAAAACCATAGGTTGGTTTTTTTCAAACATAATTCCTAATGTAAAATATTTGATTTTTTTTTTTCTTAAGAAGATTTAAAACTACCTTGAGTAATAAACTATTATCTTTATACATGTTTTATTACCTTAAAAATTTAATAATGTATTATATAGTAGATGTTTGATTTAATGTACCCAATGTTTGATATTTTTCAAGTGGCAGAAAATAGATGGATTAAATTTGTCATAAACTTAAAGAAGAAAATAACTAGCACTTTGAAACACTGTGTATACATTTGTTAATAATTATACCTAATATATTGTTGGTATTTCTTGAGTGTTATTACTTATTGGGTTAATATACTTAATATTGGTTAGGAATAAAAGGCAAAAATATTTAGTCACTCCTAAGTTCTCACTCTGTGTTTATAAATCTTAATAAATACATCTACTTTATGTAATTAAATGTCTATCCATAAAAATAATGTATCACTCAGTAGAATTTGAAGGATATGAATCAACTAATGTCAGTGAAGATAATGTGCCAATTGGATCTTTAGATTACCTTTCTACAAAATATGAGGTAAATTATTTTAATATATGAGATAAACCACCATAACTATACTATATTAGATTGATAAAGTAAATTAATGTTTTCTGTGTATTATTTGTTTATAGAAAAAATAATATTTATTTAAATTTTAAAACTTAAAATTAGAATTTGATTTGAATTTGTTTTCAAAATAGATGACCTTCACTGGTAGTGAAGATTATATAAAATAAAAACATAATAATATATATTAAATCTATTGTTATAGTGTATAAAGCTATTTATAGATGCAATTAAAAATATACATTGTGTACCCAGTTTCAAATTGCATGCATTACAAAGTAATACTGAAGTACTTCCTAAATAATTTAAATTCATTATTCTATCCTAATTTCTTTATTATATTTTTATTATTCATAAATACTTAATACTTATTTTTATTAAGTTAAAAATATTTATTATTTATAACAATTCCTTATAACTACAATAAACACTTTATTATGTAAGATGATACATCTACTATCTGAATAGAATATTATTTTTGTATAGGAATTACAATACATACAAATGTAATGAGGAATAAGAGAAATGGAGCATATTTTTATAATATTCATTGAAAGAACTGTAAAAAACTAAAAAACACATCATTTGACTTATAATGGTTATAATATTTATATTAAATTCAAAGTGAATTAAATTTAGTTGATTATTTTCAAAGGTATATATTGTGTATCTACATAGTATATAACTACTTATTTATTCTATAAATAAAACAATTTTCAAAAGCTCATCGGTTCACATAAAAGCGTTTTTATGGTTCATATCAAATAAAAAAGCCGAAACTCCGGGTCATTGTCAATTTTTATGATGCCAAAGTGTATAGCACTAGTTTTATTATTCATTATGTGCTATCCATACATGTATTTATCGCTTTAGTATAATCAATTTAAATAAACATTGAATTAAATTAGGCCATAAAACTATAGTGGCCATAATATGGCCAGATGGCATACAGGTATTATGTTAAATTTCATAAATTACATTTATAGATACTATTAAGTATAGGTAGTTAGTTATATTAGACATATAAAATTATAATTTTTAATTAAACAATATATGCCATAGCGTATATTCCTTTTTTTCCAGAATTTAACAAAACAAACATAATGTATTAAATAAAGCCTACATAGAATTATTAGGTAGGTACCTATTTTGCACAGATGTTTATCCTATTTAATAATGATGTACTTTTGTTAGTTTCATCATTTTTTATCTAATAAATGTATTATTGAAAAGGTATCATAATTATTTTTAGATTTATACTAAACTAATTTTATTTTTTTTCTAATAAATTTATTTTATTACAAAAATAAAAATAATTAATAATTAGTTTTCTTTTCGTGCTCATAAAGGTTTTACAAAATAGGTAGGTATTCATTTTTCAGGAAAATATTTTAAAAACTTCAAAATTCAAACTATAATGAGTGGTAACCATTTATTAAAAATTTTGTTGAAAATGAGATTATTTAAAAATGAAATATTTTAAGCATCACTTAGTTCCAGAGAAATTTAGAACGCCACGTTTTTTATTTAATATATAAACTATTACTTTTTCCATATTCTTATACAACTATTTCTTAAAAAATCGTGTTAATGGAAAATTTATATAAATAATAATATTTTGAAAACTTTATAGTAGAATATTTGAAACTATGTAAACAAAAAATATGGGCTTCTACATCCAAATCCGTACGTTATTGTAAATTTAAATATCCTTAATGCTTATTATACTAAATTGTGTAAATTTTATGAGTATAAATATTATAAAAATATTTAAAAAATAACCAATATTATGCATAAAATGTTTGTAGCCAATGATTAGAGGGAAATTATGAAAATTATGAGCAAACCAGTGTCGGTGTCAAAGTCTAAAATCACAAGAACTAAAATTAATGCAATGACGAATTGTTTATTGATACACAAAAATAATAAATTAAATTAATTCAAAATAGTACAAATTTTTAACTATAAAATTAACATGTCAAAATATTTGCAAATTGTTAAGATAATTGGTTATAAGGTTTTTCAAAGTTTGGCCAAATATGTTCATCCTATTTTTTCTCTCTAAATATGAATTATGGTCACTCTACTAGCATCTTAATGAAAGTTATAAGGAATGAAATTATTTTTATTTTAAATGTTTTTTTTGTAAAAATGTCTTAGTTCAAGTTAAACTATTTTAAAAAAATTGTTTGATTAAATATTCCTCGTAGAAAAGTCATGTTTTATTATATTTATTTTTGTTTTGTATATTTCAAGAGTTTAGATTATGAAGTAATTGAAAATGAATTATACTGCAAAGAAGAAGAAAATAAAGGATATAGATATGTCGTACAAAAAGATTTTTCTAGATGGATGACATTTTTTTGGATAGGAGTTATAGTTGCTTGTGTTGGAATAATCATTTACATTGGCATTGAAGTAGGAACAAATTTTAAGTTCAATATAATCAAAAAATGTATCCTTTATTTAAAATAACTAATTAGGTATACTTACTGTTAAAATAAATTATTCATGTATAATAATAATGTTAGTTAATAATTATTATTGAAATAACTACTACAGCGGAGTGCAGAGATCTATACTGTACTTTTATATGCTATATCGTATTCAGGATAGTGATGCACCTTTAAAGTTAAAAAGTTTAAATTATGCTGTTTATAATAAATTTAAGTTATTTTTACAAAAATTTTGTTTGTGCGTTTCAGAAAATATTAATTTCATTGTCTTCATACATATTTACATATTCACTTAATTTCAAATATTTTCACATATTTACATTCACTCAACTATTTTAACCATGTCACATCATTTATTCTGTACTCAATCTTGATTTCACCAGTTTAACACAAAATCAGTTTAATAAGTATTAATCTGATATATATATATATTACCTTATATTATAGTAAAAGCCCGAGTTATGATTAATCCTATTAGTAACTGGTACATTCTAGGATACAAGATAAATATTAAAACCTGAAAATAAAATAAATTTCAGACGTAAAAGTCTTAATGAGATATAATAATTTAGATTGGTTTAACTAAAGATTAATCAGCCACTGGAATTCCACCGTAATGATGAACAAAATGCATAAATATTTAAATGTTAAAATCATGAGAAACAAAATACATTGATCTTAATACAGATTTTAATTTCAAACACAAAATGCCGTTTACAGCTACCTATATATTACCATAAGCTAGTATTTTAATTTTTTTTTGTCCATGGTTTATCGCAAATACTTAATAGCTGGTTTACCATGAACCTATGTAGTAAAATGTATTGGTATGCAATTCTTAACATTAAATAATTTAGATTTTGATGAGAGTACACTACAAAATAATGGCATGCTTAAACCGTATTTGGTAGCACTTATACTTAATTCTGTTCCTTCAGTAATTGGATCGTACCTCATAGTTTATGTTGAAGTGAGTACAATGCATTATATTATATACTCTATAATATACTATGGTAATAATTAAATTACTGTTTGTTTATTATATGTACAGCCTATGGCAAAAGGTTCTGGTATTCCTGCGGTGAAATGTTTTTTAAACGGAATCAAAGTACCAAGATTGATTAGATTGAAGACGTTAATTGTCAAAGTTATTGGTGTTATTTCTGCGATATTAGGTGGCTTGTGGGGTGGTAAAGTAAGTTTATTATTTAGTTTATAATATAAAATAAGATTTAATTTATAATTTCTGGGAAAAATTCTGATTTAGTATTTATTATTTAACTCAATAATTTCCGCAAATGTTGTTTTTAGTTAAATAAATATGTATGTATATAGACACGTACATATTTGTTTAAACAATATAATATATTATATAACACTATATATAGTGCTCACGATCGTTCGAGATACCTACTCGTATTACTTTTATCACTACTTACTAGTAGAGCGTTTATTACTCTACTCTAGAAGAATTGTGCAAAGATTGTAATTTAAGATAAAAAACCAATTCATTTCGGTTTTTTATTAAACTTTGTTGTTATTCAAAAATCATAGACATGGATTGGAACCGTACCGAAAAGAACCGGTTTTGGAACCGAAGCCCTTTGAATAGTGGGAATCAGAACCTCACCGAAATTCAAATTTACCCCCCCCCTCCCGGGGGAAATGAAAAACACCTTTTTTTTTTTTTTTTAATTTGCTTTCGTT
This sequence comes from Sipha flava, assembly GCF_003268045.1. Taxonomy (NCBI): domain Eukaryota; kingdom Metazoa; phylum Arthropoda; class Insecta; order Hemiptera; family Aphididae; genus Sipha; species Sipha flava. The sequence continues at coordinate 1,061,451 of NW_020273623.1, read as the reverse complement.
CCACATTACAGCAAGAACGCCATTGTTAAAGATTATTATTTTTAACATGGATATGTCTTAATGCTGGGGGTTTCCGAAAATTTGTCGCGACACTGAGAATGTTGCTTATGCGATAATTTAAAATTTTGTATTTATAAAATATATTTAATCTCTTAAGAAAATATAAGGTGAATTTTAAGTGACTCTAATAAAAAAATTGTTTATTACAATGTAGTTTTTATACTTTTAAAAAATTATAAATCATTAAAAAAATTGAGTTTCTTATTTCTCTGATGGTGTAAAGACAGTCGAGAAGTCTTATAGTGTTAAAGTAATTTTTTTTCGTAACAGTGTGCTTCCTCTTTTCCTTCCCCCCCAAAAATTAAATACACAATCGGTCCCCTCCGAAATTAAAACTTATATACATCACAGATCACAGATAATATATAGATGTACATTATATAAACTTGTTATATTATTATTTAATCAATTTGTTTAGGAGGGTCCAATGATTCACGCGGGAGCTATTATAGCAGCTGGTATTTCCCAGGGAAAAAGTACAACATTCAATAAAGATTTGGGTGCTTTGAATTTTTTTAGAGAAGATCATGAAAAAAGAGATTTTGTATCTGGCGGAGCTGCAGCCGGAATAGCTGCTGCTTTTGGTGCTCCAGTTGGTACGTCATTTGACAAATACTATTGTATTCTAAGTACTTGCAAATTCATACAATGAAATATCATTAATTATTAGGAGGTTTGTTGTTCAGTTTGGAAGAGGGTGCTAGTTTTTGGAACCAGGCACTAACGTGGCGTATATTTTTCGGGTCAATGATCTCGATGTTTACGCTATATTCTGTTTTAAGTGCTTATCATGGCCATCCAGGTTAAGTCGACAGTTAATTTTCTATTATTTGAAAAAATGAAGTAAATACTATCTTATAAATACTTTATGTTACAGGTGATCTGACTTATAGGGGTTTGTTAAATTTCGGAAAGTTTGATGATTTGTCATATCATATATTAGACATTCCCATTTTCATTTTTATGGGTATATTAGGTGGATTAACAGGAGCATTATTTTGTCATTTAAATTTAAAATTGGTTAAATTTAGAAAAAGGTATTAATTATAATATTATTTGCAATTTTAATTCAGAATTGAAGATTACACATAATTTTATAAAATATAATAATTTTTGATTTTAATGTTCTATAGATACGTTGATACAAATTGGAAAAAAGTTTTAGAAGTTTTAATCATATGTTCAGCAACAGTAACAACAAGTTTTTTACTTATCTTATGGACTAATGATTGTAAAAAATTGGGTATTGATCCAACAGAATATCCCATTCAGGTATAAATAACAATTATAATAAATATTATGGTAAAATTAAAATTTATACGACATTTATAAAACTCATTTTATATTGCTCATCTTTTATAATATAGTCAATCAAATTTTATGTTTAATTTGTATTAGTTTGAATGTAAAGATGGTGAATTTAACGTTATGGCTGCTTTATGGTTTCAGCTTTTAGAGGGGGCAGTTCGGTCACTATTTCATGATCCTCCAGGTAATATTGTTCCTCCTTTGAAATTTTTGAAATTTTTATCTTAGTGTATGTTCTAATTTTGGCTGTTGATGAATTTATTTAATTTATTAAATTAATTAAATAATAAATAAAAATTCGCATTAGAATTTGATTAATTATACAAAGGAAAATGGAAAGATTAAAATATAAATATTTTTTAGGATTGATATTTTATGATTCTTCAAACAAAAATCTAATTGATTGACGTAATTTATAAATAGTATATCTATTGGTTAATTTATCTAGTTTAAAACAAGAAAATAGTAAAAAAAAAGTTACTTGATTTGGTTTTTTGTCTACCCTGTCAAATCATTACTTATTATTGTATTTTTTTAAATCTCAATAATAAATTTATAATATTTATTAATAATTAGCAGGACCGTCGTGAGAGAGAGGGGCATTGGGAATATTTTTCCCCAGGCCCAGAGCCTAATTTAGAATTTTTTAAGCTCGAGACAAGAAGAAAAAGTTCGTCTATTTTTATGAATTTTAAATTAAGTTATAATTAGTAAATATAATAACCAGTCAATACTTAATAGTTAATCAAACGATATTAAAATGTAGGTACATTTTTACAAAATCTTCATAATTTAAAAAAAAATAAAAATATCTAGCCTTTTTTTGTTTTTTTAGATAAGCCCTTGATCCTCATGGGGCCTGGACAAATACCCACAATATCCTTGCATAAATAAGGCGCTGCCCAGGTCCCAAACTTTTGGTGGCCACAAAATCCATTGCTTTTTATTTTTACCCCATAACCGCCCCTGGTTTCCCACTGTATAAGCTCTATGATTTAAGTTGCTCCAGGCTCCACTAAATTTAGCGACGGCCCTGATGATCATAATATCAATAAGAATAATTAGGTATAAGTTATTATTTATTTCATACTCAAAATAATATATAAAAAATATCTAAGTACTATTGCAGTTTTTTTAGTAGTTTATTTTTATAATATTAATATTTTTTTTATTTTAGATGTTTTTAATATAACTACCATAGTTTATTTTTGTGTTTCCGCCTATTTATTAACATTATTGACATATGGAGTGGATTTTAGTGGCGGTGTTTTAATACCTGGGTTGTGCACTGGAGCTGCATGGGGACGTCTTGTTGGTCTCGGAGTACTTAATATTTTTCCAAATACAGTATGATATTAAATTTGTATAGTATAATAAGTATTTAATACATGACTTTTACTTATAAAATAATGAAATAACTTTGTACGTTTTAATTATTCCAGAATATAGGTATATATTCATTAATTGGTGCTGCGTCACAATTAGGTGGAATTACAAGAATGACAATTAGTTTGACAATTATATTAGTAGAAGCAACTGGAAGTATAACATTTGGGTTACCTCTTATGATTTGTTTAATGACGGCTAAGTGGGTTGGCGATTTTTTTTCTGAAGTAAGTGAAAAACATAAAAAATTTAATAGTTTTTAATCGTTTTAATTTTAAATCATTTAAGTTTTAGCAGTTTATAATGAATACTGTAATGTTGATGACTCATTACTAGGCTTAGGGACTTCGAGCATTTGCATACTTTTTTTTATTATTGTTAAATATAGCAGAGTGCGAAATAAATTCATTTCTTGGTGCCATGATATCAGATCTAAAATTTGAATGTGCATATTTTTGCATATTTGATAGATTTTGCAGGAGAATGCTTATTTTAACATTATTATGCTTATTTTGCATATTTTGACAAATTTCTTAAATTTTATTACTTAAAATTAAAAACTATTGATACATATAATTATATATATATATTTCAACCGATCGAAAAAAAAATGTACTAAGAGGACTTAATACTTTCAGAAACATGCTATCTGCAAACTACCTCTCATATGTTGTTATAATTTTTGTGTTAGTATAAATAATACTATAAACCCGTATCGATCGTACAACCCGCTGGATATTGACTGAATTTCGATAAAGATAGTAATAGTAATAATAATAATAATAATAATAGTCGAAATAATAGAATAATAGATTATTTTTTTAGTGTTCAGTTCAGTCAATTATTATCCGTCGTTGTTTTTGCGTCTCGCAACCACACAACGTTGAATCATACGTAAAACGTTGTATGCGATAACTTGTAACATTGTGTTATGCCAAAAATACAACAGTTTACGAGTGGAAGTATCCGCATCGGATCCTGTTTGTCCGTTTCAGCTCCCTCCTTTCATTTGAAGGTGGCCGTGTCGGCTCCGATCCGATGCCAGTGGTATGGACGTATCGGCTCCCAATCAACAACATTATCTTTCCCATTTATAGGCTGAGGATTGGCTATGGTGAGAAGAAATTCTCAGTAGGCATGGTTAAAAATGTTGTTGGCGTTTAAAATAAAAAAATAATGTTCTTTTAAAAAAGAGTTTAATAGACTTAAAAAAATTGTGTTGATTTATTTTTTTTTGAATTTTAAAAATAATGTTAACTTAAGTAAGGTAAAAAATTAAAAAAATTGTGGTTTAAACTTAAAGGAAACTTTTTTACGTATTTCGCTCTGGTAATTTCTTCTTATTTAAATTGATCAATACATTTCTGAATAACACAACAAATCTTTTGCTGGTTGTTAGTTTTTTTCTAATATTCATGCTGCGGAGCTTTATATACGTATTAGCCTGTATCTGCTTCAAAATATCCATGAAATTTAAAATGTTAATATGAGCAGACGTGAACTCAGCATTACATTTTGCGTGGAAAGATTCGCAGCAGTTCGTGGGGCGATCGTCTAGTACAGGTTAAGTACTGACATATGAACCCACATTTCCAGGGGAATATTAATTTTTAATTTCATATACCTTTATATATGTGATTAACTAGCTATCAAAAAATTCGTTATCGAAACCGGACGCAATACGGCCATTCATCGGACGGCAAGGAATAGCGACCCGGAGCTGATACGGTATCATCCTTACGAGTAGCCGACTACAAAGTTTTGTTTTGGAGTTTAAAAATATATTTAAATCCGATGGACACATTTTATTTTGTTTACTATCTGGTCACTTTTTTTTTTTCCAATGCATATAAATGCATATTATAATGCATATTTTAACGATTTTAGAAGCATATTTGCATGCATATTTGTGTATTTTTTAGAGCTATAAGTCCTTAAGCCTACTCATTAACAACTAACTTATTATAATATCAAAATATTATTTTACTAAATATACATTAGTACCATAGATTATAAAAAAAATGATGCCTGATATTAAATAAGAATATCTATTTTAATAATATCTGTGTTAGTATTATGGTCATAGATAATCGTACTTAAATTAAATCGATGGTACTTATAAACAAAAAATTACTTTTATTTATGAATTTTGTCTGGATGGAGGGACGAGGAGAATTTAAAAAGTGTTTCATTGTTAGATACATAATTTTAATTTATTTTATGATATTTTTATGGAATAATTAAAAGTGTAAAATATTATTTTAATGTTTGTACATAGTATAATATTGAATAAATTATTTTTTAAGTTGTAACAATTTTGAAACGGAATACTGAAGGATTTTACTTGACGGGAGTGTTTTTTACTACAGTACTCAGTACCGTACTATTTATTTGTATTTTCTAGATTCAAACGAATTGTATCTTAAAGATAATAAATTAATTCTTAGTTAATTTCACTCTTGACATTTTAAATAATTTATGGGTGCATGGTATATCATTGATTAGCCAGTTAAATTACTCATCAGTCCCAATACTCATTGTCTATATAATTTAAATTTAATTTTGAGATTCATTATTCGTGAAGTATAATAAATTGGTAGATTATTTAAATTGGTAGTATAAAATATATTATAAAATAGAAATATTTATATCAAAAGTTATTAATATTTCTAGAGCATATATGAGTCACAGATCCAGATGAGTGGTATGCCATTATTAGCTTGGGATCCACCACCATTATCTTCTAATACTTACGCCAAACATTTTATGACGCATCCAGTTATTACATTTAAGATGATAGAATCTGTCGAGAACATTGTAAAAATATTAAAAACATATACACACAATGGTTTTCCTGTGATTGAATATGTTCAAAATAATGAATTAGTAGGTTACTGATTAACTGTTATATTATAGATTATTTGGTTCACATTAATATTTCAATTTACTTAATAAATCTAGGGGAACAATTATGAAAAATGCTATCTACGTGGTTTAATATTACGATCTCAGCTAATAGTTCTTTTGCAAAAGAAAATATTTGATAGGCCTCTGACTAATTATTGGGACTCAGTGACAGTGGATATTTTTAGAGAAGACTATCCTAGGTATTCAAGTATTGAAGTAAGTATTTAGTTTAAACTATAGGTATTTTTATATTAAACAATTTTGTCTAAACACAAGTTTTGTTTTAAATTTGAATTGATATTTAATACAACTATTCTTTTATATCTTATCAATTTAGATTATTCAAGTTATTATTTTATCTTAGTAATTATAATAATATAAATCTTTATAAACACCAAAACAAATTTAAATTTATTATTTTTAATTTATGATTTATTTTCTCTTACAAAAGTTTTTATTATACTATTGTAATTTGAAATGTTAAAAACTCTCAGTTTTATATTGTTTTAAATAAATTAATTTTTCAAAAGAAATGTACTTGTACGAGTATGCAATGCACATAAATTATTACATAAATTATTATTGTTGATAATTTCTATAAAATACAATATTAACTTATATAAAATTAATAGAAGTTAAACTCATTTTCTATTAATTTCTATCATGTATTAAGTACATGGGACTTAAAATATTATTATTAGTTTTTTATATTTTTTCATCATTATCATTAAAATTGTTACTAAAAAAAATGAATTAATTAAAAAGTGTAGACAATTCATAATATACAATGAGTAATGTACAATGAGTAGTTAGTAAATTATTGAATTTATATAAAGTACATTAGTAGATACCTGTTGATTGTTATAACCTTGTACTAATATAACAAATATTACATTATTATCATTATAGGATATTGAATTGATACAGAATGACCTTAAATTAACAATTAATTTATCAAAATATATGAATCCATCTCCATATGTTGTCCAGCATGTGAGTATACAACTTTTGTTTTATGTACCTATTGTATTTTGATATTTTCGTCTATAGTTACAACGAAATTCAAAGTACCTCAGTAATTTAAATAATTGCATACTCCATATTACATGCATTTACTTTTTTAAATATTATTTATTTTGAAAATACTTGTAATATGACATAAACTGATGTAAACATATGAATAATTTTTAACCAAAATTTTATAATTAATGCTCGTTTATAATGTATAATGCTATACATATTTTATACCTACACCATGATATAAATATATCGATATTACATTATAACTAAAATTACTTATTTTAAATTAATTATTACTCATATTAAAATATTAAATTTTCATAAATTAACAGGTTTAAAAATTGACTCTTAAAATATAAATCTACCTACTCACAAAAATATATTCCCAATCTTAATTGACACAATGAGTTTTCTTATAATCAATACTAAACATTCTAATGAAACGTATTTGACAGTGATATATATAGGCACATAATATTTATTTGGTATTTAATTATATCATTAACAATAATTATTTTTTTAATGGCAATATCTGTTTACCATCATATCTAAAATGTGTAGACACCACAAAAGAATAGTAGTATAATAATTCTCTAACTATCTTATAATTTGAAATTTATAGAGTCTTCTTCAAGGTTTATTTAGTTTAATTCAATTAAATATCTATTATAGCGCTTATAGAAAATATATTGTATAATGTATTGATATATACAACAATATTCTTAGAATACTTAGAATAAGTTTTGGTCCTTATTATATTTGATGTAGTTTCAAGTATTTTCAATTTAAATATAAAAATAAACGTATTTAAAAAATTATACTTACATATTTTGCTTCAATAATATTGAAGTCGACCAAAAATATTGTTCTAATGTTCTGTATATTTTAATTATGTAGACAATGTCAATGCCACGAGTTTTTAAATTATTCAGAGCCATGGGACTAAGACATATAGTTGTTATTAATGATTCAAATGAAGTAAAAAAACCTTTCTTTTAAAAACATTAATACTTTATATAAACAGCATAATAAGTATGTAAGCAGTTAAGGATAATTTTGTTTTTAATATTTTAGGTTGCTGGAATAGTCACGCGAAAAGATTTAGCTCGGTATAAAGTAAAAAGTCATATGGGTAAAATTAGTGTAAACGAACTTAAGTTATCAAATAAAATGGATTAGATAAATAATTTTTCCACAACAACTTTAAATGGTTTAATTTGCTTATAAAATTGGAAATTATTTTGTATGTATAATGTTAGATTTATAGTCGTCGATATTTAATTATATGTTTATAATATGTAATGAGTACTACGAGATAACAATACAATTCATTTAAAATTAGGCATAATTGCCTGATATGGATTGAGTAAATAATACTAACCCTTAACAATTCAGTGATGCTGTTGTAAGCTGGTCGTAGTTAGCATAAGCTTTGGTTTGTTTTTAACTTTTTTTGGAACTCATGTTTTGTGTAATATTTTTAATGGCTTTTATTTAAAAGAAATTTGCAATTTGTTAAATAGAGAAACAATAAGTAAATATGATAAACAATGTATACAACAATTTTACATGAGTGGCATGATTGAGAGAAGAGGCCCATTAGAAACATCCCCTTATTTAAAGTTAAATTACTGGCGATTGTCAACTGTACCCGAGTTTTTATCAAGTGGAAAAACGTGATAATTAAACTGGGCCTGAGTTTTTATCTAGTGTTAGGTTATATGTGAATAATTTACAATTATTGCACCCATGTAAAATTTAAAAAATTAATAGTTTTATTTTTACAAAATTAAACAAAATTACAATCTTTAATTTAAAATTAATTCGTTTCAGTCATATAATATAATAATTAAAATAAATATTATACTAAGAGACAAATAATAACATACTGTTGATACACATTCATCAATTGAAGTTTGACCTCTATTATATTTATTAATTCGATTTTGTAACTTTTCAACTTTTCATGCTTTTTTTTTTGGATTTAGACTTTTGATATTTAAAGGGTTCATGAATACTATTTAGTTATAATCTACTATAATATATAAATATATATCATATACTCATACCGGAGAGTAAAAACAGGTAATATTATATTTATATATAAACATATATATGTTACGGACAAAGTATACAATTTGGGCATTTTATACATTGTCCGGACAGTATATAAAATGCCCTTCGTATATTGGGCAATATAGATAACAGATGATATGTTTTAATAAGATATGATAAATCAATGAATAATGACATATATTTACATTATTGATTAATTCATCTCAGTATATATAATTGATTGCACCACCAATCCTTTCTTGGCTGAGTTTCCTTTTCTTTTACATGATTCGCAACTATTTAAGTATAGCATAATCATATCTCTAGTGATATTTTTATATTTTGTATTTACCACGTGTTCCATCCTGTTTCGTCCACCAGTCCAATCGATAAATGAACCTTATGTATAACATCAAATAACTCTTCATTATGTACATAATATTTAATTTCGTTGTTTTCAGATACTGGTACAATTAACTTATTAACATCAGAAACTTTTAACACGTCATATTTTTTTTAAAAGTTTATAATCATTTGGTTCCTCTTTCTTTGAATTGTTTTTTAATTGATTTTTATGTAAAATTAATTGATCAAATTTTAACTTGGTAAAAAATGAAGTATTTGAACCTTTTTTTTTTTTAACAAATTGCTTAAATCTTTATTAAACTTTTCCATATTCGAATAAGTAGTTAGGTACACAATGAATGAATTAACCTGCACCTATACAAACGGTTCACGGTTACTAAATAGTTCATTTTTGAGAATAGGTAAAAGGCCGACTGCACGATAATCACTACAACTTCGTATAGTATAACTTATAAATCAGTAAATATAGTAATAATATATTGTCACGTACACACGTATAATATGTGGACAAGCGGACATCCCCTTTGTAAAAATACGATAAGAACAAACTAGTTACAGATAATTTTTAGATGATAATTTGACTTTATTTTAACTATGTTTTACGATTTATCATATTTTATTAAATCATATCATCCGTTATCTATATTGCCCAATATACGAAGGGCATTTTATATACTGTTCGGACAATGTATAAAATACCCAAATTGTATACTTTGCCCGTAACATATATATGTATATATATAAATATATCTACAAATTTCTTTAGCCCTAATTTCAGACGGGCTTACAAAATGGAAACTTGCTCTTAACCCAACTAATAGCAAACCGAAAATATTTACTCTAAAGAAATACACAAATTCAACTTAATTAAAAATCATAAATCAGCCTATATTATGGAATAATAAATATCAATCAATTAAATATCTCGGAGTTTGCCTAGATGAAAAATTAACATAGAAAATTTATATAAATAAAAAATTAAACCAAGCCTACACACAATTAAAAATCTTATCCCCCCCCCCCTAATAAACTACAGCTCAACACTTCAGATTAAATGTTCACTTCTAATACACACATAAATAATAAGGCCATTTATGGGCAGTCGTATCCCGAACAAAAAATTACAAGATTACAAACGATACGAACAAATTTCTTAGAATAGCTCCTAATGCTCCACGGTACATGCGAAACATACAACTCCACAAATACAATGGAATACCATACCTAACCACATGGATCAATGAACAATTAAAAAAATTTCATTTGAAACAAAACACAACAGAAAGAGCCCTTCACTTCAAAATTAAGAAAAGAACCAAAAACCGAAGACTAAAGTCACGTCTTCCACAAGATGTCTTGCTACCTCCAGAATCAGCATCATCATCTTCAGCATGGGTATCATCAGAACATTGACCTATTAAAACAACTTATAATTTAAGTACATTTTGCTAAATTAAAACAGTTTATAAATTATCTTATTACTCTATTATGCCTACCTAATTATGTCGAAACAATATAATTTAATAAATAAAATAAAAAAAAAATATTATTTACTTATTGTTATTTCCGTTTAGTTTAGTATTGTAGTTAATCATGAGGTAATCCATTTTTTAATATTTTTATTAGTTGTCTATATACTTGTTTATAAAAAATTGTGTAACAATATTTAAAATAAATATTATTATGAATTTTATTATTATGTAATTCAAATTGAAAAGGGTTTGAAAAATCAATTATTATTTTTGAATTATAGCTTAAGTCTACGGTCAGACTAGACCCGGCATTGGCCGAATTAATGTTCGGCCGAAAAAAACAAAATATTTTGTTTTCATCCGATATCGGCTGTAAACGACCGAATTTCTCGGATGTAATGTGACCGGGTACAATTGAATTTTATAATTTTATTTTTTTCGTCCGTGTTCGGCCGAACGTTAATTCGGCCGATGCCGGTTCTAGTCTGATCGTAGACTAAGCATGGTTCAAACCCCATACGATGAAACAAATATACCGTCAACACGGGTGAAATGGAACTTGAGTGATGACTTGGAACACTATGACTTTTCTTTATTGAATTTGAAAGAACTTTGAGAGTTTTGATTATATAATCACATTGGATGACTTTTATAAATAACTTTCTTCGGAATTCTGAAGGACTCTGTTTTATACATTCTAATTACAACTGATTTAAAGTTTTTCCACAAAAATTATTCGTACGTTCTTCAAGGTGTAGGTAGGTTCATATCTAACTATACCTTCAATATGTTCGGATTATAAGTTACTTACCCTTATATGGTAATTTGTCAACTGTTGTTCTACGCGTTATATTTTACTGTTGACGTCATGTGCTATACCTCCCCAGTCGTACAATAATATATTAGACATACGAGCTGATTTAACTAAAAAACGGAGAAGTGTTAGGCTTGCATAAAACAGTCGTAACACTATAGATATATATTTTATATCTAGGAACACGACTAAACCAAAATATGAAAAAACAACAGCAAATAGGTACATATGTTGGTTCCATTTTTGACAATTAACTTAGTACCTATTCAATAAAATATTTTTTAAATATTAATGCGTATTACCTATTGTAATGGGGTTGTACTATAGATTATATGTTTCACATAAATTGTGGTTACACTTTAAGTACTACCAACTAGTATTAACGGTCAATGGTCTGTGAGTTTTTGCACAGTTATTATAATATAACTATAATTTATTGAACCGTTAATTGTTATGTTTTTTTTTTTTTAATTTGAAAATTCAATGTTAATAAAATTAAAAATATAAGTCATTAAATATTAATTACAATGATTTGAGCTGCGGAACGATGAAGAATTAACCACGAACAATATTTTTAGTAAATTATAGAATTCAAAAACAAAAGTATCTATGAGCAATGATCACTATTTTTACTTGTATGAAATAATATAAAATTTTATCAAAATATGTCGTAAGTCCGCTATCAGTAGTCGAATATTAATTTTGGCCTTGCATATTATTGGTCGATGTGATTTTCAATGATAATAAACTTGATATTTTTTTTCGAAACTCCTTATAACTATTTGGTGAGTGAAATTTTAAATTACTGATATTGTATATTATGTAATACAAATTTGTGTAATTCAATGGGTTATTATAGAGATATTGGCATGCCAATGATTAATCAGTTAAATTATATTTTACTCTTCATTTTTTGTATTGACTTTTTTTAAATGTAATACTATATTATATATGCATGTATATGTCGAATTCACGAAAATTTACTGCAAATCGTTGGTTCATATTTTGATATTTTTTACATTTTCCTATCGGTTTCAAAGTTGACAAATTCCATTAGTTTTATTAGAATGCTCAGAGATTGTTTAACTTAACCAATTGCTAACCTAATTAGTGATTTAAACATTCAACTTAAAATACATCATAAATTATATTACACAATACATTTAAATGTTTTTAAATGAATGACAAGAATAATCATTCTCTTTTTACCGTAAGTAACCTTTATATTGTCTCCTAATAACAATTGTTATGTTATAATCCATGTTAGGTAGTTTCTTCAAAGAATAACACTGTATGTTACAGTTACATAAGTACAAAAGTACAATAATAATCATTAATTTAACTATATTACTATAATGGATAATTATTAAAGCAATCAATATAGATGTAATATACTTATGTAAACATATTTTTCTCTGTTTTATTTCATTATGATTTAGTAATTAATTTTAGTTTTATTTTTGTTGATGAGTAATAGGTATTTTTAATATAACTACCATAGTTTATTATATATACCCATTAACATTTAAAACATTTAAAATTTTTATATATTTTATAATAGACCAAATACGGTACGATGGCCCATCATGAACAATTTCATTCATTTTCTGAAAGGGAAGATACAGTTCCTATTGGATCATTAAATATTTTATCTGCAAAGTATGAGGTGAGTCATACATTTATATAGAAAAATCAATTTTTTTTTACTTTAATCTATTTTAAATGTTTAATTTAGTTTCTTTGTTCATAAAATTTAAAAGTTATTAATTTTTTAATAGAGTTTAGATTATGAAATTGTCGAAAACTATGTTTATCGTGATGAAGAGCGAAAAAAAGGTTACCAATTTGTTGTCAAGAAGAATGTTGTCAGGTGGGCTATATTTTTTTGGATTGGGGTCATAACTGCAGTTATCGGTGTAATTATTGATTTATCCATAGAGATTATTGCTGATTTAAAATTTGGCAATGTTAAAGAATGTATCCTTTTAGTTCATAAGTGATGATAATGGTTTGCTTATTTTACAAAGTGTATTCTTTATTTTTCTTAAATAATTAAATATTTTATATAAAATATTCCTTAATTAAGTACCATTAGATATTGATACATGCAATAAAAAAAACTGTTTATGGCAACCTTATATATTATTGTTAGTTTATAATATTGTGCCAGTTTTAATTGGATCTATATTAGTGACTTATATTGAAGTATATTCAAAATTTATAACTTCTAACATTTCATCTTATTAAAATTGTTAATTGTTTTAGCCAGTTGCTTTAGGATCTGGAATTCCTCAAGTTAAATGTTATCTCAATGGAATTAAAATACCAAGATTAGTTAGAGTCAAAACATTATTTATAAAAGTAATTGGTGTAATTACTACTGTTGTAGGTGGTATGTGTGGAGGAAAGGTAATTTATTATTATATATTTTTTCATTTTCCTATTATATATATATATATATATATATATAAAATACTTTTAAACATTTTAAGTGACTTTAAGTTTAAAATTCTTTAGTATTTTTGTATAAATTGAAAAATTACTACTGATATTTTTTAGTGAATTATGTTTAATTTTTTATCAGTAGGTATAATTTTTATTATACCTACTATGCATTTCTATAAATTTATTTTTCAGGAAGGTCCAATGATTCATGCTGGTGCTGTTGTAGCTGCAGGAATCTCCCAAGGAAAAAGTACAACCTTTAATAAGGATTGTGGAGTTTTAAAATATTTTAGAGAAGATCATGAAAAAAGAGATTTTGTATCTGGAGGAGCTGCTGCTGGAGTAGCTGCTGCATTTGGTTCACCAGTTGGTAAATATATTATTATTGTATAAAATATAATTTATTTAAATGAATTAATTTATAAACTTTTTAAGGTGGTGTATTATTCAGTTTAGAAGAAGGAGCAAGTTTCTGGAATCAAGCACTTACTTGGAGAATATTTTTTGCTTCTATGATTTCAACATTTACTTTAAATTCAGTTTTGAGTGCATATCATGGTCATCCTGGTAATGTTATTTTTAGTCGAGAATATTGAGCATTTTACATATACAACATTTTAATATTTATTTAATTATAAAATAGGTGAATTGACATATTGGGGTTTATTAAATTTTGGAAAGTTCAACAATTTTGCGTTATCTTATGAAATGATCGAATTGCCAATTTTTTTAGCAATGGGAGTAACTGGTGGACTATTAGGAGCACTATTTTGTCACCTTAATTATAAACTCACCATATTCAGAATGAGGTAAATTCTTACTAAAGTAATAATAATTGTTTAAATGTTAAACTTGTTTTAGCCTATAAAAATTCACTTTTACCAATTTGTTTTTATTTTTTTAGGCATTTGGTGAGTTGCTGGAAGAAAGTTTTAGAAGCTGTTTTGGTATGTAGTATTACAGCAACTGTGGGATTTTTGTTAATGTTATGGGAAAATGATTGTAAACCATTAGGTCTGGATCCAACAAAACATCCTGTACAGGTATGTATTTTACTCTACTACTGTATTAATGCATATTTTTATATGTATATAATTTCTATTTTTAACTATCAAAAGTTTAAATAAAAACATAATAATCATACTTTTGTGATTTGTTAATTAGTCATCTAAATATGTATATTTTCATTAAACTAGTAGTGTAACAAACAATTTTTTATGATGTATGTTAATTAATACATATCAAAATTGTAACTTTAATAATAGTTAAAATATATTTTATATTTTAAATATACATTTTATAATTATTGATTATTATTTCCAAATTTATATTTTTATTTATTTAGAAATATATTTAATTATGCTTTATTATATCATTAAAATTCAGTATGAAAAATTATTAATTTTAACATCTAACTGGCTGGTGTTAAAAAAGACAAAATACTTTAAGAACATTGCATAATGCAAAAGTGATTTGTAGTATGAATTATGCATTTGATTTAAATGATATTAAAAAGTATAAATATTAAAAAAAATATATTTACATGTAGTAATAGAATATTAAAAATATCTACTAAAAATTTAATATTAATTACACCTTAAATAATAATGTATTTAAAAATATTTATTTTTTTATTTATTTAGTTAAATTGTAATGATGGCGAGTATAATTCAATGGCATCATTGTGGCTACAAGTTCCAGAAGCATCTGTTAGGTCTTTTTTTCATGATCCAGCAGGTAACTAATCATTTTTTTTTTAAATTTTTATTCTTTTTAATTTTTGTATTTGTTTATAGAATCGCTCAAAGTAGCTACATTAGCATATTTCGCGGTTTCTTTTTATTTTCTTACAATTTGGACATATGGCTTAAGTGTGAGTGCTGGAATATTTATTCCATGTTTAGCTACAGGAGCAGCATGGGGCCGACTTATTGGAATTGGTGTTCAATGTATATTTCCAAATGTGGTAAATTGGATTTTATTAACTATACCAAGTATCCTACATGAGTTTTCTATTAAAATTCTATTGTTAAATATGAGAACTACAAAAATAACTATTAATTAAAAAACCATTTGAAAAAAGTCACTTAGTATAATGTATACTGTATAGTCTTACTATCTACGTAATTATTGATGCTAAATTTAAATTTATTTTAAGGATGTTGGAAAATATGCTTTGATAGGTGCAGCTTCACAACTTGGTGGTGTTGTTCGTATGACTATTAGTCTTACGATTATATTGATTGAAGCAACTGGTGACATTACTTTTGGTTTACCACTTATGATTTGTTTACTAACAGCAAAATGGATTGGCGACTATTTTACTGAAGTGAGATATTTGACCATCTAAGTTTGAAATTATTGCATAGTTTAAAATATATGAAATAAATCATTAATAAGTAGAGTTTCAATTATCTGAACTTATTGAAACTGATGAAATTAAAAACCAATTTTTTGTTCTCTTCATGATCCTAAAATCATAAAATAATAACTGAAATATTAAGAAATAATACTCAATTTATATAGTATCTTTTTTGTAAATGACTATAAAGTCTTGTATGTATTTAAAATTATTTAAAATGATATAAAAGTGATGTCTTACTTTATCACTTATTAGAATTGTCTACTATAAAAAAAATTATATCGGTGAAAATATTTGTTTTTAATTACTAAAATTTAAGTATGGTATGACAACAATGGTTCATGAATCACAAAATTCAGTTTGAATAATTTACTTCATCGATTACTAGTATTCGGATGAATGACTTTAAGAGTATTTAGCCATATGTTTTGCTTTGCTCTTACATCTAACATTAATTTGAATTTTAAAAACTATTATAGTTGAGGTATAAAATATAAATGTATAAGTGTTTAACAATCACTAAAAAAATATAAAATTGTATAGAGTGAATAATTGATTGATTAGATAATTTACTTTAATATATTAATAATTTCTCTTGTATAACACTATTTATTTTTATTAGAGTATTTACGACATTCATATTCAATTAAGTGGTATACCTTTAATGGCTTGGGATCCTCCACCACTGTCATCCAATATTTTTGCTACTGAAGTTATGGCGCATCCTGTTGCTGTGTTTAAATCAAAAGAAACGGTTGGGAAAATTGTTGATACTTTAAAAAAGTATACATATAATGGATTCCCAGTAGTTGATGATATTTTTAGTGTTGATTCGGTAATTTTATAATTTATTATTTATTATATTATGAAATAAAAGAAAACATGGTTTTTCTTTATTTTAGGAAATAGGTGACAATAAATCTAATGGTCGTTTACGTGGTTTAATTCTTCGGTCCCAACTAATTGTATTGCTACAAAACAAAGTATTTAATGAAGTTCCATCTGCTTGGGACTATGTTTCATTAACAACTTTCCGACAAGATTATCCAAGATATTCAGATATAGACGTAAGCTAAATTTAAACTTATATATTTCATACTATATAGCCATTTGCTACAGTTAAAAAAAAAAAATACAAAATATTTATATTTATATTTTTTTAATCACAAAAATGAAAATATAATACCTACTATACCTATTGTAGAACCATTAGACTATTGTATAATATTTTCTGTTAGAAAAACAATTACTTAACACATAAAATTATTAAACAATGGTGTATTGACTATAATATATTTGTTTAACTTATAATTATAAATTTTAACTTATAATTTGTTTTTATTTTAATATATAAATAGTTTATTAAATTTCTTTACCTTTACTATTTAAACTGATAATTTTTTTTTTTTTTTAATCTGTATAACATGTTACATTAATTCAAAAATTAAACTACACATATTTAAATCTACATTTTAACTATGATTTTAATTTTTATATCAATTGTTTTATTCTTATTAAGGGTATAGAAATATTAGACAGTGAACGGAATTATACTGTGGATCTGTTAAGGTTTATGAATCCATCACCCTATGTTGTACAGCATGTAAGTGTATTTCATTTTGAATAATTTTAAATTAAAACCATGGTAAATAATTTAAATTAATTAATGTGTAATTTATTTCAATTTGTTTAGATGGCATCATTACCTAGAATATTCAGACTATTTAGAGCAATGGGTCTAAGACATATTGTTGTTGTTAATGATTCAAATGAGGTAAACATTAACTGTAATATTATGTTTTTATTTGTAAATTTAGTATTTAATATATAAATATATTTTAGGTGGTCGGTATAGTTACCCGTAAAGATCTCACTCGATATAAAGTATGGAGACATCGAGGTACAATAGGAGTTGTAGAACTCAAAGTATCTGCAAAATTATGATAGTACTTATAGTAAATTTATCTATTCATAAATTTAAATCAATAATAAATTATTTAAGTATAAAGTTACGCTATTTTGACATATCAAATGCTATATTTTTTTATTATGTATGTATATAAATTTCTTATTTGTGTAATGTTTACCTAATTTATCATTATTAAATCAAATATATTAAATATTTATTTATTGTTAATCTGTTGTACAATTACTTGATAATATGTTGAATGGTAAAATATTTATTTTCATATTCATGAAAATTAACTTATTCAGTAAAGCCTTGATAGTTTGGACAAATTCAGACCGAGCATTGTCTAGATTGCCAAAGGTTTTTCAAGATAACTTGTACAAATAACTAAAATATTCATTTTTATTTCTACTATCTATATATTTATCGTGCTTTAAATTGCAAAAAATAATAAATAACTTTTACATAATGAATTGAAATTGAAATGTGCATTCTCATACCAATATACTGTTATATACATATATATATATATAATACAAGATACTGCTTTGAGATTTATGATTTATATACTGACCTGATAATCGAAGCTCTATTTTATGTCATTAAAATACTATATATTAATATATCTGATTAAAAGTTTACCAATGTTTAATATGAAATACTATATAGACATTTAATATCGTAAATAAGCAAACTTATGGTGCAATGAAAATTAACATGTTTCCTTATAAGATATTATAGTTTGGGCCAGCAACTAATACCAAAAATTTATTTTCCTAAGACAAGACTTTGAAGAGTACAAGGAATGAAATTCATTGAATGTGGATGTATTTGTCATAATATTTGTTTACATTTTAATACTATTAAGTAAAATCAAATTATACACATGGGAACTTATTATTTTATTCTCTATGTTATGCACCATAGAAAAATATAGATTAATATATATATATATTGTTGATTAGAAATGTACATACATCACATTAATCTAATCTAATATATTAAATAAATATATACATAATAAAGGAAATAATTATATGAGCAGATAACTTAAAATATAATTTTATTATATTTACATTTTTATTCTAACCATCAGTAGAGAAGAATCATATTCATAATTCAAAATTTTAAATATAAATATCCATAATGATTGTAATTAAATTATTTTGATAGGTCTAGTGATTTATAATTATACATTTGAAAGGCAGGAATTATGTTCAAAGACTTCATTGAGTATATTTCATCATCTTATTTACCTTCAAAAATATAAGTTATCAAACCTAGTATAAATAAAATAAATTGTACAAAATTTAAAGTTACACTCATTATTATAAATTTATTTATAGTAATAAATAAGATTATTTATTAGGTACATAAAACCTATCTCATAAATGAGTTCTTTAAATACTAAAAATATTTCTATTAGTGAATAACGCAATTGTAGGCAAATCAATTAAAATTTTTTCATGTAAAAAATGAAGAGAAAATTACAGTTATTATACATCTTAGGTGTCTAATTAAGACCAAAATAAATTAGAAGTATAATTAATCTAACAAAATTTCCATCTGTTACCACATTCATTACACATAACAAATGTTGTCATTGGTTCATCAGCACTTCTTGTTTGAATTTGGTTGTATGTACAATTTCGTTTCTTACATTTACCACACTTCAATAAGTCAGTTTTAGTTCCCTGTACAGTTGCCAGTTGAGCGTCATCAATAGATTCTTTGATAAGTTTATTTCTCAAAGTTTTCATTTCGTCACTGGCCATTTCTTCAGCAGTCATTTTAGCTAATTGAGCAGGAGTAATAGCTCCAGCAATGAAGTTACTTCTAAGTTGTGGGTTTTTAGCATCTTTTAAATTTGCATATCTACTTCTTATTCTGTTTTTATAGCGAGCATCAGTGTTTTTAAACTCCGAGTAAATAGCATCTTCTAGTTCATCAGCGAGTTCTTCAATTGATGCGCAACCACCGAATTCATCTTCAGTTTTCAATGAACTTATTAGTAAATCACGGCATTTAATACGAACTGCATCTGTTGTTGATGGCGTAGGGAATACTACTGGTTTAGGTTTTGGTGCATCTTTCTTCGTGTCTACTTTTTGTTCTTTTTCTTCTGATTTTTTGCGCTCTTTTTTATCTTTTTTTGGTTCATTGGGTACAGACTTGTCTCCACTCAACAACTTTTTCCAATTTTTAATCAAAGCTTTTGAAAAAGTTATTACTTCTTCATCTTTGCAGCTCTTTCGGAACGAATTGACAGTCATACCCACACGAGTTTTGGTAAGTATGTCCAATGTGATAGGCAGGTCCTTAAGGGCTTTCAACAAGTCCAGAGCTTGACTTTGATCAGCATTTTCGTCAGACATGTTTTGAAGTTTGTTCTGTATCTTAATTATATCTTTTTCGACCGACATTGTAACGACGAAATGAATAGTTATCTGACGTTTGTCGACGGCTTCAACCCAATTTGAACACTTAAAAAATCTAGACGAATACAAACAATTCGATATCCCAAGAATAAGTTTATTTACGTGGGATTTTAGTTCTTTTTTTTTTTCAAATAATATTACGGCGGTAAAAGCTACACACGTTATAAATCGAAGAAAAAAAAATTAACAGGACGAATGAGCAGACCGTGCACCCTCCAAAATGCTTATTGAAATGAAGTCAATCACTATGGTGTGTTTTATGTTGAAAGAAATGTTGTTTGATGATAACAATTGAATGCAGGTAGGTAATTTTACACATTGTTGCCAATGTAATCGAGTGTGACACTTAAGCGCATACACTGTGTTAAAAATTACCGCAACTTAAGAACATTTGAAAAACGACCTTATCTACAGTAATATTATGATGTTTCTTTATCGATGTGATAGAATTTTGTGTTCCTAAGAATCGAACTTTTTTTTTATGTTTGATTATATTTAAGTATCTTTAGTTACCTATCTGTTAAGTTCGTATGTAGTAATTAGGTTGGATGTTCAGTATCGGCTCCGTAAACGATTTCATAATATTGCTCCGACTTCAGTAGGAGTTTTTTTATCATTTTGCACTCCTAAGAAATATTTAAACTTAATGTTGTCAAACAAGATTCCCTACGCTTGTCATATGATTGTACGCTCTTGTCATTCAAGTGTAAGTGGTCTTAATTACGTACCTAAATAACAATTTTAACTATTCAATCATCGATTTAGGTTAAATGGAAGGAAAAAGTATTTTCTGGTATACAGCCAACAGGTACATTACATTTGGGCAATTATTTTGGTGCTGTGTCCAAATGGGTTAAGTTACAAAACGAAGACAGAGAAGTCTTTTATAGCATTGTTGACTTGCACTCGATTACCTTGCCATATGTGAGTTAATTCGTTATAAATTATGAAATATGACTGATATTTATTTTTTCATATCTTAAGGATGCTAAGAAATTAGAAAAAAATGTGCTGCTCATGACGGCAAGTCTAATTGCATGTGGTATTAATCCTGAAAGAAGTACATTGTTCTTACAGTCTCAAGTAACTTATAAAAATGTTATTTCTACTTTATTTG
This sequence comes from Sipha flava, assembly GCF_003268045.1. Taxonomy (NCBI): domain Eukaryota; kingdom Metazoa; phylum Arthropoda; class Insecta; order Hemiptera; family Aphididae; genus Sipha; species Sipha flava. The sequence continues at coordinate 1,039,792 of NW_020273623.1, read as the reverse complement.
GAATTTTCATTTTTTTTTTTTTTTTATACCCTTTAGGTACCTGAACATACACAGTTGAGTTGGGTTCTTGGATGTTTAACTACAATGCCTAGATTAGGTCAGTTACCTCAGTTTAAAGAAAAATCTGCAACTTTAAAAGATGTTCCCCTTGGTTTGTACTTATATCCAATTTTACAAGCAGCAGACATACTTTTATATAAGTAATCATGTAAATTTTTGTCAAATGTTTTTTCATTGTCTTATCTTATTTTTAATAGAGCTACTAAAGTGCCTGTTGGCGAAGATCAAATCCAAAATTTGCAATTAGCTCATAGTTTAGCTCGCACATTTAATAGACAATATGGTGAAACATTTCCTATATCAGAAGTTCTTGTTCAGCGTAAATACTACTAATACTAATGAAGCTCTTATAATTTATAAATTATATATATACATTTTATTTTACTTATAGAGGATTGCTCTTCAAGGATAAGAAATCTTCGTGACCCTACAAAAAAAATGTCCAAATCCCATCCAGATAAACGTGGAAAAATAGATATCACAGATACACCAGATGATATTGTAGAAAAAGTAAAAAAGGCGGTTACAGATTGTACATCGCAAATAACATATGATCCAGATAACCGACCAGGAGTTTCTACACTTTTAACCATGCATTCCCTTATTTCTGGACTTTCCCCAGAAGAAATTTGTGAAGAAAATAAATTATTGGACACTGGACGGTAAAGAGTAAATTTAGGAATTTTAGTTAAATGTTTTACCTGTATTTATCTTTAACTTTTAAAAGCTGTTATTATTTATGTTTTTTTTTTTTTTTTTTAAACTTTATTTAGGTATAAACTTATAGTTGCAGAAGCATTAGTTGAAAAATTTACCCCTATACGTCAAGAGATTATAAAATTAATGGATTCACCTGAATATTTGAGTAAAGTGCTCCAAGAAGGACAGAAAAAAGCACATTTAATTGCTTTAGAGACATGGCAAGAAGTAGCTTCAAAAATTGGTACAATACCAAATAACATAATTGAAAATCAATTTTTGAAAAATAAAAACTGATTTCTAATTTGATACAGTAGAAATGTTCTTTATAAGAATTAAAAAGTTTTAATTTGTTATGTATATTAACAATTCTAATTTATAATATTTTTATTCTTTGTTAGACTTTAAAGCTCTCCATTCTTCTAATTGTTTACGTGCAGCTTCTATATCAGCATCAGTTATTGTTTGTGGTGCACCACATTCAATTTCTTCTTTTTTAATCCATTCTAATGATTCCAATTTTTCTTTAAAAAATATTTCTTTTTCATTATTTAATTTATCCCGGTATTCAGCCAATTTTTGTTCTCTAACTTTTTCGCACCATTGAGATGTAAGACGACGTAATGATTTTTTCCTCTCTACTCTTTCATAGGTTCTATGAATAAAATCATGAATAAAAAAAACTATGTTGAATAAATAGCCATATATTTTACTTACGGATGAGGATGATACTTCAAATCTAACTTTTCCAATAACCATTCAAACTTTTTATAATCCCAAGTACGTAAAAATTTCAGTCTCTTTTTACGTTTATCTATTATTTCTTTCAAAGCAATTTTTGAGCTCTTATCTCTAGGAAATAATTTGTAGTGTTCTTGAAGATTACGAATATTGGCTGTCATACTTGCAACTAAAAATAGAATATCGAATACTGGTTATTATAAAATATTTTAATCAAAATTATGGAGTTAACAAAAATTAGAAATTTGAATTAAGTAATTGATTAAAAAATAAAATAAAATATTTAAGAATTACTATTTAATTTGGACTACAGTTAACAGTGTTAAATAATTTAAAATAGGCTACTATGTCATTCAATTAAAATTAACTTGTAGTCGATATTTTAAAAGAATATATGAATGAAAGATAGAAATTTAAAACATAACACAATTTACGATTGTACTAACATAATAATCTACTTATATATAGTTATTCATTATAAAAAATTACAATTGGACTACAAAATAATAATGCCTTTTTCATTATTTTTTGGTATTTAAATGTTAGTAGTAAGTTGTCTATTTAAAAATTACTTTTTATGCTTTGTTATAGAATGTGAGATTATAAATCATGATAATTTTGATGTACTCATACATATGCAGATAAAATGTAAAAAAAAAGCTTCTTTACAATTTAGTAATAATTAGCTTAATTTTATATACTTGTTTTAAAGAAATTATTATGTCAATGGAGATTAAGATATACATAGTTTGTGAATTATATATAAACAGTTCATTAGGCCTATAAATAATATATATATTTTTAAATAGTTATTTCAAGTGGCAAGTATAATATTATTATAAAGGAGAAACAAAATAAAAATTTAATAAACTTGAAATCTGAGTAAAAATGTATGTAAACAATATTTTATTTTCTAAGATAATAATTTTGTAGAACATTTTTCTTTGAATCTTAACAAAATATAATTTTATGTTATTATACTTTGAACTTCACACGATGTAGAATCTAAACTATTAGATTTAACTTTATCAATGAGCTCTTGACGAAAACGTTGTGTAGCAAATCGACGTCCCATAAAATTACATGAAAAAACTTTACGTACATATTCATTGGCTCTAAAATCAATGTAAAGTGACGACTATTAGCAATTGTTGTATAGGTATTTTGATTATATTGGTGACAAAAAAGAATTACAATAAAGTCAAAAATTTACGTTTTTAGTTCTTCAGAATTACGATATTCTAATGGAAATTCGGTCATGTCCAATTCGCTTAAAGGCGTTAAGTCACCAGATTTTTTTGCATCCCAGCAAGATATTTTCTCCGGTCGAACCCATTTTATGTGCAAATCAGACTTAAGGCTCCTAGTAAACAATAAATTAACACAGTTACCGGTTCGAATGATTGAACGAAAAGGTGCAATCATGATAGTATGAGGGAACACAATTGTAGATAAACAATAACTATTTAATCATACTAAACGGATTACAGTTTCAACAAGTAAGTGCAGATTAAAAAAATTACGAAAAACTCAAAAATTTAATGAACAGGTTATCATCAGCTTTTTTTTTCATTATCAATCATCTCTTTTCGCTGCAATAGTTATAGGTTAGGGAATAAACTCCTTTTCTTAATGCTTTAATGGGTTATCAGCTTGTTATTGAATGTTGATAAACGTTCATGTTCTTCGGACAGGAGTGTAGAAACAACGAGGGTGATCCAAGCGAATCGAATAGCGTTACACCCGTTGGTTTTAGGCCGGGATTAATTTTGAAAACTTTCAAACTCCGATGTTACTCTTGAAACGGGTTTCGTGCCCGGTGAATGGGGGAAAACTGAGAAATTGGTCACGAGCTGACGTGTAGGTGCTATGTACTTGGTTCGTGGTAGTGGTCTTTCTATCCTCTTTGACTTGCGTTACACTGTACACCATACGTGTCGCCGACTCATCGACAAAAAATCGTTGCATGTGTGTTCGTGTTGATGTTGTCGGTCAAGCCGCTACGTGGTTGATATACGTTTCACTGAAAGTGAACCGTAGTCATACCGCCGTTCTGTATACGTTTACTTTTTCTCGATCATTCATTTCGTATGGTTCCTTACGTGAAATACGTGTCGTTTTACCTCTGATGTACTTGAATTGAAGACTGTCGTGAACACGTATCAATCGTCATGGGTTGTGAGTATAAAATATTTGCCGCAAAACGTATTTTTCATTGGTGTCTCGTTTTTGGTTTTTTTTTTTTTTTTTTGAATTCGGACTTAGGCGACCACCACGGTTTCGGGCACTCACCAATTGAATATACTTGTTGTTAGCCGTGTCCGAACAATCAGTACCACGGTGTTGAACAGTACTTAGTAAATATTTCACGCTTGTGAAAACGTTTTTTGGAGCATATTGGCTGTTTTTATCTTTTTGGTTCTTGTGATTTTAATTTTTCGAAGTGGGTCAGACTTGGGTCCGTTATTTTGTGGATTCATAGACGTGTCACTATAACGTGGCCTAGTATTTATACAGTCTCACGTCTATTTCCTTTTAAATCTGTACGAATTTACTAAAAATCCGTTTTATACTGTTAATAATATGCCCAAAGCACTTCTTGAGTACTGCTTCGAGTTTTCTGGTTTTAAGTTTAATTTCAATATGAATAAAATTATTCAGTTGTATGTGTATGATAGTCAAGTCATTTTTCATACTGTTTTGTAAACAATTATTTAAATTTATTGTCTCTTTTTTTTCTTTAATATTGATATTGATTAAGAATTTATAATTCTTTATTTTCTACCTAAACTGATAACAAATATATACATCATAGTTTAGTTTACTAATTTTAATAATTTATTTTCGGACAAGTAATAAACCATATACATTTTTTTTTTGTTCCTTTATACACCAATTAATATATTTATGTTTTAATTTAATTTTAGTAAGTACCTAAATATCTTAGGTATTATGTATTTAGATTTTTTAATGGTCGGGCAACCATCTGTCCAGGTTACCATAACCATAAATAATATAAAAATGTAGTATTTAATTATAGTTATGTGGTATAACTATAATACTACATTTTCAAAAAGTATTTAATTTTATTATTAACTAAGAGGTAAATTAATATTTGTTAAAAAAAAAAAAAAATGTTAATTTATATATCAAATACGTTTTGATAATAGTAATCTTGGAATTATATTCTTGATATTTTTTTTACATTTACTGACTAGCCATCATTTACTACATAAAATTAAATGTATATTTGAACTGATTAGCAATTTATAGCTATAATTTTTCTTATTTCTATATGTTACAAACACCGTTGTATTTGTATTTATGAGAGTTGTATATTCATAGAACTTAGTCTAGTCTAAAATAAATGTATGATTAGTAATGCTATTACCAGAGGGAGGGCGTCTTGAAAAAGTCTCAGTTTTAAAAAGGGTTCTGCTAGTTTATAAAACAGATAATTATGGTACTTATATTTTTCTTTTTCTTTATTTTTGTTTTAGTTAAATTTTTAGAAGTAATTAAACCATTTTGCAGTATATTGCCAGAAATTGCCAAGCCTGAACGAAAAGTAAGTATTTTAGTAACTTTAAATTGTATTAATGTTTATTTTTAATGATTATTAATTAATTAATTCAGTGTTTTTATTTACAAAATAACATTAACATTAATTAATACTTTCATTTAAACCCTTAATTTTTTTTGATTTGAGATATTATGCTTATTACTTATTTGTTTGTATTATCATGTTTTAATAATAATAACATTTGTTAAATAATTATTAATATAATTAAAATTGTAAATTTTTTGATATAAAATTAAATTTGTTTTTGAAATGTTTTACTCGGCCTTTGTAATAATTAATTATAACTAAATTATTAAATTTAGACCTACAAAATGGACTTAATCAGTACATTTTTATTTCTAAATTGAATTATTGAATTTTTATTTAATCTTATATAAAAGGAAAAAGAATTTAGTGGTGTGAAATAACATTCTTAATTATTTGTCTCTGTTTCTGGTTTTTATTTCAGTTTATAACTACATATTGAGTTATTTTTAAATAGTTTTCCATTAAACATAAACTGTCTAATAAAATTTATTAAACTGAAAATAAATTTATATTTAATTTTTAATTAGATCCAATTTAGAGAAAAAGTATTATGGACTGCCATCACATTATTCATTTTTTTGGTGTGCTGTCAAGTAAGTTATTTTGTTGTGTGTAGTAGAATTTTTTATTGCATCATCTATAATTTAAAATTTTATTTTATTTTTAGATACCTTTGTTTGGAATTATGAGTTCAGACTCTGCAGATCCATTCTATTGGATCCGTGTGATTTTGGCTTCAAATAGAGGTACTTTAATGGAACTGGGAATATCTCCTATTGTAACTTCAGGTCTTATTATGCAATTGTTGGCGGGAGCCAAAATCATTGAAGTCGGTGATACTCCTAAAGATCGTGCATTATTCAATGGCGCTCAAAAATGTATGATTTAAATTTATATTTTCTACAATTAAATTTTAACTTACAAATCATAATCATTTTTATACTTAGTATTTGGTATGGTCATTACTGTTGGTCAAGCAATTGTTTATGTTATGACTGGTATGTATGGTGATCCTAGTGAAATTGGAGCTGGTGTTTGCTTGTTAATCATCATTCAGCTGTTTGTGGCTGGATTAATTGTCTTATTGTTGGATGAACTTTTGCAAAAAGGATATGGGTTAGGTTCAGGAATATCACTTTTCATTGCCACCAATATTTGTGAAACAATAGTTTGGAAAGCATTTAGTCCAACTACTGTGAACACTGGTAAATTTAATAATTTTAAAGTATCTATGATTTTTATGAGTTACCTAGATATATTGATAATTATTTATAAAATGATTTTTAGGCCGAGGAACTGAGTTTGAAGGAGCTGTTATAGCTCTATTCCATTTATTAGCTACAAGACAAGATAAAGTTAGAGCACTAAGAGAAGCATTTTATAGACAAAACCTACCAAATTTGATGAATTTACTTGCAACTGTTTTAGTGTTTGCTATTGTCATTTATTTCCAAGTAAATTTAAATTAAATTAATTATCTTGATACAATTTTTTTCATTATATTTTAATGTTATAGGGTTTCCGAGTTGATTTACCTATTAAGTCTGCTAGGTACCGTGGACAATACAGCAGTTATCCGATTAAGTTATTCTATACATCTAATATTCCAATTATCTTACAATCTGCTTTAGTGTCAAATTTATATGTTATATCTCAGGTAAAAATTTACTATATTATTAAATAATTTCTATTAAATTAATTCATCTTTATAATGTGTATTTTATGAATTTATAGATGTTGGCTGTTAAATTTCATGGTAATATTTTAGTAAACCTATTGGGTGTATGGGCTGATGTCGGCGGTGGTGGACCAGCTCGAGCATACCCAGTTGGTGGATTATGCTATTATCTATCTCCACCAGAGAATCTTTCCCACATTGCAGAAGATCCAATTCATGCTATTCTTTATATTGTATTTATGTTGGGATCATGTGCATTCTTTTCCAAAACATGGATTGAAGTATCTGGATCATCAGCAAAAGATGTTCGTAAATTAATTTAAGTAATTACTAAATATGTTGATTTTGTGTATAATAAAATTTGGATTTATAGGTTGCAAAACAATTAAAAGAACAACAGATGGTTATGCGAGGTCACAGGGACAATTCTATGATACATGAACTGAACCGTTACATACCTACTGCTGCAGCATTTGGAGGACTTTGTATTGGTGCATTATCTGTTTTAGCTGATTTCATGGGTGCCATTGGATCAGGCACTGGTATCCTGCTAGCTGTTACTATCATATACCAGTATTTTGAAATATTTGTTAAAGAACAGAGTGAAATGGGTGGTATGAGTACTCTGTTGTTCTAAGATGTTTAACAAATCATCGAACAGTTTATGAAATTGTCGAAAAATCACTGAATCCCTATGGGACAGAACTGTTGTCATGGTCTTTGTGTGACTCAAATTATTCTGAAAATAACTTTATTTTTAAAACTAATTTTTTTTCATTGATCAATCGACATACAGCTTTACAAAATAATAGTATTTTAAAACTGTTTAAAAAAAATTGTCCCAACAACAAATTTATATTTATTTGTTATTATTTTTTTTTTTTTATTATCTTTTTTTTTTTTTTTGTAAATTATATAAATGTTAGAAAATAGGAAATTTATAATATAATATAAACTTTTTTTCTAAAGCTTACCCATTAATATATTTATATATATGTATGTTCAATGTTGCAGTTGGCAACTATTCTTCCTAATTTTTTTTTGTGTATATACTTACAATTAAGTTAATAAGCAGTAAAATTAAGAATATGTTTCGAGTCAAATGATTATAATTTTTTTTCGACCATCTCAGCACAGTTATTCTATCACTTCAGTTATTCAAGACTGTTAAATATAATATGTAAATGAGTAGTATTAAATATACAATTTATATATTTACAATCATTCTTTTCTATATTGATAGAAATATGAATTGATATAGTAATAATATATATTTGCCAGGATTGGTAATTGAAGTGCATTTCAAGCATATCTATTGTTATGGAAAAAAAATTGTTATTCTAGATCAATTATGTCATTGAGGTTGTCATTTTAATACTGAAAAAGCATGATAATAAGGGTTTTCTTATATTTTCATTAAAAATGTTTACGTATAATTGAATAAAAACATTATTTTGATAATATTTCATTTTTTTTCATTGGTATGATTGTATGGTATAATGTTTTACATGCATCAAACCGCAATATAACTATATTATGATGGACAATTATTATTAGAACAACTGCAGTATTTATATTGAATCTTTGTTCTCGAGTCAATTTTATAGGCATGTCTATATAATAATGCTTATTACGGCGATGGGGAGCCCATTAGTTTTCGCAATACACTAGTTGACGAAGGTGACGAGGTCAAGTGCGCTATCGTGTGGGCATTTGGTTGTGCGGTGTAAAGGGTGACAACGGTAGTGGGTTGACGTAGTGCGGTGTAAGGGAAGAACGCAGTGCATCCGCAGCAGCGTGCCACCCATTGGGCGTGGCACCTATCCACCACCGCCGAGCGGCATCGCTCTTTCTCTCCGTGGCTCTCGTCTCTCTTTCACGCCTGTGCCCTGGGTCCGACGTTGCCATGGGAACCGCATCTTGTCCCTCGTCTTAAATCAATAATAAAAACGTGTAACGCGGTACCACGAGCGAGCGATTTCGGCGCGCCGCGGCAACGTCGCAACGTCCGGCATTTGACGACGGGTTTTCTAACGCGAGATGGATGATGTATTTGTGGTATATTAAAGAGGACCATCCGGATTTCGAATTCACGCGGATATAGATTATATTAAAATGAAATTCCATCAGGTTTAGAATAAGAAAAAACGATCCCGTTTCCAGTTCGGATTGTTTATCAGTTTGGACCGTGATCGTTACCCTCTTACAGCAATCCGTGCGAGCATAACATGAATGGTGACTGAGGGGACCTTTGCCGACGGCGCCTTAATTGTCGCAGTAAAATGGGTTAAACATCAATGGGATCCGTGCGTCATGCTTTGATTGCGAATTTTAAAGTGGTCCTTGTCCGATTATTTTTTTCATTACGCTGTCAGATGACGCGGCTGAAATGCTTCCGGGGAAGAAGGTGGCGCATAGTGGGAAAAAGAAGTACTCGAAGGGACACGTTCAAGTGTTTCGAGATAATGGGTGAATAGAACGAATGATGCTGGTTTTTGAACACGTTGCGTTTGCACGGGGGCTTCTCGGATGTGCCGAATACGTGTCTCATCTTCAAAACAACTTTTAACGACGGCGTGCGCGGTATCGCCCTGTTCTCAAGCGCTGTATACATCGGCCGAATACAATTGCGGCAAAAATGCGATACATTTCGGTTGGTATAACGAGGTGGTGGCGGCGAACCGAGGGAGTGTCGTCTGCGCGTTTGTAGTGCATTCTGTAGAGTTCGCCAACGATCAGATTGTCTGCGCGTGTTCGTGTAACAACGTGAGTGTAAAACACACACACACGTACGTATGTGGTGGTGGGATACTGAGCAGGAAGTACCACTCCTCGCCCGCGTGCATCGCGGTGGTGGCGATGCTGCCGTGCGGGATGAGATGGCCCCAATTTTCCGCCAGGACGTCAAGGAGCGGGGGGGAGAATAGGCGCGGGTGACGGGAGTGGGCGGTCGGGGCACAGGAAGTGAAGGTCGGTGGACGCGGAGTAGGTTTGGACGGTGCGTCGGCGGTGTGGTGAAGAGGATACACGTCGCTGCGGTGTAAAATCCTGGGGCACGCCGACGGGAAAATTCCCGGATTACTTTACGGACTGTCGTCGCGGGCCGCGATAGCGCGAACGTGCCGCCACCGCCGCTGCGCGCGTTTTGCATCGTGTGCCGCCGTCGCCGCCGCCGCCGCCGCCGCCGCCGCCGACGGACGACACGCAAAGAAGAGTCCGCACAGCAGTAGTGGTGTGTACCGGTGGGTCTGGGTGTCTCTCATCTCTCTGTCTCTCGTCGTCGTATTATCATCATCATCATCATTATTATTATTATTATTAATATAGCGCGCGCCGCGGACGTGAACGGTTTTCCGTGAGTGCGGGTTCGCTGGTCCGTTTGTGCGCGTGTGTATGCGTATGTGTGTGCGTGTGCGCGCGCGCCCGCGTTGTGCCCGCAGGAGCGAGAAACGTGGTGCTGCGCGAGTGGGGCGCACTGCCGCACGGCCGATACTACGTGAAATTGCAATATCTTATTTATAGAAATATTACCGTCGTCGTTTAACATTATCATTTTCAAATGGTCCGCGGGCGCATTTGTGCGACCGACCCGTCGTCTTCTTCGCGGTTTCAGTCGTGCATGACCGGTGCCGGGTTCAGCGCGAATCCTGTTCCAACGTTATAAATATTTATTTTGTATTACCGCGCACGTATTCCTCCGTTTCTCCTCGTGGTTTTAACAAGTATCAATTATAATATTATGTCGCGTGTCGTCGACGCCGAGCTCCGTTGTACGAGACCACCGCCACCGTATCAGCAGCCGCCGCCGCTGCCGGCGTCGTCGTCGTCATCGTAGGGCAGAAACGCACTGCAGCCATCGCCGCAAATTCTGCAATCGCCGCCACTCCCTTATTACTCACGGACGAGTCGAGTAAGTTATGTTTCGCCGTTACGCACGTCGCTCTACTATACAGTACGTCCGAACGTACTACATCTCCGTATGTTCGTGTAGCTAGTGATAAAACGGTCGGTAAACACCTTGAAACAAACGAGTTACATCCCCTCGAAATTTGGCCGGGAATTGCATTCAAATAATGCTGCGTGTACGAAGAGGTGTACGAATTTAGGTTACGATTGCATATTGTAGATTGCTCACGCGTCCCCGAAGTCAACAATATCGAGAGTCAATTGGGTGGAATCTGTTCGATATAGGCTAAAGTTTGGCCCTCTGAGAATTGAGTTTGTGTTGGGTGAAAGTGCCATCGTGGTTTTGGAGATTTTCCACCTTTAAATCTTATAGAAAACCTTGCGCAAGGGACGGTTTAAGTTTTCACGATCACGCTGTTACTATGAACGCCGTCGTTACCTCCACAAAGATATATACGTATCATTCGTCTTGTGTTTTTTGTTCTTTGGTTCGTGCATACCTAAGGAGATGAACATTATTAATAAGGGCCCTAAATAATTTTTAAACTCGTTATTAATTTACTTTTTTGCTATCGTATTCCATATTATTGTAGATGTTATAGATTTTATGACTCAAAACTGAACGCTGAATTATATATTCATATATGACGAAATGTATGGCAAACATCGTTAAAATATTTTAACACACTTAAATATAATTATGGTATTATAATCTTTTGTGATAGTTCTTGATCAGTAAATTCACCCTTATCATCATCCCTTACGTGCGCACCTATGTGTCTGTTGGGCAGCCGATTGGTTTATTGATACTTGTCTAGATCATCTGTGATGTTCTTTCTGAGTCGTTACTAGAACTATATAGTTAAAATAGTGACTAACTTTGTGTTTCATTTGAATGTTGAAACAACCCATGATCTTTTATCTTTTAATTATTTTTGTTCATAGCTAGTTGTCCGGAAAGATTGTATTCCGTTTTAATACATGATACTGTATAAAGTACATCTATTAAAGGATGTTATTAATACGTTTTCTTTGTAAGATTTATGCTTGTGTGTTTTATATGCATTCCGCATTCTTTTAGTGCCTTTGCCTGGAGTCAGGCGCGTATTTATGGGGAGCGAGCGAAGGGGTCCGGGCCCCCTCCAAAATGAAAAACACCGTTGTTAAAAATTGTTATTTTTAACATGGATATGTTTTAATCCTGGGGGTTTCCGAAAACTTGTCGCGACACTGAGAATGTTGCTTATGCGATAATTTAAAATTTTATATTTATAAAATATGTTTATTCTTTTAAGAAAATATGTGGTGAATTTTGAGTGACTCTAATAAAAAATTTGTTTATTACAATGTAGTTTTTATACTTTTAAAAAATAATAAATTATTAAAAAAATTGAGTTTCTTATTTCTCAGATGGTATAAAGACAGTCAAGAAGTCTAATAGTGTTAAAGTATTTTTTTCGTAATAGTGTGCTTCCTCCTTCCCTTCCACCCAAAAATCAAATACATAATCGGCCCCTTCCGAAATTAAAATCTATATACGCCACTGCCTGGAGTACGTACCTATCTAGAACAGGTTTTGTTGTTTTTGCACCCATCATAAAAACTACAAATTTATGGTTCGATGTATTTAATTGAACAATGAAAACTACATTGATACATTTAAATCATGAAATATTCATGGTCCAAATTTTCTACAAATATTTTTAAATGAATAAATTGATATTTAGTTCAAAATATAGCTAAAGGATCTGTGTCAGTAGTTAATACTTCATAAGACTTGCGTCATACGTTTTAAACATTTTTTTCAAAATTACGCAATTTTTACACATAATTGTAAAAAGCGCACTTCAAATGTATTTTGATCCAATTTTTGTACTTATCTACATTTTATTTTTACATATTATAAGTAGAAATTTGTTTGAGTAATTTTCAACCCTGTAAAGACTATACTATTTAAATCCCTTATCTCTCATCCGCTCAATTTTTAATCATTTCAAAAACACTTATTATACAATCATTTTAAATTTATATTTATTTTCCAATAACAATTAAAATTTATAAACACTAATTATTTTATTTTTGATACTGATGGATGCAAATCGAAAATGTAATTAAAATTGGGCTAGCTTATAAGCTTAGATTACTAAATAAAAATGTTGATCAAGTAATCAATTGACTATATGATATTTTGTTTTTCACTGTGAAAATCAACTGTTAGTTTTATTTATGCTGTTTTTTAAATCTTCTTTTAAACTATTTTAGTATTAAAAAGAAGAAATTCTTAAAAAAAAAAACATAAACCTATTTCATCAATATTTAACTTGACATTTTTTGGAGGATTTCATCTCCATGTAAAAAACTATATTGATTTAGTTTCTTATGATTTTTCTTATTTTAAAATTTACGTAGTATAGGATTATAATTTATTTAATAATTATTCTATAGTTTTATTATAAATTTAAGCAGATTATAATTGCTATTATGGAAATATTATAGTTTTATAATAATGTTTCACTATATTTGGTAAAAAATACTTTTTATACCAGGGAAATTTATTTACCAAATACTTGCATGTAATGTATAATCTGATTTATAGATTTTAGTTTAAATGCAGATAATATTTTAGAGAGGTCTAATTAGGTTAATGTACACGGAAATTTCATAGAATTGAGGGTTCATTTATTTATTTTTTTAATAAAATTGTAATAATATTAAATCCAACTTCTTAAATAGGTATAGGTTATTTTTAGTCAGGACGCTTGAAAATTATTTGATTTATCATAAATTCCAAATTAAAAATATAATAATAAAATGCCAAATTTATGATAACTTTTGCAAACTAAGTATTGCAGGATTTTTTTCTTATCTTTATTTATTGTATATTAATAGTTCTTTTCAAGGGCATATGCAAATATTTATTAATTATTTAAGATTACAAAGAGTTGGCGTTAGATGTATAGTATACATTGTATACCTATCATATTAAAAGTAAAAAATAATAAACAATATATTAAGAACAAACCAATTTTATATTTATGAGACATTAAACAAAATATAAATTTTTATTTGTGGTAATCAATACTTTATTTGCACTCGGTAATATATTTTACTACCACTTTTTCCTTTTTTTTAAAAAAAAAAAAAAAGTCTAAATACTCATTTTTAATGTATTAAGAAATTATTATAAAATAATGTATTGAAGTAGATGTCGATATTGTCAATAATATACAAACCTATTAATAATTTATCTACACATTTTAAGCAATAATATTTCATACACACAGTAAATGGTTCTATAACTAATGATGAGATGTTTTCGGTAGGTATCAATACTATAATATACTTAGTTCACCCCTAAATACCCTATTGAATTGTATTGTATGTGATGATGTAATCGATTGAATAAGTATATATTTCTGATAATATAATCTAACGGAGTAACATTTATTATTAATTCATATTTACTAATAATCAATTATAATTTAAATAATAGGATTTCGACCTATAAACTTTATGCTTTGATAGATTATAAAAAATCGTTCGTCATTAATCATTACTTATATTATCGCTAGTCATACGCAACATAAGAAAATATATAACGAGAAAAAATAGTTAATTTTTACTAAAAATATACTTGTATTTTGTAAATATTGTACAAAATATTACACATATGAATAATATAGTAATACTATGAATACATGATAAAATAAAAAAATATAAATTGTAGTTAAAATTATAAAATTAAGAATTATTTTTATTGCTAAATATTTTGTCATCATAGATGGAAATAATATGGGACTTTAGGGCTAAGCCCCTAATGTGAATTTATCCCCCGGATTTATTATCGTTTTATATTGTATAAATTTGTTATTTTATATGATTGGGAATTTTTTTTTTTTTTTAATTAAACCTTTATCATGCAACATTACAGTTGCTAGTGATTATAACTAATAATAATAATTTAATGATTATTTTGAATCATTTATAGGTGCGAGAAAAATGTCTCAACTCATAATTTTTAATTAAAAATTGGTAGGGCTGAAGGCCCCCTTTTATTGGAATTCCCTATTTGCGCCTATGTTTATCACATTAATATTTATATGTATTTCTTAATAACAAAAACTTTTTAACCCGTAGTTCTATAATCAAAACATTAAATTAAATTTAAAATACTTAAGTAGGGGACACTAATAAATAGTAAAAAATCTCAAATTACAAATTTTGTATGATTTCATAAAAAGTATTTATGTTTAAAAGTTTTATGTGTTCATATTTTACTTATCAGTACGTTTTAATAACTGAAAACAAACTGATCGTCACTTTATATTTAAAATTGCCCTAAAAAGATTTTAAGTGAAAGTATAACGAAAATAAATGTATACACTTTAAAATTTTATAGTGTAGTAAAAGTTTTACTTTTGTTATTAAATTAGTATTAATATATTGTGCGTACATATTAAATATTACATTACATTTTTTAAAGTTGTTTTGAACTAAAAGTATACTTTATTCAAATCGTATTACCTATTATAATTTATTTTTATCAAATTTCTTTGTAATTTACATTTATTTTTCGACTTCATAAATTTAAATTTAAAATTAATAATTGAACAAGAAAGAATTGTTGTATTTTTAGAACTTGAAATAATTTTCAATTACTTAGTAAAACTTTATGAAGAGCTAAAGTTAGTTATGAATTATAACTATATGAACTATTACAATTTAATATAACTTAAAATAATTCATAATTGGTTGTAATCAATTGCTTGAATTTGTAACTTAAAATTATCAATTTGAACCTTTTTAGTTTTTAATTTTTATGACTTAATTAATTTTAAGCTTTAGGTATTAGGAGTATATATATAAATTATTAATAGTGATGGGATATTTTTGTTAAATTTTCATCCAAATATATTTAAGTAAAGTATTTTTCAATATTGTGCATTTGTTTTATTTCTTTGATTTAATTTTAAACGAAATTGTATGCATGTAGATTATACTTCTAGTTTATTAATATTAAATTATCTTTTATTTTCATTGAAAATAGCATGATCATATTTTTAATTTTACCTACTATAATTATTATGATAATTTTGTTATAGTTTGTAATGAAATAACCATGATGACATAAACTTCGAAAACTCGAATTAATAGTTTATGTATAACGAGTTTTTAAAAAAAATACTTTATTTTAGTTTTGAATATTTTGTTATATAGATAAGTTCATTAGTTTTTTAAAGTACGGTTTATTATTTACTCAATATAAATGGTATAATATATTAAAATTTGAAAATTAAGATAGACTTCAAACTTATATAAATTAATTTTTAAATGAGAATATAAATAATGTTAGGATTATATTAGTAATTTTTTATTTATATAAAAATAAAAGATAACTTAATTCATATTTATTTAGATAAAGATAAGCACTTTTTTATTTGATAAAAAAAGATACTGAAGAAAAAAATTTTTTTTAAATGAGTGCATATTTTACACTATAGTTTTTAAATTAATATTTTATTTGCTTTTCTCTTAAAGTATATCATAAATAGTAAATTTATTTAGCATAACATAGATTATATGTTAAATAATTTTTTTTAGGATTTTTGAATTTTTATTTATTAACGAAACAATGAATGAAAAACAGATAAAAATAAATTCTATATTTTTTAAATTAAATACTAATATTAATTATTTTATAATAATAATAATAATAATTATTATTATTGATTAGCAATTTTGTCATAATTGTAATTATAATTAGTTAAAATATAAATAAAATATTTATTGTGTGACATTAAATGTATGATTATGCATAAGTAATGAGGTAAATGTTATTAATAATTAATATACTAATAATAATAATAATGATAAATGCAAAAATGCAAGCGTCCATTCTTAAAACCGTACATTTTCCATTTTTATTTATAAACAATAAACTTTATTTAATAAATGTTTAATTCGAACAAAAAATATAACTATTTCGAAAACTAACCTCTATTCAAATATTTTATAAGATTTTGTTCATTATTAACCTATACTATACCAAATGTTATTTGTATATTATATTTTATATTATACTACGTTGTTTTAACGGTTCAGTACATAATACTATCCTAATGATTCTGCCATCGTTAAGACGATACGAGAGCGCATGAGTAATGTACAGATTCTGTGAAAATATGTAGAAATAAAATAAAACTCATTTTATATTTGGGTATTAAAATGTTGATCTAATTATTATACATTTTTATAAGGTTAAGTTTACTCGGGATTACCTCGGAGCTAAAAAACGTACAATCGGGCGAACTAAATCGCGGTCACTGGTCATAATACTCTTAATAATATCATACGATTAAAAAGGATTTTACTTGTATTCACGAAGGATACTTCGTGAATACAAGTAAAAGTATTGCGTACACCGTGATTGTCGTTAATGTAAATTCTATGCTTAACATTATTTATAAACATTTTCGCTAAATCTTAGCAGTATTGAAAATGTGGTTGGGAAAAATTCTATTAGTAGAAAAATTTTCATTAGAAAATCGGCCGTCAATATACGTATGATAGGTATATTAAATATCGTTAAACAAATTATGTAAGTATATTATCATTTGAATAACGTTGTAGAAAACCTACAATAATTTTCAGACTCCGTAGTAGCTACCTACAATAACTTTCCAACTGATGGAAGGGATGATATACTATGAGATTTGAAGAACTCTCTACTTGTATTCTTTCAAATCCAATACTTTTTTAATCTCCTTGAAATCTTAAACATAATACAAAGAAAATTATGCTTTGATGATGTTTGTGAAAAATTATTTTCCAAGAATTCATGGAATAAAATTTTAAAATATTTTTATCTTAAAATAGTTCTAAATAAATCATACAAAATAAAAATTCTTTATTTTAATTAATCTATACACGATAGGCCAATTTAGATTCTTACAATGTACTGTTCGTAATTGATTGTTGATCAGATATTGAATTTATAATTTTATTATTATTTATATTTTATTAGTCAATTGAAAAGTAAACGGATTTTATTTTTTACTTCATATATTGTTATTTTGTTGTATTAGATTATTTTCAAATTAACCGACGGGTTTTAATATTTTAAAAAGTTTTTTGTTCTGTAGTATAAAACAGCTACATTTACATTGTCTAATATGTTTTAATCGAATCGTGAACCACATAATTACAAGCGTAATTTGAAAAATTGAAAAACTTGTTATACAACTACAATAAGTAAATAAGTATTTTATTATAAATTATTATTACCTATTAATTATAATAGTCAACAATATTTTATGTGATGTTATATCTTTTGTAGGTGGCTGTTAATTTATATATTATACGGGTAGTGTCCGAAGGATGGCTACATTTAAGATTAGCTGGCTAATGATAAGTGCGCCAAAGTTGTTGGCTAATGTCAACATTTCGGACCTTATCCACCAAAAATTAACATTATCTAGCATCACATGGCTAATGAATAAACATTTTCCAATTAAATAATTTAATCATATAAGTCATACTAAAAATTTCAATTTTAAGATATATTCTTTAAAAGTTTAAGTAGATTAATTGATTTTATTTGTTTATTGCTGCATTTTAAACTGAAGTATAATATTACAATTATTATAAATGTGTGTATCATAATTTTAAACTCATTTGATACCTAATAAATCGAGAAAACAAGATGTTTTATATTAAGTACTAAAAATTAGTATTTTAACTGCTTTAACCAAACTTGACTCGCTAATAGATGATTACAGATCGGGTACACAAATTTATGCAGATGCAATGAATATTTTAATAAATATAAATTTTAATATAATATTAAAAATACACACAATTGGGAATAATATTTAATATGCAATGTAGAAATAACGTTATTGAAAGTATATTACAGACATGGTTTACCTCTATCTAAGATATCATACAAATTAAAATTTAGTTTTTATTGTGTGGCTAATGTTATTTAGTCATTAGCCGAAAATGGTTGGATAGTGTTAATTTTATCGGCTAGTGTTAAGATTACACATTTGTATTAGTAGCTAAAATCCGAAAGGTTGATAATAGCTAATAACATTGGCTAAACTTATGATTGGCCATCCTTCGGAAACTAGCTGTAACATTTATGTAATACGAGTATAATATACTTTGTATTGTAATATATTTGGTATTGATAGAAATTTTAAATAATTTGCTTTTTATTATAGTTAAATTAAGAAAAAAATTGTATGAACAACAGAGTAGTTGATAACTGTGGTATTCTATTTCTTACAATAATATAACATATTAAACGATACGTAAGATCGAAATCTCTTCTAAATAATACAGGTGGTATTAAATCTTTCAGGGAAATTGCTAATATTATACATTGACATCGGGATTTAGATTGTTTAAAAGGCTAACTAGAGGTGATTGTATTGCAAATATAATATTACTAGTATATTATGTTTCTAAAAGAGAGATACGATGGTTTAACATGCTACAATATAATATATTGTAGCATGTTAAACCATGTTACAATATTATTGTAATTATAAACGACAAAATAAATGTTCTAAGATTTTCTATAATTATTACTACTAATATAAATTATACTGTTTATTTATATAAAATGATTTAATTAAAATTTATAAATCATTAGCAAAAAGTATAATAGTTAAATAATATTAATTTTAATATCTTAATTGATTATCCATAGTTTATTGTAGATAAAACTCTTAACTTTATCTATTGGCTATAAAATATTATAGAATTTTATAACCAATATATTTTAACATAAGTCAAAATCAGTAATTACGTTAATAATAACCGATTAATCTTAATATTATCCTACCATACTGATTATTCATGGAATTCAGTGCGTTTAAATTGCGAAATTGTTATCTAGAAAAGTTTTGTAATCTAACAAAATAATTTATAATCTGGACATTTTTTCATGAATGAATGAAAATTTAATGTTCTAACAAATGAATGTTAAAATTGATATTATATTAAAGATATTAAATATAATTTTGTTGATGATAGTTATATAATCTTATAATGGCTTAAAAATGTATAAATACGTGTTAATACTTTAACAGATCTTAATACATTTTTCGACTCTTTAATATATTTTTGCATATTTAATTATAAAAGCTCAAGAAATTAAAAAAATAATAATGTTTTCATAAGTAATAAATAAATTGTCCACGCTAAGAGGTATCACTAAATATTTGAGTTACATGACATTTTATTGAAATGGGATTTTCGGGGAACGAAAGGGAGCACCAAAATACATAATTTAAGACAAATTTCAAATGTTTGACCAAGATGGTACGTGCATGGGCAATATAACTTACTTTTTTTTAAATGGCAACACAATTTTTTTCATACATATTCGGATAGAGAATTTTTTTTTAAATAATTTTTGTACAAACAATTTTTTTTTTAATTATAAAATTGGCAAGAGGTTAAAGTTTAATATTTACGAATAATCTGGTTTTGATGAAATTTAAAGTATGTTTAAAAAATTAATACATGAAAATCGAAATAATATCTCCGATAATATTGTTAACTATATGTTTGTAGACAGACGAGACATAAATGAAGAAGACATTGGCGACATTTGTGGACTGACGAGTCTAAATTTACAAATAATGGTATAATGAATAAACAAAAGTATAGATTTTGGAATAATACAAATTTACTTTTGTCTTGAGAAACTAACTTTCAGTATGGTATACAAATGTAAGGTGTGGGTTAATCGATTGAAAATTCAGGTCTTTATTTTTATGATGGGACACTTATAGGTACCTAGAAGATATATATATATATATATATATATTCTTGTAAATTAATTACTTTTACTGCTAAAAATGATACATTGGCTAAGAGGGAAAATATGTATTTACAATAAGATAGTGCACCAGCACAAAATTCTATCATTGTTTGATATTATTTAAATTACATTTTTCTTAACAATTGTTAGGCATGGAATAATTCTCTAGACTTTAAGACTTTTAGACTTCACTCCATTGGAATTATTGACTTTTTCTAATGAAAACATTTAAAAATTGTTAAATGTACAAACCTAAAAATCAAGGTTCAAGATTTAAAAACAAAATATGACTGGCATTGAGAGGAGACCAACATTTTTTTTCGTATGGCACATTATTAAACTACATATCATATACTTAGTTATAATCAAAATGATTACAAAAGTGTCATAATCAAGATTTAATCTTAAAGTTCAAAATTTAAGTTATAAATTATAAATCATAAGTCTATGTCAGGTAATTTGATCCATTCTATAGCTTCGGCGATGATGTTGTGGATACCAGTCAGGACATTAGTGAAGTGTCTTTTTGTATACTCCATCACTAAGTGATCCATTGCTTGTTTGATATCACCACAGTCGAAAGAGGAGTCATTTTTGTACTTAAATTTTTATAAAAGGTGTCCAGAGGAGGATGGTAGTAGCTTGCTCATAGCCCTCCCTGCATCTGCCAGTTGTTTTACGATAATCCACAGAAAAGAGTAAATAACGGAGCATATCAATACCTTTAGTTGACGCTGAAGCTCAGCCAAACAAACATAGCATATACAATACACATACACAAGTGTAGACAAATATCACCTAAAAATGGTTCTTTTAAGGACCAAATAATAATGGATTTAGTAGCCAACATTTGGGTCCGTGAACTAAATCAAAAGTATATCTAGAGATAAATATAAAGTACTTAAATACTAGCAAAGATTATGAAAAGAGTACAAATTGACGTCACGTCAATTATATCAAATACAATAGATGACGGAGATGTTAATAAAGATCAAATAAATGCTGCTACATCAAAATTATTTAAGAATTTTAAAAAGTTTAGAATCATATTTGGAACATCAAAGCGGAAAATTTGAATAATTTATAATAGAGAACTTTAATTTTAAATACATGAATCTTAATTTAAAATTTATAGTGTGTAGATTTTTTTAATTTTCATTACCTTTAATATTTAGTCATTTCATTTTGGAAGTATAAATGGCAAAAATGAGAGTAAATTATGATAAGAAATAAGTGTTTTTTTATATCTTATTCATCTATAAACAGATATTTACTAATATTTGAGATATTATTCTGATTTTCAAGTATTAAATTGAAAATAATTAAAATTTCGTCAAAAGCAGATTATTCGTAAATATTTAACTAAAAAAGACTACAGCTTTGCCAATTTTGTATTCAAAAAAATTTTTTATACAAAAATTGTTTAAAAAATTCCTCTTTCTGATTATGTAAAAAAAATGGCGCTGAAATTTAAAAAAAGTAAGTTGTATTGCATATGCGTGTACTGCAGGGTCAAAAAATTGTCTGAAATTATGTATTTTGGTACCCCTTTTGTATACTCAATGAACTGGTTTATATTTAATAGTAGTGATTGAGATTCATCATGTAGATTTTTAATTGTTTTGAACATCATAATACTTATTATTTATCTCGAATCATTATAAAAGTTATTTTTTGTGACGGATGCATAATATATTTTTATCGAATTTTCAATTTAAATTGCTTATAGAAGAATAATTTGCTATCAAAGTTTTTCATTATCTCTAAAAAAATCATGTGATAAGCATTTTTTAAGTATTATGTTTGTTATGAGTACTTACCTCAAACTCTGATAGCAAACAAAAAAAAACTAATAACGAAAACGTGTTATGCTTAACAGTTAAGTGTAAATTAATATTTCAGTTGTAGTTTACCTATATCGTTTGCATAACGTACAACTTATCAATTATAATTAATCATAAATAGTTAAAAATAGAATTTTACATAATTATATTATTTTTAAAAAATGAAACATATTAAGCTCAATTTATAAGTACAGTTCACTATTATGTTCAATGATTAAAATTGGTATAAGTAAAAATAAAAAAACTGTAGAATTTATATTTTTAGGCCTTAATGGAATTTTGATGTTTTAAATGATATATTTGATTGAGATATTTTGCTAATTAAAGCGAAAGCAAATTTTATATTTGATAGAAAATCAAATTACAATTTTTTGTGTTGTTGAAAATATTAGTAAGATTAAAAATTACAATATGTTAATAAATTAAGATGACATCTGACTTAATAAAGTGTTATAAAAGAAGGGTAATGAAGTTTTGACACCTTTTAATCAGGAACGATCTTTTAGGTTAATATTTTGACGTAGGTCAAATAGCAACGGAAAAGCGTGCGTGACTTGTTTAAAATTATAAATACTTTTATTTATTTATATATAATTAACAAAATACTCCAAGTGACTGAAACAAAATGAATTTAACACGATTAAAAAAATGTATACTTAATTACATAATAACCATTGTTAAGATAAAGCATTGTTTTGTCATGCAATGTTGTTATAAATGGTATTTAAAAAAATAAACGTTATCATTTATTTTAGGAACATCGATAGAATAGTTTTAAGATTTTCATTCACGAGTAATATTTCGTACTATTTTAGTATTACTAATGAGTCCTTAATTACATTGTACCATCAATCATAGGTGAAATATTTGATTTAGTGTTATTATATTTAATATAATTTATATTATTTTAATTACTATACATACAATTTCTTATTACTTTCAGTTTAAAATATGTTCTATCTAACAAATAAATTATATTATATTAAATGTTACGTGTACCTATATAATTATTTTATAAACATTTTACCATTCAATTTTATTAAATAAGATTATAATATTATATTCATTTTTCCATTTCAGCTATACGAAAATAATTATTTTCTTAAGTTTCATAAGTGGAGTAAAATATTAGTAGAATGATTAAAGGTATTATAATTGATATCCTATAGTTATTTTAATCTATATATTATATATTTTTTAGTAATATAAATTTCATTACATAGTAAATATATTATTTTTTAAATAGTTAAATTGAATAAATATTGTATTCGGTCATAATGAATACATCAAATTATTATTGAAATGTTGAACGATTTAACGATCAAGGCAGTCATTAGGTACTGTTAATGTTGTCCACCAATGTCCGTTATTTAAGAGTTAATTATAATTATTATATAATAATTATTAATGTGTTATAAGTTTTCATGTAGGTTTTTTTATTATTTAATTGAAATATTGTTACTTAAATTAAATATTTTCATTATTTATGTTAATTATAATTAATATACTGTGGGCATCATGGAAATCTAAACATAATCGTCCAAAAAATAATCAATTTAAATATTGAAAACGTACGACCACTCACGGGTTGAATATGGAGGAATAGAAACCAATTATTGTTCATTATTGGCAGTCTTAATTAATCATTAAACATTGAGAAAGTTAGTACCTATTCATTTTAGTATTATTTCTAAAATAATGCACACCAAAAATGCAATTAACTCTACCTATTGGTTAATGTCTATTTAATTTTTCTTTATTATTCTCTATTTTTTTTTTTTTATAATTTTACTTTTATCGTATATGTTATTAATAATGTTTAAGAATATATTAAATTGCATACGTTTTCCCTAACGAAACTGTCTGTAGTTCGTTTAGAATTGTAATAAAGAGTAGACACTATCCTATTTTTCAACACGATAAAGCATTTTAAACTAAACGAATCACGAGATATCACAAGTTCATAACATTATTATAAACATAATCTATCAAAACGGCTGTCACAATTTTTACGTATTAACTTCTTAAAACCAGTTATAATAATTAAATAATGCTTTCAAAAAAAGCGAAAAAAAAATTACTATCTCTATTTACGATTTACGAAATACAAGAAGCATATTCGTAAAAAGGGAATTAAACGGGAAAAGCTTTAAGCAGGTGTTTTTTACAAATTAAAATATATCTATCGCAATCATTGCTGTAACTGTTAAGTAATATAATTATTATCATAGTGCGCAGTAAGAGAAAAATACGATATATAATATTGGTGTCAATATTTCTATTAAAAAAAGAGGGAAAGGACTACGTGTGCTACGTTCTATATTTTCATTTGGTGAAAAAGTGTATTGAGCACATTTTTAAAGTCTTCATATACTTTTACCGAGAACGTATGCCTTTTATTCATATTCAGTCTCTTTTAAAGCTTTATCGATGTTTAAATTATTTATTAAGTTTCAAAATAAATATAAAATAATTATTCATTTCTTAATTTACTAAAATCGGTAAAATATCATTTTAATGTTTTCAATAAACCTTCAACTCAAAAATCATATATCCGTGTTATGGCAGCGTAATGTATTTTTTGTCTGATCTATTTAAATTATTGTAAAAATTCTTAGATGACAATCATTAATCCTTTAATTGCTCTTTTCTTTTCAAAGTTTCAGATATACCTTTGTTAAAATAACTTTAATTTACACTTATATTGATTTTGAATGATTAATTTAATAAAATATACAATATTACCATGACTTATAAATATAAATGATAAATACATATTTCATAAAATAAAATAGTAGTATAAATAATACATTTAAGTATACAAATTATATATAAAACCCTTTACCTATATTTGAAAAAGTTAACAATACTATTAATAAATTAAAAATAAAACCTAAGTATTAAATGTTAAAAATCTGTGGCGGTTGTGTGATTCGACCATTATGGGTAACATATACGTTAATTTAAGTATTACCTTAATTCTAGTTGTGTATTTGTGTCGATACGTACGATTTGATCGGCGAATGCGACAATATATATGAATCATGTATAGCATTCAAGTACTATTATATTATATTATTTTTTGCGAAAATATTATATAAATATACACGCACATAAGGAATGTAAAGAGGATATTCTCCTATAACATCATCACTCGTTATCTAGTTTAAATACTTTATTATTAAATGTCTCTATTATTTGAAAAATAAAAAAAAATTATTGATTAATTATTTTATTAAAATTAAATTATTAAAAATTAAATTACATAAAGTATCGCTTAACACTATATATATTATTTTCAATTATAATTTCAAACAATTATTTAATAAGTCAAAGGACTAGCTCAATAACCCCTCTCAAAGGGGCTCTCTAAGATATAATAATGGAAATTATGTTATTGTTAAGTATAAATTATATATTAATGCATTGATGGCTCTGAGACAATATTATTATCGTAAAGAAAAATGTAAATTTTATGTTATTGAAGAGGAAAGGGATGAATGTATAGTAAAAGCGTTCGTAGTTCACCTCCAAACGTGAAATCCAAATAACATTTGTAAAAAGACCTAAGCCACCCATAATTGAGCTCTGGATCTATCTTTAATATGAATGTATTAGAAATTTTAAATGTGGTCTTGGGGACAGTTACATTTTTCGACAGTCCTCTCATTCATTATATTTTCCATTTTAATTATATATAATATGCGTATGGTCGATAAGTGTGGAGTAAAAACCTGTAGTCCCTTGGGAAATTATGTTACAATACACCACTTACGTATGCATAATGATCATGGTCTTTGATATTAGAACTATTTTTTCATGTGGGATCCAAATGCGATTAATTTTTTTTAACATTTTTTTTGGACATGTGCAAGCTCGTTCTGAGTGGAGTGAGGGGATTTTGGATCAAATTTTATGACCTAGATTTCTCGAGCCTCTTATGTCTCCTTATGTAAAATTGAAATGTATAGGTTTTCATTTTAGTTTTGACGATTATTTTATTATTAATTATTTTATTTTTAATTTATTCAACTTCGTACTCAATACCACGTTGGCCAAAATAGCGGTTGACTTGGAAAGAATAAAAATTAAAAACTAAAAGTTAAGGTGGGTCAAAATTTAAGGTCCCTCAATAGCTCCGACCACTTCTGCGTAAATATTATCAACACATTAGAACACTAAACATGGTAACGTGGAAGGGGTCTTCTGAATCCTTGCTTCGCTACTCAAAACGGTCAACGACCACGGTTTAAGTTATATCGGACGAATTATCGTGCAAATCGTATACGTACGCGTATACCACGATCAGAGTTGTGTGACATTATATTCAGGGCGTGATAGCCTCGGGTCGGCTGCAGCGGTGACAGCGGTGGCAGTGGTGGTGGCAGCGACGGCGGCAGTCGTTCCGGGACACACGCCCTGTAGATATACGCTGTTCATTGACTGGATCCTGCCATCGCAGCCGCCGTCACTATCGCTACCGCTGCCACCACCACCACCACCACCACCTTCACCACCACCGCAACACCATTAAACACCACCAACGCCGTCGGTTGTCGGTCCACCGGTCTGGCGAGCAACCGATCAGCTGTGCACGCGCGGCTCCGTTCAACATCTCACCGCGCGTGCCGAGCCCAGCATGTGGAGCGATCTGCCGACGAGGACGGTGATGCGATGACGGCGGCGGCGGCGGTGGCGGCGAATACTAATACGGCGACGGCGATCGCTGCGCGCACGCGGCCTGGCTCGCCGCCGCCGCATCTGTCTTTCCTACGTCGCGTACGCGAGGAGGAGGCCCCACACTCGAGAGTTGTCGCGCGTACACGTCCGACACACCCTGCGTGTCCTCCGGTCGGCCACCTTGGGGCGTGGACAGTGTTTGGCTTTTTTTATTTATTATTTTTTATCATCAACACCGCCGTCGTTATTGTTATTATTGTAAATTTTAGTATTATTGTTATTATTATTATTATTATTATTACCATAATTATTTTCTCACGAGTGAGTGATATATATATATATATATATGTATAATATATACGTGCGCTAGCCTTCGCGTGTGGTTTTTGTATCGGAAAACGCGTAAAAGCTCTGCACGGGCAACCGAACGCAACGCACCTGATCGGGTCTGCGACGTAATAAAATTAAAGTCTGACGCAGTACATGGTCGTCGATATTTACACGATTACAGAAACAACGAACGAACGGATTCAACGGCGTGTGCGTTTGCATCGTTGATCTGCTTCTGTTGCTGCAGTTGCTATTGACCGTCATCGCGGTCGTCCTCGTTGTCGTGACACGGTGTCGTTGTTTCATTACTACGCGATGGGCATACACCCGAGTGCTATGCGGTCGTCGTCGTCATCGTCTTCGCATAACGACAGGCAGATTTCGGTCAGATCGAGGCGATCGCAGGTATACGACAAAAGGGTTATATTATAACGTTAGCTGTCTTTTATTCTCATCCCGTAGTCAGTGGTTGTCCACCGTCCGTAGGATATTTCGTTTGTTCTTGGTGCGAATGTTGCGTTTGATTCGTGATCCATAAATATTTCGCGCGGAACAAAGAAATTTCGAGTCTCGCTCATCGCTAACACCGCGCTAAAAAGGATCCCCCATCCCCAATTACTGATAATATTAGGGGTAACGATACGTAATGTTAATGGACAGGTGTCTCCTCTGTGCCAGTTATTATTTAGCCACTTGAAGTTCTGTTTATTTACACGAATAAAAAAATGTACTAAATATGACTTATACGCGTATGTATCTGTATGCACGCGCACGCTGACCAGTGTTTTTGCTGGGTTACTTTTATGTGTGTGTTCGCGCACTCCCGTCCGTTTGCCAAAACGGCCTTTTTCCCGTGATGTATATACATACACGGATATATACACACACGCATTCGGGAAACGACGCCACTGCTTTTCCCGTAAAACCGTCTCCGGTCGTCGCGCCGCTCTTCTGCTACTCCGCAGTGGTGGGCCAACCGAGCGACAGGGGTTCATAAATTCGTTCGTGGCCACGGTTACGCGGCGCGTTGGATAGGCAATTCAGGTACACGCGCGTTCCCGCGGACGCTCGACTCTCGATCTGGTGAGTGGACGAACGAGTAGCGTAGCATTACATTATTATTGTACTCTGCAACTCAGCAGACGTGAGGGCGCCGCTACCGCCGCCGCCGTCGTCAATGCCACTTCGGGAAGGTTTGTGTTATTATGTGCAGTATAAAACTAGAACGTCGTACCGCCTTGTTGTACGTGTAATTCAGTGAATAATTTCAACTCAAATGCAGTATGGATAATGAAATTGATAATGTCCAGGCAGTGGTAATGCAATAGTAACGGTAAATTCAACACTATAAACCGCCAACTCGATAATTCGATTTTTTCACGATCTCTTAAATACTTAAGAGAATTCACTGCAATATGTAAAACAATATGATAGCATTGAACATCATTCGTAACAATCGTATCGTATTTTGTTAACGTGATACTGTGACTGCGGCTTACTGGATGATTCTCATAATGTGACTCAGATTGAAGATAATATCAGTAATTTGTGTTTTGCTCTTATTTGACGATTAGAATAAAACTTAAACAACTCTTACAGGATAATTTTAACTCAAAAATAATTATAAATCCGTATATTGTTCTCATATTTTCCGTACAATTTTACTGTTTTAGTATTTTGATAAATAAAATTTAAAAAAATAAAAAAGAATAATAAAACACAAGTTGCTCACGTTTTTTTATGAAGGATTTGATTGATGTTGAAAGATTCTGTTTAAATATATGTACGGTAATTATACAATAACATTATAACCACCTCATGTCTGTGTTTGAGCAACATTGGTAAGGTTTATAACGAGATTATAACGTATAAATATAAAATACGATATCATATTATGTATGATGTACATACATTATACGAATTTATGTCGAGCTTGACCCAATTTGCGTAACCTTCGGTTTTCGATGCGCGTTTTGACTGCGTGTTAATACTTCGTGTTTTGTCTTTGTGTATTTTCAATATTTTTACCATTACGCTTTCAATGGTATACAATCGTGTCGTATTGTTATTGTCGATCTATTTTCGTATAGCATCATTATTTGAGTTTTCCGAGAAAAAAGATTTACTTTCATGCACTGAACGAATCACATCGGGGATGGAGGGGGAAACGTATTGACATGTTGCGTATACGTAACTTCACGCGCTTGCACGTGTGCGTAATAAACCTCTCCGCTCATGTTATTATAGTTACCTAACCGAAATAATACCCAATCAGTGCCGATCAAACATGTTATAAGGTACAAGGTTTTGGTTGACCACTTGCATATAGCTTTAAAGTTACGCAACGAGCAGTTGGACGGATTTTTAATCCGATTGATGCGCGTACATGTTTATGACCATATATATATTTATAAGATTTTTTTGAACGGCGCAGGGGTCGCTATGTATTTATTTACTGTCTACGAGTCTACGTAAATCTACGATACTTTTACTCGTATGGTAACATAATAAATCTTTACATTTAACTTGATATATATATATATATATATACATATAGGTTCGTATACCTTTTGTGTAATAAAAGTTTCGAAATCGTCTCGTGTTTTTAGCATATATAATAAACCTACCTACTTTATTGTTTGGGAAACGAAAGCAAAGCGTACAGTTTTAATTATCGAGCAACAAGTTTTCAAAAGCATACTAAAGATATATATTTTTCATACCAACACTATCTTATGTGTTTTTTATACATCTCTTTTCCGGGATTACGCTTTTTATTATTTCAAAAATAATAGGAAAAATTTCACTGGTATATTCAATGGTTCTTCAGAATAACCTTTTAGGTTTCGTGTAATTTGACATTAATATTATAAACATTGCACTGGAGTAGTATGTTGCGTTTTTTATTTTTTTTAAACAACATTTCTCAGTAAGCAGTTGTTTTTATTATTACTATTATCATTGACATTCGAGAGTAATAAAAAAAAAGTAGATCTTATATAGGTAATATATGATATATTAGTTTCAGATCGATATTTAATACATTTTAATAAATTTGACAAATTACTGGCAATTCATTTATTTTGATTAAATGTAAAAATACTTCAGAGCCTACCAAATACTTTTTATTTATATAAGTGTAACTTATTAAAACGTTTCAAATTATATTTTTTATTTCGATATTATTATTATTATTATGAGGTAATTTAAATGGTATTTTATATTATTTATATATTTTACATAACATTTTTTATAAAATTAAATCAAAATTAAATGAAGGTCACAACTATATTATAATAAACAACAAATCTTTATATAAAAATATTTATTAGCATTTCGTTAAATATTTTCAAATTAAAAATAATTTTTCATCGACGAAATGTTAAAAAGTATTGTAATTATAATTTTTCACAAATGAAAAATCAAAACATTCCAGTTTTTAAATAGTTTTATTTAAATTTAACTAAACCATTCCTTGCTTAAATATTTTAACAGTACTTGTTTATAGGTAAAAATATTTTGAATAATTATCTTGAAAATACTGATTTTATTTATATAGATTCATGGGTAATTAATTACAAATATGTTGTGCAATAACACATAAGTATCATATACATGTAATATAAGAAAATAATTAACTTCAAATTTTGTATGGAGGAAAATTAAATTTTAATTTAACCGTTCAATATATAGTCAATATGTTAATATATTACTGACTGTTGACAATTCGTACGATCTAAAACTACGTATGATTATAGATTTAAATATTTATTATTTTGTATTAATTATAGGAATTATTGTTTTCATTTTCTGGAAACGTTATTAGTTTTAAATAAAATATATAATTTCAATACATAGTTCAGATAAGATTTCAAGAATTTTCTCAATAAATGAAAACATTTTTCTAATAATATCATAGATTTAAAAATCAAAACTCATTATATTTTTATGAGTATCATTTAATTTATTTTAGTTAAATTTAAAATTATATAAATAGTAAATAATTATGTGGAATTTATAAATAAACAAGAAATTATACATTGTGAACATTGAACAAAATTGGTACTAATAATATTTAATTATTAAAAAATACATTTTTTAAGCTCATGTTACTAAGCATAACATATAATAAAATTACAAAAAATAAACCAAACATATTTAATATTTCATAGTATATTAAAACAAATGAAAATTATTTATGGTTACAGATTTTAAATGAAGGCAGTCATTATTATTTTTATTTCTTTTAAAAACTAAATAATTAACAAAAATAGGTATTTATACTTACTATAATGGATACTTGATCACTTTAGTGGGAGTATAAAAAATGATACATAAAAATATTCGTGGTTTGAACTAATATTAATTAATCAGTTAACTATTTTAATTAATATTTATGAATCTATATGCTTTAAATGATTCAGTCATGATTATTGAATAATAAAATAAATATATTAAATAAATATCACTTGATTAATTTATCAACGGTGGAATTAGTGTATAAATAGAAAAATGTAAATTACTACATGTATGGGTCTGAAATATGTTAATTAAAACTTTAAACATTTATGAAATATAATATTTATATTATTATGTATGTCAGTAAGGAAATTATTGGATCTTTTAGGAAAAAGTAGCCCTTTAGTCACATCTTGTATGATTAAGTCTTTACGTAATAATTATTATTTATGGGCATTATTTTTTGAAATTTATTTATTTGATACGTTGTAACAAAATATTTTTAGAAAATTGTATAATGAAG
Organism: Sipha flava; assembly: GCF_003268045.1. Lineage (NCBI taxonomy): Eukaryota > Metazoa > Arthropoda > Insecta > Hemiptera > Aphididae > Sipha > Sipha flava. The sequence continues at coordinate 1,007,647 of NW_020273623.1, read as the reverse complement.
AATAATGAGTCTAAGTCTACTATTAGTGATTAAATAGCAAACTAACTCACCACCTCAATCCCCCAACAATTATAGTTGTGATGTACCTTGCTTATTTAATATAAAAAATAAAAACTTATTACATTCTCAACTATTATTATTATTACTTTGCAATTACTATTTATTTATTTAATTATTTATATAACTGTTCATTTATTAGTATCATTATTTCATTAATTAATATTCATATTGAAGCACCTCTGCTGGAAGATTTCTTTTCCTATCTTTATTTTTAATATTATTATTTACTATTTTTAACAATTAACCTATTATTCTAATAGAAATATATGGCATATTATAGAAATTTGAGAAAAAATGTCACATAATTGATTTGTTAAAATTAACAATAATTAAGTTAATACAAAAATTAAATTAACTTTTCATTATGTTATAAGTAGAAATATAACTACTATATTAAGAAGTTCCTGAAATAAATAGTTTTATTTAAATAATTTATATTGTAACCTGAATTATAAAGTTCTTAAAATGCTAATTGATAGTTTTATAGACTGAAACACGCAATTGTTAGTATAAAAAACTGTGTAAATCATAATTTATTAAATCATATATTATTTTTCTTAATGTATCTGGTTTTTCCTAATTTATTTTTGTATAATAATTATTTATTCTAATTGTAAGAACTTGTTTACTATCTTGATAATGAGTAAACTAATAAACATAAAAAATAAAATAATAAATAAAATTTTACTGAAATTCAATGTTTTATATGTGAAATATTTCATACTGTTTTTTTAGCGAACTCAAAAGTTGATATAAATAGTAATGTTAAATACAACTACACTTGTATTAGTTCTACATACTGTATTAATATAATCTACTGAGTTGAAAAATATAATACATTTTACTTTAATCTGATGAATAATATATGTATACACACATTTAATTTATACGACGATGAATTATTGTTAATCTAAAAATACTAACTTTTTCTAATTAATGCTAGATTAGTGATCTAATTTATTTTATGCTGGGGAAATAATTTTGAAAATTATTGTAATTTATTTTATGTGCAGTATGTAGTAACTTAATGAAGTTTAATTAATATTATAATTTTGACGGTGTCAATATAATACATATAAAATTCTTTAAAATAAAATGTTATTTTATGGATGAAACATAAGCTTGTAAAAAATAAAATGGATTTAATGTATAATTTTTTTTAAAACATTAATTTTTCCTTTATATATGTTTTCAGACCTATTAGAATTATATATAATAATATTACGATATGTCAATATTCGGTCATGTCTTCATATGTCATTTTCCAATTGTTAGAATAGTGGAATCATATATATATATATATATATATATATATATATATATATATATATTTCCGCATTCATTGTTCGTGAATTTTATCATAAATCATACTTACGTATTTATAAATTGTGTACAACAATATATATAAATTGACTGTTTGGTTGAGAACATGAAGTATTCAAGTGTACACAATACGCAACATTCCCCTTTTTATGCAAATTATTAAGTCAATTATTATAATATCTATATATGTTTGACAGTAGGTTGTATCTTTTTTTCGTTCATATAGTGTGTGCGCGGCGTGTGTTTTGTCGCGAACATCGTAACGAACACCGTGTGTACAAATTACTACGAAGTAAGAAGAATGAGTGTATCTACAATGTTTAGTAGCCCTGACCGTGATATGTTCCCGTGACGTCACGGGAGCCATATATACCCCCATCGATCGTGGGCGTTGTTAAAGCAGCCAGACCTTTTCGTAGGGCTGAGGTTTATAAACATAGCGCTATTGGGTCATATTTTTTCGAATAAAAATTATATTGACAATAAATCTTAAATACTTCGATCATAATCTTAAAACACAACTTATCGACTATAAGTAATATAATTAAATTTTATACGTAGTAATATTATCTGTAAAAATGAATAAATTAGAGAGTTGATTAGCTGATCATTATATTATTATAAAATATTCAGTTTATCATGACATTAATCATAATCATAATCATAATTAATCATAATCGACAAAAAAAAGTAAATTTATTATTTAAAACAAATATTTTATCTTTTATTCTTTTTTGTTTTTATCCAATTTTAATTTACGGTTAAACAATTTAATTCTTACGATTTAATTATTGAAAAATATTATATTTTCAAGAATAATTATTTGTACGAGTGCAGTTGTTTGTATTCTTTTAGTCTTGATTATGAACTAAATTCAAATAATTTACATATTGATTATATTACTGTATACTCTATTAATGCCTTATATTAAATAAAACATTATTAAAATGTTATGGTAAAAACATTAGATAAAAATGAAACACTTGAATTATTTTATATAATTAATAATATAATAATACTTGTATTAAATCTATCAAAACAATATTTCTTTTCGTATTTTATATATTTTAGTTAAGTAAATTCGAAGTATTTTCCAAATAGGTATTATAGAAACTACTTTGTCATACTCATTTTTTAATTTTTATGAATATAAATTAAATTAAATATTATAAGTACAATTGTCTAATGTCTAATATTTTTCTTATGAACAGAGAATGGGGGAGGACGGTGGAGGGTGGTGACCAGAACAGTCGCAGGGGTTGGACATGGGCAACAAACTGAGCTCCTGCGGACCTCTAATCAAAAAATCATACAGATACGATGATGTTTCCGGACCTTTTCAAAGCTCATCGAGAAGAAGAGATGGTCATATTCTCAGGTGATTTTTCTCAATATCATAATATATGTAAAAAATAAATTAAAAATATATTTAAAAGCAAAGAAATAATTTTTAATTCTCATAATATCTTAGATCGTATATCAGACCAATGATGAAATTAATTCTTCTAAATAAATTAAATAATAAATAATACTTTATTTGCTATGTAGAATATTGTCATATTATATTTAATTATTAATTCAAGTGTATATTATTTTGCGTAAAATAACATAATTTATAACAGTATAATTAAATTGACAAGTATAGAATAGATTTAAGCATTAAATGTCGAACAAATAAAAATACATTATGCATTTACAAAATACAAACAAATTGTTTTGAAATTATGTTGTTTTTACTAATGGTACAAGTAAACACATAAATAAAAAAATATAATTTGAAGGACAAAATATGTTTATCAGTTTCTGTAATCGTTATCAAATTCAAACGAAAAAATTTATAATTAAATTAATTTTTAAGAATGTTGCACAAATGTTAATTTATATGCAATAAAATTTAAATTATTTTTCATCAAAATTTTAGTCAAATTTCATTAATTTACAAAAAATATTATATACTTTTTTTTATACGTACTCCTTTTACTACCTTTTAGTATTATGTTTATTGCTAATAGTAAAAAAAATAAAAATAAAAATACGTTTGTATATTTATTTAATTAATTACATTTTAAAGCATTTTTAAAACCAATCTGGACATACGGTCTTCAACTGTGGGGTGCGGCCAAGAAATCGAATGTAAATAAAATCCAAACTTACCAGAATTAATCTACGTCAACTTATTAATGCTCTGGCCATACATTTAAAATCTAAAGCTCCACAATGATTTACATGTTAAAACGATTGAAGAAGAATCTGTATTATTTTATAAGCGATTCTTTCGTTTGGCAAACCATAATTGCCCACTAATCATTAACTTAAATAACTTAACACTTACCGATAATCATCGCCGTCAACTGAAAAGAAAATGGTGCAGAGATATTTTACCTCTCAAACCTTCTTTCTCCTCGAATTTAGTTTTACCTTGTATTCCCCGATCATTCCTCAAGCAAAAAGTCACTAATGGATGACTTCTTAATCATGTATATCATGTTTTCTATCTTTTATCACTTATACTTATGCTAAGTGGTATAGATCATATTATTATTATAAATATAAATAAACAAATAAATAAATAAATTTTAACAAAACGATAAATTTACTCAAAACAGATTTCTGAACATTTTTAAATTATTCAAATTTGCGGAGTTAAAAATGAAGAAAAAACAATTGCACATGAAATAATTTAACATTAAAGAAGATTATTATTGTGTGAATTATATTGATTTTCCTTGTAGATTACATGGTTGTGTGAAGCCAAGGTTTTAATCATAAGTAGAGTTAAGATTTATATGTATACACATATTCCAACTATGACTAAATGATTTAAGTAAGACAAAAGATAATTTCGTTTCAAATTATTTGTAAAATGAGCCATACATAATATTACATATTTGTACAAGTTTCTCCATAAAAGCTTATTTTTACATAATTTCTCATTCATTTTATGTTTTTCTTACACATTACACAATTTTGATAAATACGATTTTAAATTTTGTCAATTGTATAATCTTTTAGTAATTTGATGTCAATATCGTGTTTTTCTAAAAGTACGTGCAAAAATAATACCAGTCATTAAATGTAATTTATTGTGGAAATCGGATTAGGTTATCGGATTTTACGATCTAGATATATGGTCATCAATAATATATCAAAGAATAACAAGCATTTTTTTTAATGTGTCCTAAACTACGTTGGAGTACTGACAGTAAGCAGTACATTCACAAGACTACTATAACTTAATGAATGTGTCGTGTGTATTTGTGTCGTGTTATATCGCAGTATTTGCAATAACTAGGTATTGTGTGTAGACGCATAATTTAGAGTTGACTTTGTTAATGTTTTAACTATGCCTAAAGTACATATAGAAAAGTAGCATTTAGAAGGGGAAAAACTAACAAGCATGCGCAATAATTTCTTCATTTTCATAGCGATTATGAGATTTTGTATCGTTTTGGGTGTGAAAAATATGTTTCAATTGTACAATAATTTTTAGTTGTAGAACTTATAGGGACCACCAAAAATAAAGAAAATAACATTTTAATTAAAGCAATTTTTTGCATGCGTCACATCTTTAGGTTCTACAAAGTTGTTACCTAATTTTGATCTTGCTTGAGCTTTTATATGTGCAGATATACCAATCTTCAAGTTGCAAAAAAATCGTTAAATGGATTTTTATCAAAGTATTACCAAATACAGACCAAACCGTAGAACATTAAACTTAGAAAATTTGAGTATGTATATGGTAGTGCTCTGCACGGTCCGTAATTTTAGGGACTGGACCGGACTGAAAATGTTAAAAAAAACCTACGTCAGACCGAACCGATAGCTACATTTAAATTTAGACCGGACCGGACTGAAAATTTAAAATAATTTGTTAGAGTGAACCGAGACCGGACCGCCGGTCCGAACTAATAAATTTCGGACTGTAAAAGGTTTCGGACCGGATTGCGGACCTATTTTTTTTTCTACCATACAAGATCCCAAGTATAATATAATATGATAGAGTGGACAAACAATCCAAACTAAAAAAATATTGCACCATAAAAATAGACTATAGTAAATTTATATTTAAGTATAGGTATATTAGATATAATATATATATATATATACTACACTATACTATACTCGAGTTGTAACACGAATCTTAAATAATAAAGTTCACAAATTAAAATGGTAATAAATAACAATATCAAAACTATTAATAATCTATACGAAAATATGACACATATAATTTGTTTTTAAAAATAACGTGAAAATATCAAACTACTTGTTATCTGGCCCGGCTAATCGATTATTTTCCAAGTATTACCGTTCACAGACATCATCGACAAGAATGGAAAGAAATTAGAAGTGCACATTTCATTTCCAATCTCCGTTTCCTCAAAATAATGTATAGATAAACTATAATTAATATAAACCAAGATCATAATGTACGAGTATTTCATTGGCAGTTGTATACAATTATATATTTGGATGGTGCGGCGTGGCGTGGCACTTTCACAATATTCCATGTTACCTGCACCATAACGAGAACAATAATAATTTTTCTTGAAAATATGTTCGATAATAAATTATTAATAGCCAATAGGTACCATGAACAGCTTTGAGATATATATAATATACTAGGTAGTACATACAATTAATATAAAATAACGGTGCTAGGGTAAAATACTGATTCCCATGGGCCATAATGATAATATTCGTGTTATTAATTTTATAAATAATGTCTTTATAATTTTAAATCATTGTTCAATAGATATTAGATTTGAAACAAGCCGTAATATTAGCCGTTCATTTTAAACTAATCGGAACCGATCGGATTATCGGGATTATATTTAAGAAATCGGACTTAACCGAAATTAAATTATTATAGTTTAAACCAGGACCGGATCAAAATTATTCAAAAAAATATTGATTTGGACTGAACCGATCTTTCACCTATTTTTATTCGATAAGACCGGACTGATACAGACCAGACCGTGCAGAGCACTAGTATTTGGTATCTTATGCAATCAATATTCTAAGGATTAATTATATAAATTGTATTTTTTATAAACTTCCATATTTTAATTTTTTTAATACATTTATATATTATACTTATTTTCGTTTTTTGAATACCTATAAATCCGAACTTTCATAAGTATATAAAAAAATATATAATATTATACTTAGAAAATAATATAGACAGTATATTACTATAGTTTGTAAGAAACGTTGGATTAATTTTTTTTAATTGATAATAGATAACAATTTTATTATTAAAATATCTTGATACATTTTTACTGTATCAAATATATTAATTTATGTAATCTCATAAATGATCTAATTAGGTTATAATTAATTAATTTTTATATAGTAGGTTTTACCACTATAAATAATTTTTTTTTATAGTTTCCTAATATGAAAATAAATGACATTTTTGTATAGATTGAGAAATATATATGAATACAATTTAAAAAAAATAAACTAAGTTTAGCATATAAGAACGAATTTTAAATCTAAATGTATTATATTTTTCTTGGCGTTTACTATTTAAACTCTGTTCAAAGTTTATTGCATTAAAAAAAAAAAAAAAAAAAACTTGTGGAGAAAACGTTTTATATTTCACGTAATTTTACAATACATTTTTAATCTTATTATTTATGAACTATCTAAATATAATTATAGATTATGGGCCGAAGTATTTCACGTGAGTGCCAAAGGAGAAGAAATAAAATGGCAACAAATATCAGAAGATCTCGTTCCTGTAAATATTACATGCTTACAAGATGGACCAGAGTATATTTTTCATATTACTGCTTACAACAGCCAAGTGGAAAAAATCATGGATATTCGTCTGGTTCAGCCAGGCATGTTACTACATTTTTAAAATTTTTTGAAGTTTTTTTTGTGTTGCATTACTAATAAATACAATTAAATGTAATTTCAGGCACAAAAATAGGGTTAGCTTCAGAATGTTTTGCATATTGGAAAGAACCACATAGTAATGATACTTGGGGCTTAAATTTTACATCACCAATAGATGCTAAACAATTTAAAGAATGTTGTGTAAGTAAATTTATATCGTTTCATAAAATCAAACTAATCTTCATTGATATATTTTAGACTCCAACTGTGAAATTGTCTCGGAAATCGTCTTCTTCGTATTCATTAAAATTAGATACTTCGAAAAGGCAAAATACAAAGGTAAGAAGGAAACCGGTATCAACACCAACATCACCAAGCAGATCGAGAGAGCCACAATGTACTTGTATGACAGCTGACCAATTTAATAGGCTTAGGGCGCAAGATCCAAGATACAATAAAGAAAGATGTTCGTTGTTTTAATTAATTTATATTACAATTTTAAACTATTACTGGAACATATAATGTACATAATTAATTTTCGTTTTTAGCTTCAACTTTACCGCGTTCTCACACTCGACAAATTTCACTTGGAGATGGACCATCGGAAGCTGATAAAACGGCAGTACTTGAAGATACGTCCAAACAGACCATATCCCGAAGCTCAAACACGAGAGACAGAGAAACTGCCACGCCCGGTGGGAAATTAAATATCACTGGAACTGGGTCACAAACAGAACAGGTAAATTAATATAAATATTTTGGTTAATTTAAAGTAAAATCCTGTAAAAATATTCTGTATAGGGTCAACAGGAAAGTTATAAAAGTGAAGGAGTACAAACAATCGGTGCTAAGACTACGTCTACCACGGGGACATGTACTCCAAGAATGTCTTCTAAAGACTATTCTGAAGGGTACGTGGAGTCAGACTTATTTAAACCAACGACAACAACGAAAAATCCACGAAATCAAAATAAAACATATAGAGACGACTACCGATATAGAGATAGTAAGTTTATTATTAAGTTTATAAAAATGATTTTCAACTGAATTTACGTTTCTTTAATATACTGATAAAATTTTACTATCAACTTGGAAATAATATTCTGGAGATTAAAGTCTTTTGATTAGTTTTGAAATAAAATAGGAAGTAGCTAACCTAACCTAAACTAGTTTTGGTTTAGTTAAGTTGAAGTAGGTATCAATTTAGTAATGAAGAAAATAAATAATATATATTTTAGATAAAATTGTTTTTTAATGTATAGATTATTTGAACTTATGGAATATTTACTTAAATATATTATAAAAATGAAGTATGATAATTCTTTGAATATTATTCAGATATGGGAACAATGAAACGCACATTAAAGCCAATGCCGTCGTTAGAAAGTCCTGTTACTTCACCAGAAATGACTCGAAGACGTGGTTATAGTTATTACCATCAACCACCACCAGTATCTACAATGACACCCCCTATACCACAATGTCCAAGGCAATCATTATCAGAACCGGAATCGAATGTTAAACATAGAAATTCTAGATTTAATACTTCAGGTAAGGTCATCAACAAATTTGAATCTGAAAGAAATTTAATTATAATAATTTGCTTGTTGGTTTTTCGTTTATTATTTTAATTTAGGTTCCCGCTCATCATATGACATTGGTCGAAATGGTCAAGTAAGAGACCCCAGAGGACTGTACTTAGAACTAGATCGAAATGGACGACCTACTCCAGCTGGAGATGCTTCGCCACTATCCGATAACGCTATGTTTGATAATCAATGTTATGCGACTACACCTAGCTCAAGCAATGGTAATTCCGACCAGGATCAGAGTAACAATAAAGGCACATCAGGTCCGTATGCATGACCAATAAAAAGCATGCTGGACCGGATGGTCATTAGGTAGAAAAATTAATTTAGGGCTGTGTTCATATACTACAATAAAGTAATATTTCTTAGCCTATTTATAACAGCGACAAACTAATGAAAATTTACATACATTGATACCCACCAAGCAATATAAGAAAATAAGGATTATTGATAATAACAAAATAATTTGCAATAAACTTTGCTTAACTTCATATCTATATAGATTTTGTATTAAATATATTTATTTTTATTATTTTTTTTTATAGCTACTAGTTTAATACTAGGATAGCTCAACGATTACAAATTACATTTACAAGGAATATAATTTACAAGTATTTTATATTTTAAAGCCAGCTTCTAAAATAAAAGTGACTATAATTTTTATAATATTTTAAGATATTGAATTGAATTTGAAGTGGAGATTAAAACAAATGGTAAAGCCCGTGAAGCAGGGAAATCAAATAAAATATGTGGAAGGTTACAGATACATTAATTTAAATTAAGTGTGCAGAATGGAGGGTCATTTCGGTCGAGTTTAAATGAGTGACTAGATAATAGTTTGTGTCCACTAGGTAAACTATTAAATTAGACATTATGTGGTCTACGCAAAAGTAAATTATTGAACCAAGTTTGTCTAAGGATATTTGGAGTAATATTTTTATCTCGAGGCGATACTCGTAGGTAGGTTATTCCAGTGGTAGTACCATAGATTGAAAATGTATATTTTTATCAAAGGGGAAAAATCAGACTTAGGAAATCGAGTAAAATAAAAGCAGATATTATTAGAATGGATTTGGCTGGTATATCAACAATCTCATTGCCAATTATTCCAGTATGACTGAGAATCCAAAGGAAGTGAATATTATAATTTAATTTAATCATGGACCTCCACACGAGCTTGCTCAGTGAGGCCCATTAACATTGTACACTATATTATGTAATATGTTTATTTTTATGTAATATTTTGTATATTTGTAAATAAATAATAATAATAATAATAATTTATTTAAATAGAAATAAGTGACCTAATACGAAGAACCAGTGGTGATAGACGTGAGTTGAATGGGTTAGAGGTTAAGGCTTGAAGGCATAATGTTGAGTCAGAGGCTATTAAATAGTTATTTGGAGCAAAATTTAAAATTAGTGTTAAGACTTCAATAATGACATATCACTCCGCCGAGAAGGAAGAAGATGAAGGGGATGAAGTGAATTTATTTGTAAAAGAGACATGTAAATCTTGAATATATCTGGAAAGCATAGCTAGCAGAAAAGGGAGAGAGTGATCCATCTGTATAAACAGCGATAAAATTTGAGAAATGCTCATTAAGAAAATTTAAAAATACCACATTAACCAAGGAGTGAGATATTTCTTTAAGATCCTTAGAAAAAAAGTTTAAAAATTAATAAATATATTTATTCACTCTGAATACATTTTATCGAATAAATTGTTTTCATATATCTCCAAAATAATATTAAATATAATTTTATGTATTGATACCGTTTAAATTATAATGTTCACAATTTCGACTTATGATTTATCTCGTGACGCATTACCTATTTCAATTTATTCTTCGACTCGAAACTGTATCATTACACAGATTTTGAGAAATTTGTGGTATCCAGAAATTTTGAAAATAAATTAGCTACAGATATTGTATGACGTTTTCTTGGAAATGTAGTTTACTTCACATGTGAATACAGTAAAAGCTAAGAGAGATATTTCACTTGCTATAGAACTTTTGAAATATTGTTTGACGCGTATAATAAAAAGTGGGCATAATTAAATAAATAGCAAAAAATGATAATAGTTATCATATTGTAAAAATGAAATGCTAATTAAAAGAATATTGATTTAGTAAAAGGACAAAGACAAGTTAATATATGACCTATGATAATATTGATATGTATTTCCTTATTTTAAACTATAGGACGTTATCAAAAACACGATAATCAAGCAACAAGTACTCCAGGTTCACCAACTAGTCGACTTTTACTTGAATATGAAATGCACTTACGAAATACTTTAGCACGTGGTATGGATGCTGAGAGTTATAGTTTGCATACATTTGAAGCACTATTAACACAGAGTATGGAAAATTTAGGTAACATAATAAGGAACTCTTTGGTGTTTACATGCGCTTATACCGTAATTATATTTTTAGAAATGGCCGAAAAACTACCTCCATTAAATTCAAGAAGTCCGTATCCAACAAGAAGACGTCAGTACATAAAATTATACTTTTTGGTTTTGTTTTCTTAAGTTATATTTAAAATAATTTATATAATTGTATTTTTAGGCCCTATGAGTGCGGGTGGCAGCTTTAATAGATCTTTTACACTTCCACATCGGATTGAAAGGTCGTCGAGTGCTACCAAAGAAGGATATTATAGTGATAGGCAAGATGCAGCAAGAGAACGAGACAGGGAACGAGGATATTTATCTGATCATGCTCTTTCTAGGTAAAAGTCAACCTTATCAGTAACATTTTAAGTTAAAAATTATTTTAAATTTGTGTCCACTATTTATTAATATATGACAAAAATAAATAATTTGAGCATCTACAAGAATAATTATAATAATTCTAAAAAGACAATTGGTTTTAAAAATAATTGTTTATTATTAATTTAATTCAAATATTTTAGTAAACATTCATAGTGAGAGAATTAGTAATTAATTATTATTATTTTATTAATTGCATTGATGAATAAATCATAAATTATTTGATATGATATTTTACATTTTTAAATTTAAACTAGTTAATTAACTATATAAAATCAGTCAGAATATGAATATAAGAGTTAATTTAAAAAAAAAGTTTTTAAATCATTAAAATTTTTAATTGTAATTTTAAATATTTATTAAATTTTAATTTATGTTATGTATTACACATAACACATATTCAAAATTGTATTCATTTGAAACTTAAATTATAATATAATTTATTTAATATTAGTTGAATATTACAAAGTGTACTCGTTAAAAAAAATCAAATATGTGTAATTTATAGTTATAGTGATTAAGCTGTTTCATATACTCTGATATGATATGAAGGTGATGGAAAACTATTCACCAGTTTGAACATAATGTTTTAGAATTTTATAATTTGATGATTTAATTTACAGTTGAGTGTTGGAAAAAAAATAGAATATATTTTAACTTATTACTATGTTTATTACTTCATGTCATTTTAATAGCGAAATTAATTTTACTAAAATACTCATGAAGTATTATTTTGTTCACACAAGCTATTATTAAATATTATAGACTGTATACATTAATAAGAATCGTGTTAGTTGTTTAGTGCATAACATAATATACATAATTTTAATCCGTTTCGTAATTATTTAAATACGTTATATTATGATAAAATAAATATTTCAGTTTTTTGCAATAAATCTTATATATATTTCGATATTTTCTGTATTCTGGTCAGACGGATTTAAATAAGCATTGAGTTAAAAATATTTTCAAAAAATATCACTAAAAACCACTGATATAATTTAAATAAAAAAATAAAATTATATTTATATAGTTTTAACTATTTAAAAGTATTTAATGTGGTATCAAATTCATCAATATTATTTTGAGCTCAGTAACTTATTTATTTATAATTTAATGATTGATTGAATAATAAAAGAAAAGTGTATTATAATTTTCAAGTAAGGTAAAAGATTTATGGTTAGATATAATGCAATGGTTTTTTTACTTCTGAAAATTTTTAAAAGTTAAATTTCAAAAATATTATATTATTTAATCTTATGATATAAAAGTAAATTAAATTCCAATTTTTATGATTACTTTAAAAACATAAAAAAACTAAAAAACTCGCAGTGTGAAATAAAAACATTTAATTTCTTGCCTTATGTAGAATATATACATATACTATTCATAATTTACTGTATTTCAATATTATTTAAATTATATTTTAAATTTCATATAATCGTTTTTCAAATTGTATGTATTTAGAATAAAAATGAAAATTAACACCTAACTTTTTTAAATGTGAATTATTATAAAGAATTAATTATAACTATTTGATTGTTTAAATTACTATTTATTCTACATAATACAAGTAAATAAAACAAGTTTTTTTTAATGATACTTTTTGACTACTGTTGGCTTTGAAAAGTAAAAAAAAGAATATGTCATAAGAGATAAACAAAAGGCGTTCTTCAACTAGCTTTAATTAAAATATTATATGATACAAGTATATAACTAAATTATTTTTAATTTTAAAATTTAATACAAATAAATCCAAACCTATTTTCAGTGAACAATGAGGAAAATATCCTCGTAAAATTTACAATAAATTTAGTTAATATTTATTTAAATATTATTAAGTTCACTTGCTTAACAAAAATAAATTGAAAAAGACTATGATGACTATGATTGTTAGTAAAAATTTATGAGAAAGAATATATTGGTTATGTATGATAATTTATGGTAAGTGAATTTTACAAACAGTTGAAACCAGTTAAACTTTTTATTTGATATATATTTGAGACAAGAAAGAATACATAAAATGTAAATGGGCTATTCTAAAATAAACAAAACAAAAATAAGAAGCGTTGGGTGTTTTATGTAATATGAGAATTCCAATGAGGCTAAAAGGTAAATTTTCCAGGAGTATAGTGAGATTAACTATGCTAAATAGTTCAAAGTGTTGGGCAGTTGACAGGAGAATAAAACAGAATATGAGCGTTGCGGAAATGAAAATGCTTAGATGGATGAATGGAGTGTCAAGAGAAGATAGAATAAGGGATGACTATATGAGAGGTAGTATTAGTATGACGTCTATATTGGAGAAGATGAGATAAAATGGACTAAGATGGTTTGGACATAAGATGGACGAAAGAAAATGAATACAGTAAGTGTTGTTATGAAAATGAACGTTGAAGGGAAAAGAGGAAGAGGAAGATCAAAAAAGAGATAGATGGATACGATAGAGAATTATATGAGGGCCATTGGTATGTGCGTAGGGAATGTAGAAAATCAAGGTGAATGGAGGTTTAGGATAAAGTTGGCTAACCCAAAACAGTTGGTAGAAATGGGAAATAGAAGAAGAAGATTATTTATGTAGTCACTTATGTAATACCTCAATAAATAAAATGATTACTTACCCTAAATTAAAATATATTTGGACTACTTATATATTTAATTTTAATAATAAATAAAAGAGGATTTATATTAATGAGAATATCTAAAAACTTACATACTTCATTCATGATGATTCACCATGGTACATTTGTAATATTGTATGGTTATTTTAGCAACAGATGTGCGAACTGTTGGAATGAATCTGCTCGAGCTCAATGGTTTAGACATAGCGATGGTTGGCGGTGTGGATCTTCAGCTATGGGAAGTAGTGCATCGAATACTGGGGTTCCATACGGTTCATTTGATGGAAATCACGTCCATCATCATATAACAACAGCAAGGCCCAACAAAAGATCTGCTTGGGAGTCCTTGCCATCACTTCGGCATGAAAACAGTCTTATAGCAGATAATGGATGTAAATCTAATAGAAATGAGTCATTCGAACAAAGGTAGTCAAATTAACAATTTTTATAATAATTTCAATACTTAAAGAGTATTTTTATACTCTTTAATTAATTCATTTATATTTGATAAGCGAGTTTAAATTCTAATAACATTAGGATGTAAATTAGATTGTATTTTTTTCTGTTGTAAAAAAATAAGTATTAATCAAGTCATATTTAGAAAATTTCCGCAAACAAAAGTATAAAAAGTAATAAAAATAACTTTGATTGGATATTAAATTTTCTAGAAAGTACTTGTCAAGGAAAATGAAAATAAATAAATTCAGTGTTTCTCAAAAAACATAATATAAAGGAAAATATTTTATGAAAATAATTCCGGGTAAAATGTTATCCAGGAAATGTTTAATTTAAAAAAATATAATCAATATAAATAATTTTGTATGGACAAATATTAAAATATTTCATTAAAAAGAGAAAATCATTTTACAATTTTTATGAAATTTTATTGATTATACTGAGATTTTAAATTATTGAATAGTTTAGGTTTTTTATATGTTTACATTGAATATAAATAATTTACGATCATAATACTTTCTAATTTAATTTTTAAATGTTATTGTGTACTATTTATATTAATAGAAAACATTAATAATGGAGTTTTTTTATATTAATGTATTTATAAAAAACTTGTTTAGAGGTAATGGTCTTAAAAGAAAAAAATATGGTGGGATTATAGTTACCTTAATTATATTACACATTTATTTTTAACACGAGTCATCAAATAATAAATAAAACATGAACCAGTTATAATAATGAATATAATATCAATTTTTTATAGGATGTTTGAACGGCAAGATAGTGCAAGAATGGATTATATGACTGAAAGGGAGGCTAGACATAGTTTTAGCGGAATTACACAGCAGACTTCCGTTGAAAGTACAGATTCTCGTCTTTGCTATCTTACATCATCGGAGGTAAGTTAATTTTACTTTAAAATAAAAAGTGGCTGCATAAACAATAGTATTATAGTAAACAGTTTCAAATATACTACGATCTTTTCATTTTAAATCGAAAACAATTGTTATTGTATTTAATAAACATAAATAGTTTATATATATATATATAATATATTGAATGTAAATAATATTTTAATTACGAATTATTGTTAACCAAAATGAGAAGTAGATTTACATAATACACGAGACATATTAATATTAAAATAGAAACATATTAATGTATAGTGAATTTACTTAAATTATAAATGGTAAACAATTTACTGTTAATTGTATAATCATATATTAAATATTCTAAATAGTAATTTAATCATAAACTGTCACTTACAATCAGAATCAATTTATAAATAAATTACTGATTATAGTGATCCAAAGATATTTTCAAGTTCACAAAAAGTGTAAAATAGTTTATAAAATAAGAGCTTGGTCAATTTTTTTAAAAATTATAGTTATTAAAATATACTTTTAGATAAAATTATATATTATTCTCGAATAATAATTTTAAAGGGAATGTATCTAATATTATTTAAACAGACTTGATAATTTGTGCTTCCAGTAAGTTCAATATTCGTCATAAAGATTTGACTCTACCATATCTCATTAATTCTATTTTATTTTTCTTAGCGTGTACACTAACAAGTTGCTGTGTGCAAATTAACTTCATAGACATATAAGTTTAATTAATTATTCATGGTATATTGGTTTTAAAATAAAATAGTCCTAAGTCAATATAAATTTAGATTTAAAACAAACCGCTAATTGAATAATTTCAAGTTATAATAAAGTATATACATTTGTAGCTCATAAAATTAATAAAACCAAAAAAATGAACTTCTTCGTAAGAATGATAATATTTCGGATATACATTTTATTTAAAACCTATACACTGTATTATGTAACTTATTGATCTTATTTATTTGACTATACGCTTGGAGTCTGATACCTGATACATATGTTTACAAGTATTGTATTTTGTGACATAACATACAATATTCGAATAAAACTTTAAAATTTTCTGGAATAATTAAATCAAAATTTAGAAAATAAATATTATATGAAATAAACTTATAACAGAATTGTAACGTTTATGATGTGGTATGATATTTTTTTTATAATGATAGATACGTTTATTAATCAAATAATCATATATTACGTATAAATACGAAGCTAAATAATTAAATCACATACGTTGTACAATATTTATTTACGATTTTATTTTTCAAATTGATAAAAATATATACATTACAACTACACTAATTAAATCTTAAGTTAAATAATTGTTTATAGTTTTAAATAAGCATAATACTTCATTATATTGAGAACAAAATAAGATACTTTTAATAAAAACTACCAGTAGGTGATAATTGTAAGAAAATAAGTTCATCAAAATTATACTTTGAATAATTTAAATTGAACTTGCTGTACATTTTAAGTTATGAAATGTATAAATGTTATTATTAATTACGGTGGTTTATCCTATAAAGTTACATTAAAAGTATTATAAAAATGTCGACAGCTATAACATTTGCGTGTTTATAACTATAGAAAAAAAAAAATGTGGAGCTGGTTATTTTATATTATTTTTATTAATACCGTAGTTAACCATAAATATCAAGTATTCTCATTTACTTTAATGAGTGATAATAAATTCACACTGTCAGTTTTGATTCCGAACGCATGTGTTTAATACTTGTAGGTAGGCATCCTAAATAAAATAAAAAACACGTGAGTTGGTATTTATTAATAGTGTTCAATTACTATGATACAAAAAAAAAACTGTAAAATAATATATTCTTTTGAGGTGATGGGAAAAAAAAAGAAAAAAATATATCTCATGCATAATTTTTTCGAAAAATATATGCGAGTACATATAGTATGCAAAAGGGTAACCCGGTGTGTTCAATGTTTTAAAAATCCCGTTTTGGAATTTTAAATGTACGCGAACAAACTGAACTCTAAACAAAAAAAAATACAATATGTGCCGTGGAATATACTTAAAATATGCATTTTTAAGAAGACGTTCGATAGTAACACGCGATTATGTGTTTACATACTTTCTATCGTTGAACAATGTTTTACCGAAAGACAAATATCAAAGTGATAGGGATTTTATTTTCTTAAAACAACTTCAAAAACACGTGAAAATAAAATTGCACATTAATTCAGCTTTTTTTCTTATCGATACGCACACAAAAAGAAGAGTTGGATTTCTTAAAAAAAAAAAAAAGTAAATAAATAAATAAATAAACTTTTTCGATAATAATTTATATTATTTTCCCATTTCCTTTTAATTTTTTTCTTTTTTCCGTGTGCACGATTACTAATAATCGACACTAATGTCGATATCCGAGAACCTTTTCTCGTTATATTATTGTACGCACACACACACACACAAGCATATACACCATCACACATTTATTTTCCCCTCGGCAAACGCATGTACGGATTCAATACACATTTCCAGTCGAGCTATTTTCTTTTGATGTATTACACCAGAGGGCGCCGTTCGGGCGCTGGGACGCTGTGAACGCTGAAATACGCCCTCGTGATACTGCCACCCCCGTCCGCTAGTCCGCAAATGGAAGCTGAACGATCGCGTCGCTCGCTTCGCAGTACACCGCTCTCGTTACCGTCACAAGTCGCATTACCGTCGCAGCCGCGAACGCGATACATCCGTTTGGCCGCCGCCGATTGAGACCCGTGATGATCATCACGGACAGCAGTCCGAGCTAACGGAACCGCATTAGCGTTTACGACCACGCACGTAACGCGCTCCGGGTAGCGATCCGGTATCGAACAGCCGGTGGCTACGACCGCGTCGGTAGTACGTATTCTTCGTGTAAGCGCCGTGCATTGTGTCGCCATCGCACACGTCCAACTGGGTCATTGTCCACCGCCGCCGCCGCTGCCACCGTTTTTGCAAATACGACGACGACATCCGTTGCGGCCGTGAACTGCGACCGGGTGATTTGTTCGGTACATTGCGGACAGCGGCCGTAGAGGGTAAATGGACGACGAGGAGGCGTCGATGTGGTGTTATTGTTTGCGGTGCATCCGACGACGTAGCTCGGCGCATGCCAAACGTCGATTGGCAACGGCGCGCGTGCATCACTGCCGCATTGCGGTGGCGGCGGCGGAATAACGGCAGTCGCACTGTTCGCCAATGAAAATGGTCGAAACGAACCGGCCGAAACCGGACGTCGCCACCGCAGCGGCCGGCACGAACTCTGATCAGTACCACCGGCACCACCAGCACCAACAGCAGCAGCAACAGCACCAGCAGCACCAACAGCAACAGTACCAGAATCTGCTGCTACAGCAACGACGGCCGCTGAAAAAGCCGACGCGTCATACCAAGACGGTACACTTCGAAACGGACGTGTTGCGAGACACCGTTGGTGAGGCGCGTTCGACGAACAGTGCCAGCGTTACCAGCCTGCCCGACCAGTTCGACAAGCACGTGCAGCAGTTGTTCACGTTCATCGGCTGCGCTCTGAGCGCCGGTCGTGATCATGGTTGCACCGTGAGCAGCAACACCGCCAGCAGCAACAGCAGCAGCAGCAGTAACAGCAGCAGCAGCAGCAGCAGCAGCAGCAGCAGTAGTAGCAGCAGCAGCAGTACCGACGGCAGGAGTGACGGTGAATATTGCAACAGAGAGAGTGGCATCTGCGGTGGTGGTTATTACGGTTACGGGGGATGTTGCGACGGCGGTGAATTTTGCGGCGGCGGTTGCGACGACAACTGCGACGACGACGACAGGAGATCGGTCAGCGACAACGAGATGGCCAGAAGGAAATCGTCGCACCACCCGAGGCCGTTGAACGCCACGTCTTACTTGAACGGCGCGCGCGCCATCAGTTTCGAACGCGACGTGGACAGAGGCAACCCGCCGTTCAAGCACATGCACTGCAAAACGACGGCCGGCACGTGTAACCGGGTTTTCCTCAAAAAGGTAACGGCCTGTCGTGCCTCGTCCGTCAATTCGTGGGGGAGGGCCCTTACATAAGTTGTACCCTGCCACCGATTATCTAAATTATCATTGTCGTTAAGGGGGCGGTTAAATAATATTTCTGCGGATGACCAAAGTGAATATGTTTAGATTTCATAGATCATCGTGGCCGATTTTCTTCTATCCCGTTTGAAGTTGCTGGATAGGATGTCAAAGATATCGTGATATGAACATAGTAGTGTCCTGTCCAATAGTTTGTTTAAAAATTACGTTTGATGGGTATAAGAAGGAACATAATAATGAGTACCGA
Source organism: Sipha flava (assembly GCF_003268045.1). Lineage (NCBI taxonomy): Eukaryota > Metazoa > Arthropoda > Insecta > Hemiptera > Aphididae > Sipha > Sipha flava. The sequence continues at coordinate 987,778 of NW_020273623.1, read as the reverse complement.
ATTCTAATGAATAATTCGATCGATTATTAAACGTGAAATAATATGTATACCGATAATTTTCTAGCTGCGACCATTCACAAGTCTGGACATGATCCGACCCCTTCTCCGTTTTTTGGGTACACCTCTTTAAAAAGGGTGTGAGGAACTTATGGAATTGTTGTACCTGCTGTTCCTTTTCCATACAACCCTATATTGACAAATATTGAGTTTGCTGAAAAAGTTTTCTCGCAAGTTTTAATGAGCAAAGTTGTTTATCATGCTTGCTTGTTTTAAAAAGTTAAAGACAACGGCCATGTCATTATACGAATGATGGTGATGGCGATTTTCGCTACGGGAGAGGCAATTAATGCGGCATTGAGTCCGGAAATTAAAAACGTTTAATGGAAAAGCCTTTTCTTTTTCATCTTACCGGATATCTCACGCGGCCGGATCTAAAACAATAGGACATTTGTAATATTACAAATTTTTACCGTAGGACGAGGAGTATTACAATGAAACGTTGAGATTATAGCTTTTTCCTTTTTTTTTTTTTTTTTTTTTTTTTCGTAACATTAATTTTTTTGGTTCTCCTTACTATTCAAATTTTATTTTATTTTTAAAATTACTAAACAGCATTAACAGTTGGTATGGAAAATATTTAAAAGAATCTTGTTGCGGAGTGCAACAAAAAATATATTTTAAATAAAAATATGTTGAACAATAAATGAGTAAGAACTAATCCCATTTCGAAGTTTTCGTTTATTATTATGTTAGTAAAGATTTAAACATACTTAAAGATATTATAAATTATATAAAAAAAAAAAAAAAAAAATAAATAAATAAAGGTATTGTGCGTTCGTTTTAGTTCGTTTCTATCGACCCTCGATTTTATACATGTTATAATATCGTATTATAAATATATAGGTATTGATAAGTTTTTCTTGTTGAAAAATTATTCTTTGTAAAACTTTTTATGTTATTTTTTAGATTTAAAGTACTCATAAATAAAAATCGCGAATAAATATTTTAAACATTTATTAAGACATGGTAAAAACTCCCATTAGGTATATTTTTAAGATTTGACAAGGTTGTTGAATGTGAAACAATAACTAAATAAATAATCTGAAAATCGGATCTTGTTTTTCTTTACTTTAAAGTAACAAATAGTTATAGATCCCAGAAAATAAATGTGCGTAAAAATAGATGAACAATATTTGTAACGAAACTGATATTTTTGAAATGAAGTAATGGTTATAATTTTTTAATAGGAGAAGTTTAATAAAATTGCACAGAATCATAAAATTAAATCATATAAAATTTAAATTTAATCATTAAAATTATTATTAATACTACTACAAAATTAAAATTATAACATTATGGATATTTTAGTAGTTTTTTTTTTTATGGTGATATCAGTTTATTATTTATAACACCTTTTCAGTTAATTTTTTTATCATTTTTCTAAAAATATTTGTGTCTTTTTTGAAAGCAAATACTACTAAAATATAATGAACACAATTTTAAATAAAATGGTAGCCGAATTAAATAAGAAAAATTAAATAAGATTCTAGGTTTAAGTAATAATACTGATGAAAATTTTTTTTCAAAAATAAATTCATATTTTGAAAAGTAATTTATACATCATAAGTTCTTTAAATGCAATTTACAAAGTAGGAATAGGTTTGGGTAATTTATATTTATTAATTCCATACAAATTAATTATTACGTATTTTAAAGACAAAACTTTCTTTATTTCATGGTTCGTCACTTTATGTAAGAGCAATAGCATAATTTTAAACATAAAACTTATAAAAAATGATTTAGTTAAATAAAATAATACAATTTTAAATGCAACAAATACAATTTAAATATTAGTATAATAAATAATTTAATAATGGATAAATTTATTACCCATTTATGAACTATTGGTATATTTGGCTAATCACAATAAATTATGTAAAAAGCTAAAATAAAATATAATTAATATCGTTTGTATTAAATGTATATATTTTGATAAAGATAAATTAAATTATAATATGTAAGACATTAAATTATATTAATATTAAGCATTTTAATAAAATATTTATTTTTAATAATTTAAAAAAATACGCTATAGCCGTGATAGTAAATTCAAAAATAATTACATATTTATTAAATGACCGGTGAAAATACATATTCACTAATTATACTTACTAAACTTAATTTAAATATATATTTTATATCGAACAATAGAGATAAACTTTATAATGATACTCATTTTTTTAAAATACATCCTATACTATACCTTTAAATAAAGATGGTGAATTTTTAATGTTATACATTTTTAAACAAAAATTCATTTTTCATTACTGTTAAGAGTTAAAAAAGTTAAAATGTTTGAACGATAAAACCACTTTTTAATCCTTTTTGTGCTAAAGACATTTTGCGTTACAAATTAAATTGTAATTTTGTTAATTTACAATTCGGTAATGCTTTGAAGTAGACTGTGTATTATAAATTGAACCGTCTCTCAAATTACTATATAATACAAAAAGTTAATATAACTATAATATTTTTAGGATAAAATTAAAATGGAAAATAATTTTTATACAAATAAAATAAGAAATTAATGAAAACTTAATTGGCTTAAATATTTTCAATAACTCAACGTCCTTTGTCTATGTTAAAAATATAATTTAATTTTAATTATAACATTTTGTTCTAAAAACAGTTTTTCAAATAAATTTAAAATCCAAATTCTAAATTTTATTTTTGAATGTTTAATTAATTTAATTTATATAGAAATAGAATATTCCCATTAAGGATTTTGTCTAATAATGTAAAGATTTTTCTAAGTATATTAGAGGATGATTTGTATTTTACGGTTAAGCGTCAGATAAATGTATAGCTTGTCTGTCGAAATTTAAAGACAAAAAATTGTTATTTTAAGTACAATAATTGTCATCAATGACAATTGATTAATGTTTCTATTGTCACTAACTTGGTGTCATTATACGTGGAGGATGTTTTGAAGAGAGCCTGATTATTTTTTTTCTATTTAACTTATCCCAAGTTATATTGTTGTTTTAAATTTTTTCATTAATTCTATCTCTTTTGTTTATTTAAATTTATAATAAGATATTCCTAGCGTAAGAATTATTACATCTATAGATAAACGAATCAATAGTTTACATTTTTATTTTCAAGCACGAAAAATAAAAGTGCGGTGGATCGCATCTCCCAGTTATTACAACTTAGTCTGGGATCATCGGTTAATCCAATACCGCTTTTTTAAGAATATTTCAAGACAATATATATGTACACTTTTAAACATTTGGGTCTATCTATTCGATATCATGTATGTTATCGTCTATAAGAATATCGTCGGTTTCCATTTCTTCTGGTAAATGTTGACGTGATGAAAAAGCAATTTTTATATTTGCTTCATAAAATGGGATTATATGAAATAATAATTTGTATTCTATTTAAAGTGTCGTTAACTTAAAATGATAAAACGAAATATAATAATAAATATAGTACATTATATTAAAGAGCTATTCTGTCACGCCGACTACTAGTTATCAAATTATTATTAAACGCGATCTGTCGGTTTGTCCCGGGTTGTTATTTATAAGTTTTAATCTGTATAAATTATTCTCTTGTATTAAGTTTTCTAAAGTATCAAACCTATCGTAAGCTGGCGTCCCACATGAAGGTATCGTAAAGTTGATGAAACTAATAATCCTGTATGAAATATATTGATAATAATTTATAAAAATATTAACTTGGTTTCATATTTTAACTAGTATAAACTGTTGTTCAACTGTTATAAATCAAAATTCGTAATCACCAAAAGCTTAGTAATTTATCGGAACTGATTACCGTGCCTTATATAATATACTGCTGATATTAGTTGGAAATTTATTCGAAACATACTATAACCAAGTTTGACGTTGGGATAAATATTGAAGAACATATATCAGAAACTAACGGTCAAGAATTTAGTTCTATTCATTTGTTTTCTATTTCTATATATTTATACATATTAAGTAGATAAGTGATATTATTTACAGATATAGCTACATATTAGTTAATTTAAGTAATAATAATAATTATATGGTTATAATTTTTTCCTGTAATCCTTACTAAATAATTAGTAGGACAGTTATCATTACTTTTTGTTAAGTCCACAATAATGCTTTTGTCCCACGAATGTTTTTAATATACGTATATACTAGAGCGAGAATATTGTTGGTTTGGTTCGTTAAATGATGAAAATGCCCTTTTTGATTGCGTATCTCAAATATTATGAATCCCCATGTTCATAATAATATTCACTATACTATTGTTTATTTGAATTTATATATAAATATATATATATAGATATCACTATAGTGATGAGAATAATTAGGTAAGGCTCTTAATAATATTTCATTAGACTTTGCTTATTATGAAAAACTTACTCTTCTTTAAAATTAAAGGGTATATATTGTGTTTTTTATTACAAAGTCATCAATCAGTTTTTGAGAGGTTTGAACACAATATTAGGAATTAAAATTATTTAAATCTTTTATTATGAAAAGAAATAAAGTCTGATTATCAGATTTTAATTAAATTTTCCTTTCTCCGGCTATGAAATATTATAAGGCATTAAACACAAAATCATACCATCTTATATTTTTTTTGCTTTTAACACATTCCATAAATATTTATTCTAACTAATTTTTATTAAAAACATTAAAATTAAAAAAATAATGCTCTGAGTTTTACTTAAAATAATTAAGAATCAATAAATGTCTTCATAGATTTATGTATTGCATCTCTTTTATATTAAAATGAATGTTAGGTATAAAATTTCAAATACCGGATACTTTTGATTTCAGAATATTTGAATAAGAAGCAAAGTGTATTGGCTATACTGCTTAAAGTCTTAAATTTGATTTAAAAATGTTTAAAATAGTTTTAAATGAGGTATATATCGTAAAAGTATTAATTCTTACTCAGTCGTCTACAGTTACTATATCCAATAACTATCCATATAATTAAGTTCGAATGTGATAATTTTTACAGAGTAAAACCTATTAAAATAATATATATTCATTGACTTGTGTTTTCGTAAGAGAAATGAAATATGTGTTCAAAACCAAAAACTGTGCGTAGTACTGTTTCTTCGTCCGTATACGTTTCCTTCTATTTTTCATTATTATTATTATTATTATTAGTATACGTACGGTCATTGTTTGAAACTTTTACACCACATGAGAAAACACTCTCTTGATTCGTGTTGCTGACGGGTTAATGAAAAAATCGTTAAATTTTTCCATAAACATGTGTGTTTACATATATAAAAGAATTTAAAATTTTCCATCCTGAAATCCGCTCGTTCCTCAAGTATGTCACTACATATGTGTATAATATGTTAATGGGTGTAGGAAAACTAATGGCATGTGAATGATTTATAACGACTATAGACACCGAACACGGTGACAAATACACGGTTACCGGGTGTTTATAACATATTCGTGAAGCACCTACATACGTGTGGGTGTATAGTAGATACGTTTATATGTGTATATACATATTCATTATCGTGTACTCGTCGCGCACTCGAAACCAAAAATTGTCGTTTTCGTGTAATTGATTCAGACGCTCTTAAATGATTGGACGAGTGGTGAAACACGGGTGGTGACTTATTTTCGGAAAGAGCGAACCATGAGATTCGCAAACGTCTCGGTTCCCGTCCGACTGTCTGTATATCTGTCTATCCGTCTGCCTTCATGCCTGTCAGTTCGTCTGTCTGTCCATCTGCCTATCCATTTGAAAACAAAAGAACAATCGGGAACCTAATAATAAGGTTATGTAACACGATATCACGGCCGATTAGGGTTACCGCGACCAGGGTGAGCGAGACGATGGTATAGTGATGCGTGTACGGAGATAAATGTTCACACGCACCCGGCTTTATTTATTCGCGTCAGAAGTTCCGAGACGCGAGCGAATATTGATGTGATGGTTAAAGGTGTGTCATCACGAAGCACGATGATTCGTTGAATATTAACGTTCCCCTGTTTCTCCTACCACCCAACCTAGATTTTAACTCCTCCAGCCGTCCGAAAAGATCTCCCTCGGTGTTTCGCGTTCGACCCCCAACGAGAGGGTTAGAACATAAATATTTATACATAATGTAGAAATATGGTATTATACATACCCAGCGGCAGCAATAGATTTGTCGATCGTTGACAACCAACGGCAGTATATATTAATATATGTTTAGAAGCGCAGAAATAGTGATGTATATAAACGGCTGTTAAACGCACAATATACACATAAGGATAAACTATATACATGTTGATAAACATAAATATATGTGTTTTTGTATGTGTGTGTGTGTGCATGCGTATGTATAATGTAAATATAATAATATATGATATTTGTATGTACATAGTACATAGACCATAAGACGGCAGTGAGAGAGGTAATAATTCCGTTCGACGGTAGCTTACAAATGTTGACATGTTTTTATAGAACACATATACTTAGTTGATTGAAGTGAACCATAATTTATTGCGTGGTTTTTCCGTGGGATACGATACAACCGAATGGAAATCGAAATCCACCAGCGGAGCTTCGTCGACAATTTATATTGTAATTGATAAAAAATAATACCAAACGATATATAAAAAAAAAAAAAACATTACTAGTGTAACGTTAGCAAGCTCATGTGTATGGTGTAATGCCTCCACGTATATTATAATATTTATGCATGTATTGTATATGTGTACTGAAGATACACTTACGTGCGTGTACTATAATGTAAAATATCTTTTGAATTGTTAAAACGATAATCCTCGAAATCACTTCGTCCGCTCTCTAATGTACTGGTTTGTGTACCATATATCGGCAACACAGTAACGTGTATGCGTATAGATATTGTAATAAGTGTATTATGCGCCAACACAATGGATTTGTTTATACATATATAAATATTTAATCTCATCGGGTATGAGCTGAAATAAATTCATATGTCAATTTTGTATAATTTCGTAATTAATAGTAGCTTATAAAATTTTAAATTCTATAAATACCACTCGTAATAAAAATAATAAAAAATGAAAATAAAAATATAACTGTTTTAAAGGAATATTAACGAAATTATTTTTATCGTGTATAAATTGAAATATTATAAAACAAATGCGAATAAACATCAAATTTCCTGAGATGACATTATACTATATTTAAAAAATATATTCAATTATTTATTCATATAAAACGATAATATTTTAAAAGCGACGCAGTGAATTGTATATGTAAAGGATACCATATTTAAAATGTATTTTTAATATACTTTAACGATCACAGAATGTCTTTGTGTTCAATGAAAATTTTAATGTAAATTATATCCTAATAATTTTATTTGCTTGTCATAAAAAAATAATATAAATCTGTTGACTATATATTAAGAATGAATGTAATTTAACAATTTAAATTATAATGCAAGTATACTGAGTGCAGAATAAATTTGACGGATTGACTTGCTTTGTAGTCATGGAATAATTCAGTAATATTTAGTATTAATACATTTCCTACAATTATTCCTAATACAAAATGGAATAATGAGTTATAGATATTCAAGGTATTATTGTTATACTGTATAAAATATTGTTTATAATTATTTAAAATTTAATCTAAGTGAAACTTATTCTAATTAAAGTTTAGTTTTTTTTGCGTTCCGAACTAAAATTTCAATAAAAAATTATAATCCACAAAAGTACATGCAAAGTAATTTATGTGAATATAAGATAAAAATATGTTTTATTTTTCACTGAAAATATACATTAGATAATAAGAACCTGGAATTCATCAATAAATTTGATCCTCAAATTGTGGATATCAATTCATTTTTGTTTCGTGCGATTAAAAATGTACAATTTGTATACGTAAATGTTTAGCTTACATTGTTATAAATTTAATTTAAAATCAAGAGTTTATATCGCTTTATTTCATAAATATTTAATAATATCATAGAATTCATATGTCAAATAACTGAATAAAATTTCTTATTTTTAAAAATCAACAGTTAAATTATTTATTTTGGTTATAAAAATTCTGTATTAATTATTTAAGATAAATTATTAAATAGTATATCTATGTAATAAACTTAAAAATAAGTAAATAAATGAATAATTTCTTACTAAGAAATAAAATTTGAAATTTTATTTTTAAATTGTAAATTGTAGTAAGAAAAAACAACTATAAATATAATCTATCATTTTAAAAATGATAATTTTTTTACTTGCATAGGTAATTTAATTTTGTACTAAATATTTGATGAAAACAAGCTGTCAGGTAATTTAAGTTTGGTACTAAAAAAAATTTATTATTTCTGATTTATTTATTAAATTTAGTATGCATTTTCTTCTAAAATATACCCATTAATTTACTAAGTAAAGAATATGTATTAACTATTATTACATTTACAACGAAGCATAAACCCAATAAATAGCTATTATTTAAATTACAAATTTAAAAAACCATCAACTATTAATTTTCGGAAAATTGTAAATAGAACCAGTTAATTTTAAAAGTTATTTTTATCTGAAAACTTAAATCATTGATTATTTATTATTATTTAAATTTTGTAATAAATAAAATTAATTTAAATAAATATTTTGTCTGAGTTTTTAGATTTTTTAATAGTATGATTCAGATTACAATTTCGTTATATTTATCATAATACACATAAAATAAGCTTAGTATTTTTTTTCACATTTTTTCTTCTTACTTTTTATAAGCGATAAATGAAAAGCATTGTTATAAATGCTCTCTTTAAAATAACCTTTGAATTTTTTTCTATAAAAGCATTGTAAATAAATATAAAATAAATTATTGCACTTGTTGGTTACAGATAATTAAATTATTTTAAATTAATATAATTATTTTGAATATTTAAATATATAAGTATAAAAAATACATGGTTTTGTTAAATATAATGTTTACGATCGTCTCATTTTTTGTCACAATATAGACGTGAATGCTGTATGAATTAGCTTTTATTATAATTAATTGTTAAAAATAAATTACGTAAGTTAAATTACACAAATGTAATTGAAATTCAGTATGAAGTTATTGTGTATGATGAGCATTGAACGTACCGTATATTTTATGCATACATATTTATGAATATCAGCAATTAAATATTAAATCTTTGGCAGCTGAAACCTCTGGCAATTTCATAAGATTTGCATTGGTATTTTTTTATCAATTGCGCAAAAAAAAAAAAAATGCGATAAAGACATGTTTGCTGATATAAAAACCTAAACGTTTCTATCATGAAACACATATGATTATTAAATATTATTATTGAGATTATTTTTATCAAAAATTGACATAAATCTTTTCAAGCGCAACTCGTAATACCACATTATTGATTATTTTGCTCGTGCATATAATTATTCCTGTGGTTGCACTTAATTTTAGTTCTACGGTCAAATCAATTAAGCCAATCTATGTTTTTCATTTAAACTTGTCAATACTTTTCTTTTATACATTAATCGATTATTAATAATACCGTGATTGCACTTGACAGATATCAGACGACGATCGTATGTCTTTGACAACCGCTATCAGTGACGAAGATGACGCAGAGAGCACTCAAAATTCACCATACCGGGGTAAACAAACAGGGACTGCAGCCGCCTCGTTTAATTGTACGGGAGCTGTCAGAAAAGCAGGGTAAGTAAATATATTTTGAAATATGCAGTCTTAATTTTTTTTTTTTTTTAATGAAAATTTCATCCATGCAAACTTGTTTGTGTCATATCACTGTCTCATTCTACAACGATAGTAGCCGGTAGACTACGTTATACAAACATTATAATAATAGTTCTATTTATCAGTGTTTTATACGTGACACTTTACATAAGCTTATGTAGTTTTTGTAAAATAAATCCGACATTTTAAAACATGTATTCATAAAAAATATGATATAAAATACGTAATCTCAACAATTCAATATAATAAGCTCCAAATACTCTTACAGAACGTATAATTATTATACAAAAACATTCTTGATTCGACTTCATTATTTGCTTTAATTTATAAAGGAATGATTTATGTTAAACATTTTATATACAGTGGTGTATTGGTAAATATATTTGTAGGTATACGCACTAAAAAAATATGGATATTAATCCTAAAATAAATTTTCTTGCTTCGCTCGACAATGGTTTTCTCTAGATACGTTCGAAAAAGTGTAATTAATTCTTTGTAACTACACGTTTATAACTTCTATTAAGACTATAAAATATAACACCACAAGATATACATTTGCAGCGCTTTATAAATTGCAAGATGCAGATTTAAGAACTATGGGCTGAATGTTCACACTCCATACTACTTTATTCAATGTTATTCACTACAGTTAACAAAATACATAAAACACAGCGTATACTATAATATTCAACAGCTAAATATTTCAATCAATTACATGGTTCATAACAATGTTTTCCAATGAACTATTAAATTATTATTATTTTTTTTATTTTCGAGTTATTTTAGAAGCGTATACTTGTAAAATAATATTTTATATTAGGTATACGTCGAAAATCGAAAATCTGCTGATGTGTATACGCCGTATACGTACCAGTTCACCTCTGTTTATATATATTATGCATAGTATATTTATACAATAAAATTGAAATATTAAAAAATAAATATTTTAGATTTGTATAATATTCTTAATGTTTTCGTTATTCATGTGTTATTCTATACCTGAAACTTTACATTGAATCAAAACTGAATGCTTGAACTCAATTATTAACACAAGTTATCATTTATAAACAAAGGCTTTTAACCAAATAATTTTATTGAAAATACTAACTAAACTCAATCCAGGTTTATTAATTATGTATACAATATCGTTGGCTAGATATGTATTTAATTAAAAGAACATAAACGGTAAAATGTATTCTATAGGAATTATTAAACTCAATAGTTATTAATATAATTATTTATCCAATTCTGATTAAATAAATGTTGTTCAACACTTTAAAAAATTATTAAACTTTTTAATTGTAGTCTTTTCAATTTTCTAATAAATGAATAGTAATTAAATAATTGTTTTTATTAGTAAAATGTTTTTAATTATAAAAATAATAATTCTTTGAAAATATAATAATACTTTTAATATTTTGTGGGTCGTCATATTTCTTTTTTGGAACTCAATTCACTTAAAAAAAAAAAATATTAACTAAGTTATTTGAATTTATTTTAAACTTTAACAAAATGTAAATAAAGTTCATATCTCAAACACCAATAGTAATATTTTTATTTTTAGTTTTTATGGTTATATTAAATGATATTAGAATAAAATCATGAAATATACATGAACTGACATTTGAATAAAATAGTTTGAGTTGTTAATTAAAACAAGAGTCTGGACATAACATAAATAGATTATTATTTAAATTTTCATATATCATGGAAACAAAATAAATAGGTATCAACATATGAATAATTTCATTGTACCTATCTATAAATAAATAAATTACCATACACAATAATTTGTCTTTTTATGATGAAACGTGTTGTTTCTATCACGGGCGGTCATCGTTTTCGCCAAAAAACTTGATTTTCGTTTCCGCCAAATTGATTTCTACTTATATTATTGTGATAGCGTTTGAGAACCTTTTGTTTATCTGCAGTTTTATCGATTATCGATATATATATATACTGATATTCGGGATAAGCCATCATTTTATATTGAAGATATAAAAGAGATAATTGATTTAACGTACAATAATTTCCACGCATTATAAATAAATATAAATCGAACTATATAACTATATTATTAGCCTATTATTTAACCTATATTATAATATTATAAGTTATAACCTATATCATGCGTAGTTAGTGCCTGTGTTATCGGGATAGAGTTCTGTGATCGAATATGTCAGTACTGTGACAACATAGCAGTGTGAATCGTGAATACTATTTACTGAATAATATACGTATTTATTGAATATATTAAAATTTATATATATTTTAAAAATTATTCTGTAAGATGTAATACAAAAAAAAACGATTAATAAATACAACAAACGAAATAGAAGAATATAAAAATAAAAACATTTTAAGAATGACGTTTTTAAAAAAAGTAAGCAACAATTATTTGAAATAATAAATAATTAATAGAATTAAAAGAAATATTTGACTTTAAATATATACACAAATTTAATTATAAAATTCAATTGGAGTTCAAATATTTGAATCCGAAAATTAAGTCAAACAATTTTTTGGGGGGTCAATAAGAACCGCCTCTCCATGGTGGCCTCTGGGTAACTTTAAATGATTCTCAAATTATAATTTAGACAGTTGTGTAGAAATAGATTTGGGGAAAACGAAAATCTAGCATTTACGTTTTGGCGGAAACGATACTTGGCGAAAACTAAAATCAAATTTTTTGGCGGAAACGAATTACTCCCTCTATCACAAACGTGAGAAATTAATAAAACAATTTTTTTTAACATATCAATTACTTTTTAAACAATAATTAATTATAATAAATAAAAATTTGTTTTTCATCAAAATATAATTGTTCAATACATTTATTTATATAAATATAGGTATAATCGTAACCTATTATTTCAAAATAATACTTATGAACTACGACAACACAGTTCGGTACACAGATTTCTCTTATGTTCTTATTCCAAACACGTTTATGTATTAATTAAAGTTGAATAAATAATAAAAAATAAACTAATACATTGTTTTAAAAGGTAACGAATAAAACATGAAGTAAATATAATAACTTATTAATTAATGCCTATGTTTTAAATAATATAGGAATAAAAATATATACACCCATAATAAAAAAATGTAAGAACAATAAACATGTAAAAATTAATTTTTAAATTAAAACAGGGAACCATATTTATTTATTCATTCATAATACGAGTATAACGTAAGTACCATGAAAATTTTCAATGTATATTTTTTAATGCTTTCAGTTCGCTACATCTATATTAAGTTATTGTATCACGGACAATTTAAGATTATTATAAAAAATCCAATTTAATTATTGTTGAAGTGATAAATCATAAAATAAAGAACATTTTATGGAGTAAAGAAGAAATAATTATTTATTTATTCACGGAAATGGCTTAATATTTAAAATTACAGTTTTTGAACTCAATTTATATGCTTATATACAATTAGGTTTTCACTTCTCCAAAATAGAAGAAAAATACACCGCCTAGTTAAGTTTTTGGTTTGGTAAAGTAAAAACTGTTGTATTGGGTAAAGAAAAATAAAGTTCCTGAGATGGAACGGGGTCAGAGTAATAAAACAGTTTCTTTTTAGTACGTTCATAAATAACGGATAAGACGCCAGTCTCGGCGTGAACAGACGCTTTAAGTATTAGGTACATTTCCTCCTTTTTTTCATTTGGAAAACTACCAACTGTATAGTATCTAAGTTGGCCAGAAATATTGATTACATGGATATGTGCTCAAACGTCAGCTTCATAACTTAAATCTCTAAGATTCTTGTGACTATTATCAACAGTGTTCAAAGATTTATTTTTATAATTATATTTTAATTTCATTTAAAAATAAGCTATAATTTAATAAATAAAATGTAAGACTGCATTCATGGAAAAAATTAAAATTAATTAGAAAATGTTTTTAGAGAAGGTATATATTATAGTCATTACTCATTTATTAGTTTTAAATAATTAATATCCCAAAAATCAAATTAACATTTTTTTATTTAAAATATTCATCGAGTTAAAAAAACTGTTTTTATTTTTTTTTTTTATTTTATTCAAAATAATGAGAATATATAATTAAAATATAAATTGTATAAGTACTATTTTCAATCAATTTTTTTAACTCGAAGAACTTCAAATGAATATAACTTATAAAAATATTAATTGTGTGTGTTTTTGTTATTTAATAGCGTATTAACTTCAAGGGTTATGTTACTCATATATTGTAGTTTCTATAATTTTTTTCTAAGTATAATCATATTGTATTTTATTTTCATGTTACGATCAAATATACAATTAAAATAAATTATTATTAAACAAAATTCTTAATGATCTTTTTCTTTCATTTATGATTTTTTTCTAAAGAAAATGAAATTATTCGTTTTTATGAATCATTAAACAAAATATTTTCTTGAGTTATTCATTTTATAAGGGAAAATTAAAGCATAATTTTCAGTCAAAATCTGTGACATCTGTGGTATTTTAAAAATTGTTTATGCTTAGTTTTGATCATTAGTGTTAAATTGCAGTATGATGAATATCATGACGTGTACTTAAAAATATTTTATACATGAATAAATAAATAAATTTTCAATAATTATTTAATATTCCTCCACCAAGCTAATTTAAAATAGAAACCATTGAAACCAGCATATAATTTGTCATTATAATTATTTGAAGCCGTAAAACAACTAATTAAGTTATTTTTTACTTGTATTGGGAATATAAAATTATATTTGTTGGTATTGCCGTGAATTAATTAAGGATTTTAAGTTTAATGTATTGACTTCTTATTTTTACCATTATTACCAACTATTGCTTTTCAATATCAAAACTCATTTTATAGACAGTTTATGATTTCACAATATTCAGTTGAAAATCATAATAATGTATGATGTTGATTCTGAGAATATAATGCAAACTATTGAAAAAGTTTTTCAATATCGTTATCATACTTTAGAACGTTTAACTTAAGGAATTCTATTTTATTCGAAGAAGTTGATTAGAAATAAGTAAAGTTTCACAGACTTATACATATATTATTTGTAATTTGCATTTTGATAACTATATTATTATTATTATTATTAGTTGTAATACCTTTATTATATATTTCTGTATTTTATATGTTGGATCATCAATAATTTTGGTTGTCAATTTAAGTATTTTCTTCTAGTCTATGAGTCCTATAAATTCAATCAATGTTTTCTCCTTTCATTCGTACAATGAACCCGACTACTTGAATATTATTTTTAATCTCCTTAGTATTTATTCACAGTTCTTGTATATTAACAATATATCTTACAAATATATCAATAATACTATTGGAAATATTGATAGAAAAAAAGAACGATTATCACTATAATAGTCCTTGTACCCAAATATATATAAATAGCATAAAAAAATATAATATATAATGAATTATTGTACAACAATACTACAATGAGAATAAGGAATATGATAGTTGTTCTTTTTACTCTTCAATATTGTCAAGAAAGTCAATTTATAAGTCATTTTAATGTGGACATTTTAAGGACATGTATAGTAATAGGTACATGCATAAAAATACTGAATCATTTGTAAACCAATAATTTGTGATTAAAAATTAATTTTATAATATCAATCCTTGATTTTTGGTAAATATTTTCCATAAATCAATTTTATTTATTTATTTCAGCCATTTGTTTGACACTTATGGGCATTTTAAGAAATATTTAGTGAGTTTCTTTGACACTGTGCAACGAATTTCGATTAGATTAATTTTTTGATAAAATAAAGTGAAATCGAATGACCTAAAATAAAAATAATAAAAATAAATAATTATGTATAAAAGAACTTTCCATAATATACTGTTTTCAAGTAATCAGTTCTTTATTAATATATACTATCTTTATTTAAAACTATGTATTATAAAATTAATTATAAAAGTGCTTATAGATTTATATTTTATTGAGATTGAAATAAATGAGATTTTTCATATTTTAATTAAACATTAAAAAAATATACGTAGAATTTCTGTATGAAAAAAACATAATAGTATTAAAAAAAGCTTATATTTCCTATGGATTATTGTAATTTTATTTTAATTGATATAATCCGAAGCTAGAGCATATCATAAAATATTTAATAATATTTTTCAATTAATAAATAATTATTTACATTTTTAGATGAGCTGTTTTATACTTACGATTGCAAATACTTATCTTCAATATTTTATAATAAAACAAAATTAATTGTTATTTAAATGCAAACAAACCAATGACTACATAAAAATATGTACACAATATAAAATACAATCGAATATAATATGTTATAAGGTAAAAGTTTAAAGTATTCAGTAATTTTAAAAATATACAATGAGTCTTGAATTATAAATTAATAGAGAGTATTTTATTTTAACTTTTATTTTTTTTTTTAGAGTCCAGCACTCTGTTAATTTTTTTTAAATTAAGTCACATAAAAATAGTTTGTTGCATAATTCACTTCTTATAAAAATTATGATATTATCATTTATATAAAATATAAACATATATACATTTATAGTTATAATTCAGAATATATCAAATAATAATAAAATAAAAATATTATAAAGTGAAATAAGAATTAAAATAAAAACTAATTTAAAAGCTAATCAAGAAAAAACTGTATTTTCACATATCTTAGACTAAGAATTTAAAACAAATATTTATTAATTTAAGTTTATAAAAATACATAACAATAACTTTTTTTGAAATATTCGAATATCTATTCTTAAAAACTATTTTCAAATTGTTTTAAATATGTGTGGTTAAATTAACTTTGATTCTTTTTTTGTTGTTATATTTAGTATTATTTTTATATTATTCTTATGTTTTTGTAAGTTTTAGATTAATAGTATTACAAAAGTCAATTTATTTGTATTTTTTATGCTTTTTAGTAATATGATTAACAACAGAATATTTTTGAAGACCAATATATTTTTAAAATGTTTATTGCTTTTCTTTATAATATATTTATCATGATTCATGACGATGGTTCTAATCGTTCGTAAAACCCATAGTAATTAAATCAGCAATAGGAATAGTCATTGTGGAGCTTAACTAATGATTATTTACTGCACGTATAAATATGGATTTCACAGACACATAATAAAAAAAGATCTCTATTTAACTCCTTTAAAACTAACATGTATTGAAGGATCCTTTAACAGTAAATATCTTAAAGTAACTCTAACTCAATTTTTTCTATATATTATATAAACCTTATTTATAAGACTACAGTATTAAGCAGGCCTCTTATGATACTTGAGGTTTTGAATTGCTAGAATCTATTTCTCAAGAAGTTTGAAATATCGATGACGATAAGAATTCGTACTTGTTTTTGTAGCTATTAATATAATAATAAGTATATTCATGAATGAAAATATTAGCATTATTAATAGGTAATATTTATCGTTATTATTATTATTTTATTTTTATTTTCTAATAACTTACAAGTTATTATACAATAATTTTTTATAACGTGGATCTTAAAAATAAATGTTATCGGTTTTTATACATACACAATACACTAAATCATTTAAAAAAAAGTATAAATGAGTACTTAAATACTTGCATCATGAAATATAACTTAAAATATTCAATTAACTTACGTTTTATAATTAAAATAATATTTAACTTGAAACGTTTTACTCTTAATTCGTATTTATAATAATGAAATACTACATATTTTATATATATCAGATAAACAGCCACGTAATTTTTGTGTAACTAATCAGTCCTAATTCAGTTTGACGAACTTTTTAGAATGATTTATAGCATTCTACATTTATGAGTATCATATTTTTAATTGCAAGATATCAGCAAAATTAAATTATTGAGATTAGTTTCATATATGTTTAGAATACATTTATTAAGCCATAAATAATATAAGTAAATGTGAAAATCATACATTTTATAAAACAAATCATTTTATTTTTTGAACAATTGGTATCTAAAACAAAATAATATTATTCATTGCATTTTACTTAATTCAAATTATTCATTTTTGACATAGAAATGGTCAATTTAAAACGTTTTATTTAAAATTTTATTACAAGAAAATAACCATATTTTAGTCAGATCATTTTTATAAAATATAACTTTATTAAATACTTATCATTATATATGTATAAAAAAATACATCACCATCTTTATAAAATCTTTATTATACCGAAATTAATTAATCAATGAAAATAAATTGATTAAATTTAATTTAAATTTAAAAAAAGATATTTTACCACCTTTTTTTGTTTTCGTTTGATTGCACGCAAAAAAAGAAATTAATATTATTTTTGTTTTATTTTCATGACTACTAATTAAAAAAGTACAATAACATGTTTATAGCATATATTTTTAATTTTACAAAATATATGTGTAAAAATAATTAAGTAGGTTATGTCAAAACATTCAAATAAACATATTTTAAGTGTTGAATTTTTTTTATAACTGTATTCAAATTCTTACCCAAAAATATGCATGAATTATCTAATACTTTAAATATTAAATTACATTTTTTAGTCAATATACTTTAATCCAAAAAACAACCAAATCCCACAGATATAAATATTTGTTCATCCATATCTAATTAATATTTTATTTCTATTATACTATTGAAATTATATAACAAATAAAATATTTATCAATATTTTGATTCATGTGCAAAATAAAAATTTAAATTCGTCATTTAGTGACATTATATAAACATTTCTGAATTGACATCATAGACAAACTATTTTAAAAGTGTAAACCCAAATCGATTTTTTAGAAAAAAAAATGCAGAAACATTCTAAAAAATGAAAAACACTTGAGAAAACCCATCATACCTTAGAAAAACAAATCGAAATAACTTTGAATAAAATCCCTTGAGACACAAATTTGTATGGTGCAGTTTTGTTAGAAATATTGTCGTATTAAAAGTATATTCTATATTTTATTCATAACTTTCAAAAGAAAATAAGGTAAAATGCTAATTTTAGTTTTGACAGTTTTAAATTATCCTAAATATGCTCAACAAATCACAGCTAAATAATAAGAGTAGTTTGTTTGTGCAAATTTAAATTAAAGAATAATTTGGATAAATAAACCAAGATCATACATATTATATTATCATATTATAATATAATATCTGATTAAATTATACATTTTAACACATAATTTTAATGGTACGTTGATCTCAGTGGCAGAACTAGATTCTTGGAGGCCTGTGTAAAAAATTTTCGTGGCGAATTTCTAAGACAGAATTTTAAAAAAAACCTAAGAATTTTGTTTTTTTCACGTAACATCTTTATTCTTTAATAAACATATTTATATATATATATTATATATTATTATTATTAATAATATATTTATAAGTAGGTAAATATTGAAATTAAGTTGTGAGTATTTATTTTCGGCTTTGGTTTTATGCAATAGTATTAATCAATGCCAACATTTTTGATTTTTTTGCACGTTCATTTTCAATATATATCATGGTATTCAGTATATCATGGCTAAACTACTTAGACGTGTTTGATGAGACATAGTGTTTCTGAGGTAGCTTTTTATTGAGCTTTGAAAACGATTTCTCAGCACTGACTACAGTTACTGGTAAAGTGAAAAATTAATAAAATGCCTTTAATAATTTCAGTAATTATTTTCAATGACTAACAATTTAGTTTTATTAAAAATATTGGATAATGTTTCGAGCTCAAAAGCAAATAATGTACTAAAAGATTCGATTTTATTGGTTAATTCTGCCGAATTAAATATCAGCAGGATACAAGTTACAACCGATAATTTATTTGCGTGATAAAATTATTATTCTGCATTAGTATAGTTATAACTCCTTTTTTTTCTAGAATATTTTATTTAAAATGAATAAATGCATAAATACCTACCTATCTTCATATTATACTAAGATCTAATAGCTAATTGATTATGGTAGATTATTATTATTCTAAACTTCCATAATTAACTATGTAATGGTTTACTTACAAAAATAAATGGAAAGCTAAAACCTAAAAATAAAAATTTATGAGATTTTTAGTTAATTTTTTTAAATTTTAATGTTCATAATTTTCTAAGTTAAATTGTTTGAGGCCTCTCTTATGCCGAGGCCCGTGTGAAATCACACATTTATCTATATATAGCTCCGCCACTGGTTGATCTGTATTTTAAGATTTTAATAGATTATATTTTTGTTTTCTACATAGTAATTATTATGTTTTAAATTGCCATAAATTCAAAATTCACGTCAAGTTAAATTTGTTTAAAAAAAAATAGTTGCATTTCAAAACTTTTATAAATTAATATTATAAGTTTAATAATCTAATTACAAAACGTTCCAATTATACTCTAATAAAAAATGAATAGTTATTTTAGTATTTACAAGATAATATTAAATTATATTCAACTAAAAATCATGATTTTACTTAGAAGTAAGTTTTTTTGAGAATATTTAAACTAAAAATTCTTTTGTAATATTTATGCCTCTAGAAAAATATACAACAGCACTTCTCACTATTTTTTGTTACTTATAAATGGTGAATATCTTGACACGTGGTGAAAAAATCGGTTTAATTTTAAGTGGTCTTCACTCAATGAATGCTATTCATTTACCTTTGTTCTGTTTACAAGGGCTACTGTATGGATGTTTTATAAAAAAAATAAAATATAACGAACACAATGTGTCTTGCAAATAAAAAAGTTTTCAATAAAAAATAACTGTTATACGAGTATGTTATTGTTCACAGGAAGTATTAAGTTTTCCGTTTGTGGTAAAATTATACTCAAAATACACTTAATAATATTTGAGAAGTTTTTTCGAAAAAAATATAATTTAAAATTATATGTTTTACTGAAACTATAATAAATAAATATTCATCAATATCATTTTAAACTTGGCAATCAATAATATTGTTTATTAAGTTATCGGATTGAATGGATTTACATTTCTTATTTTAGGTTTTTGAGCGTAAAAAAATGGCTATTGCGCAAAAAACACCAAATCGAGCTTGCCAGAAAAAGAGGTTGGAAAGGTTATTGGGTGTGTCTCAAGGGTACAACGTTACTCTTTTACCCATGCGATTCCAGAGAAGGACGGAGTGTAGAAGCTGCACCAAAACACCTTATTATCGTCGATGGAGCAATTATGCAACCTATCCCAGAACATCCAAAGAGAGATTATATTTTCTGCTTGAGTACAGCTTTTGGAGACGCCTACCTGTTTCAGGTATGCCATTCTAAGTAGCATTATTACTAATGTATAACAACTATTGAAAAAATATATACATATAATTTGTATTAATCTATATTTTAGTAAATACTATGTTATACATTTTAGCAGGAAGAAAAAATATTAATTTTCTGGAAGTATAAAATAGTTGATCGATGTAATCAAAAGTTTAGAAACTCAGTTGGTTAGTTTGATCTGATCTCCTATGTTTGTTTTAAATTAGATACAACATTTTTTTTAATCATAATTGCACAAGACAACATAGACATGACTAGAATTTATTCGTTGAAATTGACATAGATTATGGGTTTTTACACTATTAGTACACTTGAACTGTATGCTTGTTACTTAAAATATAACTATGGCAAATATTTTATGTTAATACTACATATCATATTAACACAGATGTTTGTTATCGCAAATGTTGATATTCACTGCTAAAAATATAACAGTATATAGAATTATAGAGTATTTTGACGGTTCAATATGAATATATCTATCAATAAATTAACAAACGGCTCACTGAAAGTAACAAAGATGTATTATGGTGCGATCCCACGGCGCGAGGCGCGTGATTCACCTGTGTGACCACGGCACCGCACTTGCCCACACCACGCGCGTACGTTACACAATCTCACGGCACGTTTCTCGGCGCAATTTCCGATCGTTTATCACGAACCACATGATCCTTTGGCGCGTGTCACAGATACCGACAACCGTCGGGAAAGAACGCGCCGGGCAACACCTATACCACAGCGCCGTGTATCGTACCGTATTGTACGCCGTGGGATCGCATCTTTTTTTTTGATTTTGTTTACATCAAATGAACTGTCTTATTTTTCAGGCCCCTTGTCAAGTAGAGTTGGAAAATTGGGTGAACAGTATCCACTCAGCATGTGGGGCAGCATTTGCTAGGCACAGAGGGAAAATTGGTACACTTCATTTGTTACAAGAGGAAATTTATAGAATCGAAAAGCAAATAGAAGCGGTGAGAATTCCTGAACTATTTACTTTAACTTCATGAACAACATCTGTTTATTATCAATTTGTTTTCTATAAATCCATTTTACATACTTCGACCATGAAAATTATATCATCATTTAAATTATTTGAATTGTGTAATTGGAATACAATTCACCTGGCTAATATATGTATAAAATAATTAAATTCTAATGATTCAAACCAATATATTAATATCGAGAGCAAAACATATATATTAATATATAATATAGTCGCTTTAATAATAATAATTAAGTAATAATCGTGTTTCGCTATACAATTATCATTGAAATTTGAACCGCATAATTATCTGTCTGAAAACCCAAACAATGTTATAACTTAAATATTGAACTAATGGATGTAAAATCAATATATTTTTTAGTTGTTAATGCCAAATGAATTATAATATTTTTTCTAATCTTGTCATTTTTGCATTAAATATAAAATTAAAATGTTATATGACTTGTAATATTTATGTACTTGCTATTCATTATTGTAAAAGTATTTTATTTACGTGATTTTTCAATGGCCTTCATTTCGTTTAACATTATTAACAGGTGTGGTATTCACATAAATATTGCATAAACGACAAACATATGTTTACTATATGCGTGCTTAAATATTTTTATTATTATTTGTAAACTTGTGTGTGTACAAGTGTGTTTTTTTTTTATCAGTTTTAGATTAGAGTTATACGAATACTATATTCAACGTTTTTATTTAACAGTATGCAAATTTTAACTAAAAATATTGTATATTTTATCAAATAGAAAATTTAGTTTGAATCAGATATTCACTTAAAAATTGTAATAATTTCAATATTTATGTGAACTTTTACAGGACCAAAAACTTAAACATATGGCTGAAGAACAAGTAGAAATGCTTACCGATCCAGATACAAAAGAACAAATAAAAAAACAAATTTTAGCTTGGGAAGAAAATTTAGAAAGATTACATTGCGAACAGTTCCGACTCAAATGTTATATGGCCAGTTTACAAAATGGTGAACTACCAAATCCAAAGGTACCTACTAATTTTACTGAATTTACTGCACTCGTTATATTAATGAAGTTCAAACCTAATTATTTACAAATTTTAACTTACAAATACTTACTAACTATTTAATTACAAAAGTTTTAATTATAAATTAAAAATTATAGATTCTTTTAACACGTGTGTCCCGAGCAACGAAAATTACACTGAACAAATTAGGCGTATTTACTGTATCTTCACTACATGCATTTATATGTGCTCGTTCTCCGTCATTGCTCAACAATCTTTTGGCTGGACGTGGTGCGACAAAAAGAAAAGCTCCTGTCTTATCTCGTTCAAACAGTGGTTCAGGTAGAAGGTCATTGCAATCATCAACATCAAGAGATGATCCAGAAAAAACAGTAAAAGTATCCCTGCCTGATAATCAAGTAAGTAATTTTACAAAATATTTAGGTGCATATAAGTAACAAAAATTATTTCCAACACTTTATATTCTCAAATAAATTGAATATTTCAGTGTTATAATATTTTATTTTAATTTTGGAATACGCATTTAAACATTTTAACATAATTTCATAAAATTGAATTGAAATTTAGAAGTATTTTCAGTTAAAACCAAATTAATACTGGTATTTTCCATTTTGTGATTCTGGTTTAACATAAAATCCGGGATTAGTAATTACAACGGTAAAATATTTTTAATTATTCACGGAAATTATTAATTATTTGGTACTTTCTGTGATAAATTGTAACCCAAATAATATTTTTTCTATGTTCAATTTAGTTACCAGTTTTTTTGTATTTTTTGTAATATTTATATATTACGAATTAAATACTGTATTTATTTTATAATTGTATTGTAGATTGTAGAGAAATTCAAATATAAGTAGTATTAAAATAACACAGAATAATAACCATAAGTAAATCAATTCGATCATTTAGTGATAATACCGAATATTTAGTTAGTTGTGTATAACCAAATTTTTTAAATACCTACCTTACACCAGTATCTAAATTTCATTTACTGCCAATTTTGTAAAACTAAAAATTATTAATTATATGAATATTGTTGTCATAATAATGATAAATATGGGTATGAAGTTAAAGCTAATTGATTAATGATATTGATTGTTGGGTATTATAAAGAAATATATAGATAATCTATTATTTTAATGGCTTAACTTAATAATGTTTACAATTCATTTTATAGTCCGTACAAATTTATTTACGGGAAGGAATGACTGTGGACGAATATTTAGCATTATCTTGTTCGAGAAAAGGACTTAATCCGATGGAGCATTTTGTCAGGGTAAAAAAGAGAAGAGATATGGAAGATCACAATTATTTTGTTCCTCATCGAACTGACAGTATTGAAACTTATGTAAGAATTATATTCAATCTTAATTGAAAATATATCATAATCACCAAATATGTTAAATTATGTTTTTTTAATTCTTATATAGTTACATACACATGAAGTTGTTGAAGTTCGGGCCAAAATTCTTTACCAAGTAGAGCTTGAAAGAAATACATTAGATCATATGTGGGGATTTTCAGTAGAAGCAGAACTCATTGAAAATGCTGAAAGACAAGATGAGCTCTGTTGTTATGTGAGCAGAGTTGAAGACAAAGGAATTGCAATTCAAAACGGTAATAAATAGTTTGGTTTTTGAGAAATAAAATATACAGTCTTAGTTCATCTAGATAATACAAAATTGAATTTTTTTTATAACTATTTAATTTACAATACATACTTATAAAATAATTTGTTGGTTATAGGCTTAATTAAAGGTGATGAAATAATGGTAATAAATAGTGCCATCGTGAGTGATTTAGACATGATGTACTTGGAATCAGCTCTCCAAGAAGAACTTTCTTTGAGTATGATGATGAGATCTTCCAGAACTGAACCTCCTCAGTTACCTTCTGGCTCTAGAATTATATCAAAGACTACTGATGATATAATTCAATCTTTAGTTTGTCCTCCGCCACCTACAGATCCACCAGTAATTTCAGAAGAAATGATATCTGGATTAATTGTGCCGGCTCCAGGGTGGAGTAAGTTAATTAAGTCTGTTATAATAAACGCTATGAAAAAATAAAATAAATAAATATATAAATTCATTAGACAGGGAAGGAATTTATGAATTGGAAACTAACAATATGTCACAAGATTCAAAACTTGCTTCCAGAGGAAATTCTTTTGAAATTGAAAATTTAATTAAGGTGTGTGTTATTTTTCATTAAATGTGTATTTTTTATAGATTAGTTGTTGATTAAAATTGTATAACATTTATTTTTATTTTAGAGTGCTGGTGAAGTAACCGGATTCTGTAGATCACCAGAGCCAGCGAGAAGATCTAGCCCTACCGTAATGTCTGTTATACAAAATCCTCCATTAACTATTGGTCGACAATTGACGGATGCCGAAAAACTTAGAAAAGTAATTTCTGAACTTATAGATACCGAAAAGTCATATATTAAGGTTGGTATATTTTATTCAAATATTTTAATTATATATACTATATAAATTTCACATAAAATACAATATTTTACAGCACTTAAACAATCTACTAGAAAATTATTTAGAACCACTTAGACAAGAAACATTTTTAACTGGAGCAGAAATAGCCGTTCTGTTTGGTAATATCCAAGAAATTGTTCAGTTTCAACATCAATTCTTACAAAATTTAGAAGAAGCCTTGCATCAAGAACCTAATTTCCATAAATTTGATCAACCAGAACAATTCAAAGTAAAATTATCAAAATACCTAAAAACATTTATTCTTTAATAAATATTAATCACAAAATAACAATTTTAATATTGCAGAATATACTTTTTTCCATTGGTAGTGCCTTTTTATATTATGTGAATCATTTTAAATTATACAGTTCATTCTGTGCAAGCCACTCTAAAGCTCAAAAAATACTTAATCCAAGTAAATGTTTATAATTTGAACATCAATGAACATAAGTCTAATTAATTTGATGTTTTAGATGAAGGCAATCAAGCTTTACAAGAATTTTTATGTTCGAGAAACCCTAGACAGCAACATTCTTGTTCATTAGAATCGTATTTAATCAAACCTATACAAAGGATATTAAAATATCCTCTTTTACTACAACAGCTAAGAAATCTAACTGATCCTCATTCAGATCAACATCTGCATCTTGTTGGTACGTTGTTGTACTAGTTCTAAAAGTTGAAAATAAATTTTCATTTTATATAAAAAACTAAAACTTTACATTGGCTTGTACATTTTAGAAGCACTTAAGGGAATGGAAAATGTCGCTGAACATATCAACGAAATGCAAAGAATACATGAAGAATATGGGGCTATTTTCGATCACTTATTTAGACAACATCAAAAATCTTGTAAACAAGTAAGTCATTATTTTTTATATACATATATAATATATATAACTTAAAAATGTTGATGGTTATTTTTTTATAAATATTAATTGTTTTACAGTCTATTGATTTGTCACCCGGTGATTTGTTGTATTACGGAGGAGTTGAATGGTTGAATATATCCGATTTCCTCGGCAAAATAAAAAAAGGTCTAGAATTACATGCAATGTGTTTTGTATTCAAATCAGCCGTAGTGTTTTTATGTAAAGAACGTCTAAGGCAAAAAAAGAAATTAATGGTCAGTTTTAGATGATTAGTTTTAAATAGTATACTTTTTCAACAATCATTAAAAGTTATTGGTTTTTAATAGAGTGTATCAGGAAAAAGTGAAATGGAAATAATTAGATATCAAGTCTTAATACCAGTAACTGAAGTGCAAGTTAGAGCAAGTTCAGCTAAAGATATGGAGACACATTTCTTATGGGAACTGATACATTTACGAAGTCAATCGCACAGAAGAGCTGAAAAGATTTATGTCCTTTCCAATAGGTAAATAAATTTAAAAATGTATCCTCTTAATTGTACTATTCTAAATATTTTTTATTAACAACTCAATGTATTTGATAGTACTGCCGAATTCAGAAATGCATTCTTAAAAACTATACGTCAAATAATTCGTGAAAGTGTTAGAAATATGAGTATTCCTACTGCCAAACCTTCAACTAATACCCCAGCTCAATTAGTAAGCAATACCGCAACTTTAGGAAGACAAACTATTAGTACTGGAGGTAAATAGTATATTTTACATTCTTGATTTCAAATATTAATGTTGAATAATTTGTAAAGGTCTACAATTAAAAACAGAAGACCAAAAACACTCTCAAAATTCTAATCTAGCACAAGGATCTCAAACACTTGGTAAACCTAAAAAAATTCCTCCCAAACCACCTCAGAGACATTCTTCGGGAAGCTCTATGAGTAAAGTCGAGTTGAGAAATCAAGGAACATCATCTACTGATTCTACAACGGATACAGCAGGGACGCAAACTATTTTGCCAAATTATAGACCAAGAAGCAGGGGTAAATAAAATAAAACATCATTGTAGTTTATTCCTTATTTATATTAGTTATAAATATAGTTAGATGTATTTCACTAATATTCATATTTATTATATCGCTTTACAGAAGATAGAAAAGTTGATGATCAAAAATCTGAAGGTGAAGATGATAGCAACAGTCAACCTGGGCCATCTAAAGGACTTCCGATGCATGGTAGTTTGGGAAAAACGCCCAATTACTTAATGCTTAGTACCACTTCTACGTTATCAGCTAGTAGTACGGGCAGTCAAGCAGCCAGGCTGGTGGAAAGATCACAACAACCAGAAAACTATCAACCACCTCAGGTGCAGGACCTCGGTAAGACGGATCTGCACCAGGATTACTAAAAATCACGCTACCCACTGAGAATAGGTTAGACCCGTTATAATGTTAGCCAAGGCTAAGGGTCACACGTGGTAGAGTGAACTCGTAAAAATAACGTGAAAAGGAATCGCGATGGAGTTCACTCCGCCAGAAAAGCACATTCTGAAAACTGTAGTAAACGGATAATGTTAGCGTCTTACATTAATTATAGGTTATAAATTATATTAAGTGTATGTTTGGTGTAATAATCTGATAAGGTTAATTAGTAGAGAGATATTTATGATGGTATTTTGATTTATATTACTCCACAGGTTCTCCAGTTTGGAAGCCCAGAGAATTGGGAGAATCGTCAACATTGCCACGAAAAAAAAAATCGAATCAGGAGCAGTTTGAAACAAGGACAATGGTGAGAAAAGGAGAGAAAAAGGTTAAAAAATGAATAAAAACGCGGGACAATCACTTATTAAAAAATATTACACGTATAAAAATACCCAATTAAAGAGGAGCGTGATAGGAGTCCTCTTTTAAGTGTAATCGTGAATTTCTATGATGTCCTTGTCACCAATGGTATGGAAAGGATCGGCAGGCCGAGAGTCGAAGAAATTATGTTTATGATCAAGTTAAATTATTTCTTAAATTCTCATTACCTTATTGGTATGTTCCTACTTTATTTATTACATAAAATTAGAATTTATTTCAGGTTTTTGTTTCGTGTAAATAATAATTAAAACGAAACTGAAACAACATTTTGTCACAATTAAAAATTAAAATATACTGGATTTGGGCTGTTTATTATTATCGGTAATTAAAATACAAACGTTAATACAACAACCATGGTAAATTATTCTTTTAACCACCTTTAACTAATATTGTTATTAGACGCCATAAACAAGTATATGGCTATTTGGGATATGCATTATGAAATTTATCCACGTTACGTTGACTTAAATATATATATTTATATATATATATATATATATATATATATATATATATATATGTATGATTTATAGACCATTTCTGTTTTAATGATTATGCACCAACTTAAGGATATATTACAAATCGTACATATTAAAAGTTCAAAGCTCAATTTCATTTAAATTATTTTCTTCTTTCAAATTTCAATAGATTTTATTATGAATTGTTAAAATTTCTCCATTTGATCTCATTAGTAATATTTGAACTTAAAAAAAATTAGATTTCCTAACTGCAGAATATGTAACCACGAATCATTCATTTACTTTGCTCGAGCACATAGGATTAGAAAATAATGATTGTTTTTATGCTTAATATGTACATTGGACGTTTTGAGAATAAATAATATTATAAAATACGGTCAACGCGTGAACGACAATAAATTGTTATTGTGCAACAACGACGAACTATGAAATAAAATTATGACAAACTACATTCATTAGTTATATTGAAGTGGTCTAGGAAAACGGTTTCAATTATATTTTTAAACAATGCAATTTGCAAGATTTAGATTAACGAATAATCGAGTTCCTCCGAAAAAATCTAGCTGCATCTTTTTTTATTTACGTTCGGGATCACCTAATGAAATCATCGAAACTGTTGAAAATAATGTTTAACATTAGACGAATGACTTAGAATATTATAGTACCATTAAACTAGTTCTAGCTCTTTTGGAAAAATTAAAATTGACAACCGTAAATTATTATTATGTCATATTATGTGCCACACAAGGCACAAAACATAAATATATGTTGAAAAAAAAACAATTATATAAATACTTTCTAAGTACTATTAGATTATCTTATAATCATTATTAAAATACGGAAAGACGTCGTGCTCATGTAGGTACCTTAGAAATTCTAGAATAAGTTTTTAAATTAAAAAAAAAAAATAAAAAAAATAAACCACCCAATTATGTTTTCAATTTAGTACAATCGTTATCATTAAATTATTATATGAATTAATCGAACATTTTATTTCATTAATAATGTTTATTACCTATTCAAATAAATATATACATGTATGTGTATATGTGTATAAATGTTTAAATTAGGCCCACCGCACAATATAAAAAAATATATTATTATTATTATTATTATTATTATTATTATTATTATTATTATTATTATCTAATTTTATTATTATTTTAGTTCTTCCGTCAATCATTAACGAAAAAAAAAAAAAAAAATGTTGAGAAATTATTGTTGTGTTATTGTATTTGTAAATAAAATATAAATGAAAAAAAAAAACGATGGATTATTTTGTTTGAACAGTATACAATCTAATACATAATATGTATATATAAATATTGCGTGCGTATCTCGGCGATGGCCGAACGGGTTTTTTTTTTCACTTTCGGAAGACGAATCAAAGATAAATGTGACCAATGCGAATCGGCATTGTAACACTATCGGTGTAAGAACACAAGTATAAAATGCATATTACACAGGATTATGTACTGAAATTGGTACCGTTCGGCCACCGCTGATGTGATACAACAACAACTTGAATGATACAACAAAAGTGTCGCGTCGTGCGGCTTGTACCGCGATCCGCGCCGCTCGCATCAGACGTAGTTGACGGCCGCGGGCAGGTAAGACGTCTGGTACACCGGATGTTGGTGGTAGACCGGTTGCTGTTGGAAGGTGACGGCATGGTGCGACACGTAAGGCACCGTCAACGGGTCGGTGTAGTACACCTGCCGGAACACCGGTTCGGTTTGGTGTATGACGTACGGCTGCCGGACGACCGTCACGTCAGGAGACGTCACGTGGACCTTGGGCAGGATCACCGGTGTCACCAAGCCGTGTACGGGCGCGGCGCGCGATCCAGCGAAAGCGACCGAGAGAACGCACAAGACCACCTGCGGGCCACAACTCATAATGTATAAAATGTCAACCGTCGCGTCGGCACGATCGTTCGTGTGCGCGAATCGCATTCGTTGGTTGGTGCTTACTAGGTGAAAACATTTCAGTACCACTTACGGTACGGGCCCATAGACCGTTACGGTTTCCCAACGCTACGTCTGTTAAAGATGCCGAGGTGCTGATGTGAAATTTAAGGGTTATCGGTCCCACGCAAGCGTTCCCAAATTAAAATCGAAATAAATCTTATCTGTTTTTATGTACATTATTCGATTGCATTGCTATCTGTTCCTTCGAAAAATTTTGGCCCGTGATGCCAAAGCGTATATGGGATTCGGCCCGCCGTAAAAAAATATTGAAGACCCCCCCCCCCCCCTCTACGCAATCGATAATGTCTGAAACAGCGATCATTGAAACGAAACGGAGCGGACTACTGTTAATTGTTTGCAAGCCTTCCGCTCCGAGTTCGAAAATTAAATCAAAATTCTTTCTTCCCCGCAAAATGTCACCTCTTACACATTTTAATTCGTCAATATCACATTTAAACAGTCTTAGCAACATTTTTGCAATCCTTGACTAAAATTCTCCAGAACTTTAAAAGTACTGTACACAGTTTAAGAAGAATCTCAAGTCCGCAAAGCCGCCTTCAGTTGTGCATATTACACGTCAGTACATGAAATGTTGTGCGTGTACTATGATATAATTTTAGTTATCTGTATGGAATTATAACAATGAAACGTACAGAAGTTCGAACTTTCCGGAAAATAGGTATAGTTATGAAACAATACCATTAACTTTGTTTCATGAAATAATGATCATAATTAAATAGTTTATAAACATTTAAATAGATTAATAATATTTAACATCTAAAAATATATTAAAAATTGACGATAAGGAAATAAATTATGAAATTGCGGTTCTACATTACTTTCCCTGATAAGTATTCAAATATTTTGAAATACAATTCATCGATAACTTAATACTTTGCAACAAACTGTATTTTATATATATATATATATATTTTTTTTAATTTAAATTATTAATATTAAGTATTATTTGTTGCTATTATTTCAATTTAATTATATAGGTATTTTAGATAATTATTTTATTTCTTTTTAATATTTACAATGAAAATGTGAACAAGCTCCAGTCAATAAATGATGAGCGAAATATAAATTTAAAAACCCGTAAGAATAACATATAGCTTATGTTTGAAGAATTATAAACTACCAAATTTAATTATCAATCTACACAACTGATATAAATTTTTTTTTCTTTCTGGATAATACGTTGAGACCTACTGGATAAATATTAGTATACAAATTTAAGCAATGAAAATTATGACAGCACTAATAGCTTAAAATAATCAATAGGTATAACACACACAGTATTCATAATAAATAAAATACTGAAAAAACTCATACTCACATATTTAATTAATGAAAAGTATATTATTAAAAATGTATATCATTAATAATATTTATATTGGGTTGAACCGATGTTTATTTAATATTTTAATTTTTTTAATTTAATTAAAATTTTACATTAATTTTAGGTCAAACAAAAATAATTAATAAAAAACTGATATTGGTATGAACAGAAATTAAAATTAATACTCCATATAAAGTAAATAAATAATTCAAATCAATACTACCATTATCTTTTTTTAATACCACGAACAATATTGTTTTATTTATTAAAAGTAGTACAAGCAAGCCCGGCTCAAGGGGTAGATGACATAGGTTTACGCCTAGGACAAAATTTAACATTTTTATATTATAGATAATGTTTTAAAAAAAGATAATAATTCCTAATGCCCACTCATATTAAATTATATGTAGTAAAAAAAAGACTCCATAGACTTTTTTCCTTCATTTAAATTAATAGTGGTTTACTTGTCTACAAATGTATTGATTCTAATCAATTGTTAAACTTTACACAAATAAATATAATTAACTCAGAATTAAGTCTATTAGTATTGCTAATGTAAAAAAAAAAAAATATTTTAAGTAGAATTTACCTGTAAGGAATGGCAAAACTTAAGTTTATCTAGGTTTGATTAAAAATTTGAGCCGGGCCTGAGTACAATTAACAGGTATAATAATGATTTTAATAGAAATTTTTTATTGTATCAATAAACACTACCGCTATTTTTATATAACCTAATACATACGGTTTAATTAATAGCGTTAAAAATAGTTTGACTATAGATCAATATAAAATAATTTATGAAATCTATAATCTGTTTATACTTTAACAAGGAAATATTACTTTACATTACAAAAAATATACTCACCAATAAATTCATTTTGACGATATTTCAGCTTCGGAGACTGAGTGAAAATAATGATTACTTCTATGAAATATTTAAATTTGAACCAGTATCCGTATAAGAGTAGATATGATACACGATTTTCCAAGACAAGAGGTTTTATACCTTTTCGGAAATTCTCTCAGTTTCAAATGAAGAATAACCTCTCGAGCACGCCCACTTCACAGCGGAGTTCCTGGCATTGACCTCTACCTTTATTTTATTTTTAATTATTTTCATTTGTTTGGCATATTATATTTTGAAAATAAACTCACATTCATATAGGTATTGTTTTTTTTTTTTTTTTTTTTTTTATTGTTAAAGAAGAAGATACAATTAAAACAATTATACGTTGTCAGTTTTAATTAAATGTTTAATGGAGTTTATTGGATGTATATTGCATATTTCAGGATCAAAACAAAACAAATTGTCTATAGATATTTTGACTTTTGATCGATTAATAATTTTATCATAATAATAAACTAATAATAATACTCAAATTATAAAACGTCAACACTGTAATGATTCTGACATTCTAGATGTGAATTTGAAATAAATACATGATTCTGTATTATTACATTTTATTCAAAGCAGATACTAGCAGTGACGGTGCTAGAGTTTGCGAGGCCCTGGGCAAAATAAATGTTGAGTCTTATAATTTCTATTTATAAAATATTTTAAGTTCAGTTAAATCAGAACCGTGGGGCCTTAATTATAATTTAAGGCGCGGGGCCCTGGGAAACTGCTCCTATTGCCTTCTCCTCTCACCGTCCCTGGATACTAGTATCTACATTTTGTACTTAATATTCAATACTTAATACTTAGTTTTACTTGGTGTGTTAGTTACTATAGAGTGTTTCAAAAAGAACGCAGGATTCAAATCTGCTGTAAATTAAATTTATTTCTTTTAAAAAAAATATAATAAATATATTGTTTTCTTTGGGAGAAGTTAAGGTTTAACAGTGAAAAACAATATCGAGAATATGATCCTCCCTACTAGCCCTAAAGGCGATTATACTTTCCATAAAATTTATCATCACTGGATAACACATTGCCCCTACAAGTTCGTCGAGGACACGACGAATTTATTGCTTAAATTCCAAGATATTTCGAACTTTTTTCTGGTAAACTCGTGACATAGTGTATCTTTATAAGAAAAAATCCCACGTCGCAAAATCGAGGTGAGTAGTTTTTACCAACGTGATTAGTCTGTCTGGGAACTTCTCACACATCAGAGGGATTGTTTCTCTTGAAGTGTAACAAGTTTCGCCGTCTTATTGTAACCATACAATAATACCTACTGAGCTCAGTAATTTTCTTTGGCCTTATTTGGACCAAATGAACATCAACATTTTTTGGTTTCAACTTTTCATTTTATCATTTCTTGTTATATTAATACATTCATAAAGAAAGAAGTAATTCGGTTTCCTTTAAAACATTAATGAAATCCATTGTATCTGACAATTATTTTGAACTCGATATATTAAACTATACTTACCCTTCCATAAAAATTTTCCTCAAATTGTCAATAACCTTTTTTAATTTGAATAAGATGCTCAATTATAACCTCTCTAGAAAACTTTTTTACATTTTTTTTATGTATAGATAATATGAAAAAAGTATATTCATTTTTTTTTTTTTGAAAACCAAATTTTAAAAATGATTTTAATGAGTCCAAAAAGGAAAAAAACTGAAATTCTATAGTAATCAATCGGATTATTTGTAAGATAACTTACATTTATAATTTATTTTAAAGTAATTCTGGGTAACAAAAATTCAATACCATTATCATCAGTATAGTGTTTTTTATCTTTCATTAAAATGTTAAAAACAAGTTCACTGCTATTTCTATCAGCTGAAATAACAACAATCAATTTTTTTACGCATTTTTGTACTGCAAATAAATGCAATAATTGCAATTATTACCCTTAAACTAAAAACTGTTGAATATAATTTTTCTTATAATTACTAATAAGCTCGAAAAAGTTTTATTCTAGAAATATTTTGTATTTTTATAGTAAAATGGATTATCATATACATACGAGTATTATAATATAGCGATCTTCAACCTATTAGATTCACGACCCATGTCAATTTTGTTAGTCATGAAAATCAAAATAATAGTTAAAATTTCTAAATATATATCACTATAGAAATAATTTTATAACTGAATAAATTCAAATTTTTATATTTCCATGTAACTAGGTAACATTACATTTTTATTATAAGTTATGTTCCAAAAAAAAAAAAAAAAAATGCAAAAAATAATGCGAAATGTAACCCTGATTGTTTTTGAGCAAAATACTCCATCTCATAAAAGTGTTGACGAGAAAGAACGGGTGGGCACTCCCCCCCCCTCCCGACGGATTGTGCATCCAACAAAATCTTGCCCGAATAAAATAAAAGTTGTACAGCTTCTACTCAGTACCGAATGCACCATTAGAACAGCGTTTCTCAACCTTTTTTCATTCGCGTACCCCTTGCTCTATCGCCACTATCTTACGGACCCCCAAATGTCAACTTGGTCATATTTTTTTCTTTTATTA
The DNA here is from genome assembly GCF_003268045.1 of Sipha flava. Lineage (NCBI taxonomy): Eukaryota > Metazoa > Arthropoda > Insecta > Hemiptera > Aphididae > Sipha > Sipha flava. The sequence goes on along the minus strand of NW_020273623.1, from coordinate 952,359 downwards.
GCTTTTAGTTATACTATTACAGCTCAACAATTATAAGCAAAAAAAAAAAGCATATCTATATAACAATAAAATATTTAGAAACAAGCTACTTAGTCATATAATTTTTACATAAGATAAATACGAATTAACGAAATAAGGAAAACGAACAATTTGGAAATGTCTATTTATTTTAATCGGCATGTGCCATACAATTTATCTATTTATATATATAAATTAAGTTAAAAATTTTTAATGCGATCCTTGGGCTTGTTTGCTAACACTTAATTTTTTTAAATCTGACTTCACAGTTGATAGATAAACCCGTAAGTCTGAACTCACAGATAGTCTACTACAGTACTTATTTTTAATGAACGTATATGATGAAAAGGCCCTCTCCACTAATACAGTGCTCGTGAACGGTATTAAAATATTAAATGCTTTGTAGGAAAGCTCAGGATATTCGTTATTTATGTCAGCCCCAAATTACTATAACAAATATATCTAATACAACAAATTTCACTTTTTTCGCTATTACGCCTTTTCTTTCCGTGGACCCCCTAATACCTTCTTGCGGACCCCCGGTTGAGAAACGCTGCATTAGAATACAGTACAGTACAGTAGTTTTTATTGTTTTAACACGAAAACGGTTATACATTTTAGTCTTAATTAAAAAATACTCCTACTATTGCGAGTTAACATAAATATAAATATTTCTTCATGTTCAAAAAAAAAAAAAAAAATAGGTATCATGATTTAAAAATGTATTTGCCCCCTCGGCCACAGGTTTCTGAACACGCCTTTATTCCTATTCGGCTCATCATGTAATTTATAGACAAATAATAAGTTAATACATTTTATCCATAATTCAGTCTATTACTATTCCATTTCTTCATTTGATGTTCTTTCTTATCTTCTATTTATATAAAATAGTATTGTTTCGGGTTAACTCGATAATTAATTTAAATAATCTTCTGTAAATTTTTTTAATTTCGAACTGAAGATTTATAGCGACCCACAAGTTGCAGACCACTGTTATAGTAGGTACATACAGTAACAAATTCCCAGAGGGGCAATGGCCTCCTTGATAACTAATAATATTGGGTTTCGTCTTATCAATGAGATTGTGTATATCATATCAGAAGTAAAAATCATTATCTATCATTCTTTCGTGTCAATTTTATCAATAGTTACAAAAAAAAAATTTAGTAATAAAAAATAAAGCGATAGACGGCTAACGTATAGCTTTTTTTTCCTTAACTCGACAACAATCATTTCAGTTTCATGAACTTCAACATGATCGGGAACATATTTAACTATGTCTCAAAGTGATCTTTCCCTAAAGAAAAATATGATATTTATTGCAAGATAAAATCTTTTCGATATGAAATATATTTTTGAACTACAGTCTAAAATACAGTACCCTGAAAATCAAATTTTGTCCCCTGAATTACAAATGTGTTTCAAATTTTATTACGTGTTTTTAGTTTTAATTGCAGAAATAACAAACATATTGAAATTTCAACATAGTATTAAAATGTATGTCCCCTGAAATCAGATGTACTTTAAGCACTGTTTTGGTTTATATGTCCAACCACTTAATGTGGGCAAGTTCATGAGTTAATCCTAATGTATCCACTTTAAACAGAATTCACTGTATTTTGAATAAGTGTTTCATAAGTTTAATATAAAATAATGCAAACATTTCCGGGCATATACATAAATATAGACAATCAGTCTAAAACTTAGAATCGCTATAATTATTTACTACAAATCAGTATGAGGTAAACCAACCTTTAATTATTTTAAATTGAATTTATATTAGTTCATTTATTTAGTTACTTTATACAATTTTTATATTCAAAAATGATTGGTTAATTTCAAAAATATAACATCAGTTGAACCCAACCTAATATTGGCAATTTTAATACGAATTACCCAATTCACATTGAAGAATTATCAGTATATAAAAGAACTGAATTAAAATAATTAAAAAAAAGAATATTAAATAACTATTGTCAGAATTTAATACTTAATTTTAATTTCCAAAAATATGCCAGTTATGTTATTTATATCATCCTATAAAAGTCTACGATGACATTTCTGATCTAATTTGAGTTTTATAATAAACCTTATTAGTAGAACACAACTGTTTTATTCTATCATATTTTAGGCTCACTTCCGGTCTACAGTTCTAGAAAGTTCTTCTAGAAAGTCAGTTTAAAGGGCAATTGAATTTTTTTGGGTTAGTAATGAGCTAATTGCAATTTTAATATATAAAAAAAAAGATACTATTTCAAATTAGTTTTAGGTTAAATATTATTGTTAGTTCTATGATTTAATTTTGTTTTAAAGCTGATTTTAAGGCTATTAAATAAAATTTGATCTAAAAGGACCTCAAGATAAAAACTCTACTTATTAAATTCTTGAATTAAATTATATGCAAATATGAACTTTTTAAATAAGTAAATTAAAGTGATTATTAAAACTTAATAAAAATGATGAATTATGTATAAAAAATAAAGCAAAAATAGAGAAATAAGGCTATGGACTAAACAATTTTTAGTATGCTCAAGTTTTAAAAGGTATTTTTTCTATAATATTATCATATAAAATTACTGATATACATAAATGTAAAATCAATTTTAATATAAATAATAATTATTTTATACAGAAAAATTGGAGAATTAGGAACAAAAATACCTATATTGTTTGACGAATAAATTAAAATTATTACAACTTAACAACATAAAATTTTAAGTGTATTTATAATTCTAACACTTAAAATAGTTAAAAACAACAACAAATGGTTATTTACTAAATTATTGGCAAAATTAAAAAGTTATCGATTCTGTTGAGCAGTAATTACATGTTCATTCATAATCATTTGATATTCTTGGAACCTCTGGGTCATTCTTTCAGATGCTTTGAGAAATTTGTTAGTGCAGTTCTGAGCACACTTTTCCTAGAATACATATTAATTATATTAAAATATTACAGAAAAAATAACAATAAAGTATCATAAAGAAATTATTATAATTAGATACAATTAGTAAATATGAATAAATTATTAAATGTTCAATGTAGTAAGAGGCTATATCAGAGAATTAAAAGATAACACAGATGTAATAAAAAACGTTGTTTATTTATTTTCAAATATTCATAATTGAAGGAAAACAAGTTTCACCCAAAATCTCTAACACTAAAATAAATTTTTTTATAATGCTGTAATGTGCGAACAAAGGCAAATTAAAAAAAAATTTTTTTTTAAATTTGAAAAAAGTTAAGACTTACTTCATCGCTTTTAAGATCACCTATGGTAAAATCTGTTGCACAGTCCATAAAACATAATTCAGTTAATTTATTGTAAGATTTAAATATTTCTTTTACCTAAAATCATAAAAATCATTATTTAATTATAAATGGTCATTAAAATCAATACACCATGGTAATGTATGTAGTAAAATACAGAACATAATATGGTGTACAAAAGCACAAACGCATACCCCTTAATATTACGATTATAGTATTAAATTAATTTGTTTAAAATTAAATTGTTTATAAATAACTAAATAATTTTTCTTGTGAGACTTACACTGGCCAATTGAGAAGCATCGAAATCCATATTATCAGCAATAGCATTATCCATGGTTGTTTTATAAAACAGTAGTTTTAAAACGAAATTATTTTAATTATATGACGTACAAATTTAAAATCAATAAATTTTGTGTCAGTAAAATGTATTAAATTTAATTTAGTTAATTTAATCAATTTGAAAATTTAATTTTCGTTTCCTAAAAGGTAGTAATAAAATATCATCTATTCCAGTCTTTACTGTTATATTTTTTCTAGGTTAGTTTACCGTATACCGCTATACCATTGATTATTTATCAACAACTATACTATCACCAAAGAATATATTCAGCTTATTCTGCAATACGAAAATCATGCTTTTAAAAAAATATATTCAACTATTCGGACAAATCTTTTTTCGAGATTTATAGATATTAGATTTATTAGTTTATCTATACACTTAGCCCTTTTCTACATTTTGTAATACGTTTCAAACTTCTCTTAAATTTAATTTATTCATCCAATATCAATAAATATTTTAACAATTTAATACATTTATTTTAAAAAAATCTTGTGAACTGCAGGTTTCTATATTGCCTAAATATTAAATCTATCTACATAATATACATAGTGTATTATTACATTCATCATGCACTATATATAGTAGGTAACAGTATTCTAGTAATAAAAAGAGCATTTATAAATGAAGTAACATTATGAATATCTTTTGTTGCCGAAAGAGTAAAACAAAATTGTATTTTACAAAATGTTATTTTTATCTTAAATAAAATATAATAGAGAAAACATTTAACATAAAGAGAAATTTATCAGAGGAAAAATGAAAAGATTATTGAGTAATTAGGAAGTATATTGAAGATATTTATAAGGCAGATGATAAAAGTGATAACTGAAACTAAAATTGTCTTATATATTTTATTTAAAAACATCTTTCTACATAAAACAACACTCACATTCCAATAAAGTATGCCATGAAAAATTATTTTACTTTTTATAGTACAATAATATTATATTAGAAGGCAGCATGTTTATTTATAGGTATGGTCTTGAATGGTCAATCAATAACCAAGAAAGAAGAACAACAATATTATATATTTATTTTTATAAATACAAAGGAAAGAAGTAAAAAAAGCTCCTTTTTGTAAAAACAAAGGAAATTTGTTAAGTCATATGATTTTTTATATTTCTTCCTAGTATAGATTGATTTATATATATATTTTTCTTTTTTTTTTTTTTGTATAAAAATACAAGGTTCTCAAATCTAGTATTTTTAAATATTTTTTTAGTTACAATTTTAATCTTTCTTTAACATTCTTAACTACAATAATAAAATATTTATAGAATTCATAATTGATACATAAAAATAATTATTTTAAACGGATATTAAAGTAATTTATAGTTTACTTACTGGATAAATATTTTTTTAAGGACAAATAAAATTGTAAATAAATGACAATGTAATAGTATTTTTGGAATGAAAAATAACATTTTATATATTATGAATCTTTAATTTTTTTTTAAGTATAAACTTAATTAATATTATAATGTAGATCTACCAATTGTTATCCCATTTGTTATTCCATTCGTCTTGAATTGGTTGATATTTTTCAGTTGTTTGATCTGAAGATGATGAATGAGTATTATTAACATCCCAAGATGTCCAGCTGTTTTTTCGTTGTACATTTCTTAACAAAAATAAATAAAATGTATTTATTTAAATTTCATCGCATGATATAATAGTTAAATAATTAAATACCTAGTCATTATTAACTATCTTTAAAGAATAAATATAAATTAATCAATTAAAGTTCAACATAAATAATTAAACATTTTTAAAATACCTTGTACATTATATAAAACACTATTATTGTGTAATTATTACAAAAATGTATGCATATATCTCTAATGTCTTTGTAATCAAATAAAAAAAAAAATAGTATTTTATTAGTAATAAAGTAACATGTTCATACTTTTGATTCCCAGAAGAACCATCAGCAATTAATGACGAATTTTCTGTGGAATGGGCTACAAAATTTGTTGAATGTGATTTTGGCGGTGTAGGATTATTACTTCCAGTAATATTTTGCCACTCTTTACGGCCTAAATCACTAACCTAAATTAGAAAAATTTTAATTTCAATTTATTTATGTATGAAATTATAAAAATACTTTTGGTGATACTTTAGACTTTATAATAATATATTTTAATAAATTTACCTTGGTAGACATAGTAGAAAATTGAGTGGATACATCATCAATTAAAGTACCTTCTTTTATCTAACGATACAAATATAAATAAGCATGACATAAATCATAAATATTAAAATGGTCTACAGTTAGAAAATAATACAAATAAAAAATAAAACTATATAATTGAATAAAATTAAAAATATAAATTATCTTAAAATAGTATGTGGGCGATGCATTCAGACATTAAATTTTTTAAATAAACAACAAACTACATAAAATTGTACTTATTTTTTTTGTTTTAAAGAGAGTAAAAAAATGTTAACAAATAATTAAACACGCTTTTTTTTAACTTGTTAAGTAAAATAAATTATATTTTATTAAAAAAATGTTATCATACTACATTTCAATAATAACACATTTTATAGTAATAACATTCATTTAATTTACTTTTTCAAATATTATAACTATAGATTAAATAAATATTGTAATATATCTGAGACTTCATAAAATATAAAAATTGTTTAATAACAGTTTTAATATATTATTTCATATTGAAACAGTTATTCTAGGGTCAAAAAGAAATCAAATTTTAGTTATTTAGATATATTTTCTTGAAGTTGGAGCATCAACTTATTATATTGAATAATTATAACACTATACTAGACTAAAAGTTAACTAATATATTTATATTAATTTGTGTTCAATCACTTTAACTGCTTTAAAATAATTTAAAATGTCTACTTAATTACTATTTTTATAAATACTTAAACACCAACTATACCACCTAATGAAAACTTTCTAAACAATTATTAACATGAAAACAAAATTAACAAAAGTGCAAACTTTAGTAAACATTTCATGCAACTTACCTTTGAGCTTATATCAGTAGTCATATCTGATACCTTTTGTGTAGCTAATCCTCCAATTTTAATAGCACTTTGTGTGGCCTGGGATGCTAGTTTTGATGCCGACGAAGAAAATATTGACCACCCCTATAATTATTTAATAACAATATTACAAATACAAAATATAATAATTACTATAATAGTAAAGTATTAAAATATTTTACTATAGTTAACTTTAATATTTAATTATCAGAATAAATAACGAGAATAATAAAATACTTGAATCTAAAATGTATGATTTATCCTTTTAATTTTTCACCATTAAATAATCAATTAATAAACTATAATATAAATTTAAAATTAAAGTATACAAGTTTTGAATTATATTAGAAAGTAATTTTAAAAATTTAATTATAAACATTTTTTTCAAATCAAGTTGTATTTTCATTTTTAGCTGTTCTAATAATGCTGAATAAATCTAAGTTTTATTAAATATCTTACTGACTTAAGATTTCTAAAAACAATAATGAAGCCAATTGATATTTTTAATACACATAGGAGATTACAAACACTAACTCATGACTTAAATTGATGTTAATATAGTGAACATGTTAAAACATGACATGATAATATAACTTAAGGTAATATATAAGTCATTATTAAAGCAGAAGATTTGTAGCATTTGCATATTTTTTTTTGCACAGTCACAAAAATAGCAGAGTGCGAAACAAATACGTTTCATGCTTCCACAAAGTTAGTTTTGAAATTTTATTGTGCATATAAATGCATATTTTGTGTCTTATTGGTTTTTAGGGCATATCTCTTACATTTTATACTTTTAGATGCATATTTTAAATAATTTATCATTTTATCAATATTTTTTTTCGTCGACGTTTTTATTTATTTATTCATACAACCAAAATAATGTTAAATTTAAAATTATTTTAAATTTTAATCATAATATTAATATAGTTTTTGAATTTTCCCAGACCCATCATGGTTTTCATAAAAACATGTCTCGAGAGTTGTCGATTAGATTGATTGTCGGGTTGTTAATTTTATTAATAAACACATAAGATAATATTATTCAACACACAAAATATTCATAGGGGCCACGGGGACGCCTGTCGCCAACATTTGATGTATTCATATTTCAGTAATCGCTCTGTTTCTCAACGGTTGACAGTTGACCATACGTCCAAACATGTTTTATTCATTATTTATTATAAAAAATGCCTAAAGTAAGTATCCAGATAGAAAACCCATAAAATAAACCTAATTAATTAATTGCAACTTGTAAGTTGTTAAATAAAGTTAAAAATAAAATTTATTCATTATAATAAGTACCAACAGATAAATTCTTATATTTTATTCAAAAAAAATTCATTTTAAAATGCATATTTTAAAAATATATTTGTATATTTAAGTGCATATTTGGTGAATTTTTAGAGCTACAAATTCTCTGCTCTAGTCAACGTTAAATACCCTAATTACTTCTACTATATTATTTTATTTATTTATCTTACACTGGAAAATGATGACACTGCTGAATCAAGAAGATCTTGTGATTGACTCCTAGGTGGTTGTTCAATTGTGTTTCCAAATCCAGAATATCGTCCACCTTGGTTTGGAGGTAAATTTCTATATAATAAAATCAAAAGTAAATTAATAACAAGCAAATAATTAAAATATAATTTACCAGGGATAAATAAAATTAAAAAATATTTTTTAAAATTTACATAACTAATTTTTATTTAGTTACTATCTGTTAATTTACTTACTCAGGTTTAGTCATGTTTTCATATTGTTTTCTTGCAAAAAAAGCTTCTTTTTCATCTTTAATATTTGGAATATTAACATCATTTTGATAGCCAGAACTAATTTCATTATAATTTGTAGATGATTCATTAAAACTATATTTCTGTGATTGATTACTTTTCCTAACAAAAATTATTCATATAAAATACAATGTTACAATTAAAAAAATTCCAATTACATTTTCATATGATCTACATTATAATCTTTTGCAGATGAAGTAGTAGGACTCCATGTTTCTCCTTTAGCTAAACTTAAAATCTATAAAGACAAAATTAGTACAATTAATAATAAAAACAAAATAAATTAAACAAATAATTTAATTTACCTTATCTCGATATAGAGCTGCTGCTTTAGTATTATATTTTTGTTCAATAGTCATTGAATCATTCCAGTCTGGTTGAGATTCAAAAAATTCCTTGGCATTTCTATTTCCACCGACCTAAAAATTATTAGTATCATTAATTAGTCGGCATTATATTAATTTCATTGAAAAATATGTATATTTGCAAATAGTAATAAAAAACACTTACTTTCATTTTTTCCAGTTCTAAATCCTTCCACGAATCCATAGTAATAGACCGAACAAATGACAGGTGAACCCCAAGACCCCTGTGCTTTCCAGAACACATTAAGCAGATCCATATACCATATGAAACAGACGCCCATTGAGGATTGTGAGAACCACACTCGAAACATTTCTAAAATAAAATTTAAATACAATCATTCTGTTTGAAACTATATAACAAATGTAAAACTTTACCGAATTATCCTGTTGGGTCATAAGCTCTTGAAGAATTCTAGGAGTTTTGTTTACTAAATGTTTCATACTCATGATGAATAGTGACTGATTATTTGTGTTAAAAGACAACAAACTGTTGATGGCTTAAACACAAATTACATGAATAACATAATGAATATCAGCTTAAAAAATTGACTATATGGAAAATTTAACAGTTCTATTGTTTACTATTTAACATAAACTGAAGATTAAGCATAAACAACGAACGATAATAATATTGATGATAAGTCTTGGTAATGTTACGTATTATTTAAAATGTTCTCTGTTCACAACACCCTAACACCGACATCACCAAGACATAACTCGACCGACCCACAAGTCGATTATCTAATGTCCACTATTGTAGTGCAGTACATTTTAACTGATATGACGTGTCGTATTTTACGCGATAACGTCTCGTATGTTATCTCAGTCTGTACAATCACGTTAAAGCATAGAACAATAGTCAAAGGCTGCCATCGTCGAGGTTTTATCAACAGCAGTCGCGAGACTGCGATGGCGGAAAAACAGGTGTTTTGTGTTTATAATCATAATTTACCATTGGTGGGTAAATATCGTAGTCTGTGTGTATTTACGAAATGATTCATGTTTAATAATTTCATCCGTTCTATTTATTTTCTATCGCAGGCAAAAAAAAAAAAAAAATAACACTATTGTCAAGCTCCAATGTTCATCATGTCTAGCGACGACTAAAACTGCTGCTTACTCTGCCATCGCTTCTCTTCTCGTCAGTTGTGTTGTAATCTTCGTTGGCGCCGAAAGAGCCGATTTACTCCGTAGTAATACATAGTAAATTTTTTACTCGTTTTCTTTATCACGACGGTTACGAATCGGCTATTAACACGATATTTGCATTTTTATAAATTATTATAACGTATAATAACATATGTCGTATAACTCTGTTCGACTTCACTATTTGTATCAATGTGTTCTACCATGATATCCCAATGCCATTGCCACTGATGCTGCTTATTCCTTGTATTGTGTCTACCCACATACGTTTTGTCATCCTGCGTTGCCCGCAGCTTTCAGGACTGTCAAGGACGGAATGAGGTAACTGTCACAGCGCATTACTCATACGCAATATCTGCGTGTGTGTTTTTGTATGTTTTGTGCCCAATCGGTATCCACCTGCCTGATTGCTCACAGCCACCAGTTGCCAACATGGATCCTAGGGTACAACCTTCAAGCAAATATTTCCCAGGTAATTAAAAACTCATTGATTATATGTCACCTCCGCTATGTGCTAACAACACAAATACTAAGGGTGATGGTTTTCCTGGCTATAATTTTTTAAAAATCATTGTCTTATGTTTTAATACAGTTGACCAGTTAATCAATGCGTAAAATTAGTTAGGCTTTTGTTTTTATTATTTTCACTAATGTACTCATTGTAGTTGTTTGATTATTAAACTTGAAATTTTCTGTACTTATCATATTTTTCATAGCGGGCTTATATTATTTTGAGCCATAAATAAACTAAATAATCAGTGAGTTGGAATAATTTAAATTATTATAATTGACATCAAATTAAACGTATAAAATAGTGTTTGTTTTTCAAACCATAGTATGATCATATTTTAATTTTATTAAGTTGAAATATGTTGAATTTTGTCTTCTATGTATTCACCGATTTATCCAATCATATATTTATATAATTTTGGTATCACCAAAAAATCAATAATTTTAGTATTATAAATATTTATCTTTTACTAGGATCTAAAAAAGCAATATTTATTTTTATATGAATGTACATGATCAGTAAAATTTAATAAATTTAAATTTGACACTAGGTCGCTATAACCCATTATATTTACTCAATTTCAGTACTCAAATTAATTATATACTTAAAACTTTTCATCATAAAAATAACCAAGTTTTTAGCTTTCAATTTAAATACTGAATAACTGTACATTTAAGGTTTATTATATATCAGGGGTGGCCAAACTTTTTTCGGCCGCGATCTACTGAAAATATACTTCACCTTTGAAGATCGACTTTCTTGGAAATTTTTTTTATAAACCAGAATAAAAGATAAAAACTTTACAGGTAAAACTTATCGATAATTTGTTCATGACCACCACGATTAATTTTTGTCCACGTGGCCTAAAAATAAATTCTAACATGATCGACTCTGAAATCATCCGCGATCGACCGGTCGATCGCGATCCACCGTTTGGCCGCCTCTGTTATATATGGTACACATATTTTTAAAATTATTTAATTTTTTTATAAAATGTCAGTGGCATTTCAAATTGTTTTCACCAATATTCTACTAATTAATGAGCTAAAATTCATAGTTACTTAGGTACCTATTATTTTAATTTAAAAAGTATTTCAATTTAATGATGAAATTAGAGTTAATAAATTTAAGCCAAATATTTTTTATACTGTACTTCATTACTCCTAATTAAAACTTAAAATAACTATTATTAATGTGGTGTATATAAATATAATGAGTACAAAATTCAGAAAAAAAAAATTTTAAAAAATTTAAATTTAACCTACTGTTGTTAATGTTAATATTGGTTTAAAAATTTTCAGTTAAAATTATACAATATTTTTAAGTTAACAATTCAATAAAAAACATGTTTTTTATAACTTCAAACATTTGATAATATACATTTCTAAAATCTTGTAGTATTTTATTTAGAACAATATAAATGTGGAAATTATTGTTTATTTAAATAATATCAATATAGTAATATTAGTCATTTATGAAATAAAATCTATGTATATAAAAAATATTAATATTTTGTTTGTCATTATTTCAGTTGCAATGACTGATAATGAAGAACCATATCCTAGTCTTTCTGATTACCATGATTATGAACCCAATTTAGAATTTGATGATACTGAATTACAAAGTCCAACAGCAGATATTGGTAAAGTATTTATTTTTTCATTACTACTTTGATATCATATATATTGATTAGTTGTATAAAAATATAGATTTGTGTATTTATATATATATATGTATAACTGTTTTATAACTAGTAATTATTAAATAAATTGTTTATCTTTTATTTTAGACTTGGAGAAGAGTATAGCTATTGTAAATGGTACTGGTGGAACATTAGATTACATGGAATCTCCTGTTTCTGATGGTACTATTGAAGAAAATTTTGAAGAAGAACTAGTAAATGCACCTCAAATTGTTGAAGGATTAACATCTTTAAATGATAAAGAAACTGGCAATTTATTAGATGATTTAGAAGCTGATGATGTAAATATAATAATTATTATAATGTTGATTTTATGAGTGTATATTACTAGAAAAATATAATACATATATCCCATTTAAACCAGTATTATCTTCTAACCTTAACAGATGTCTGTCTTTAGTCATATTTTAATAGTAAATATTAATCTAATGTCCTAGTTCCTTGGCAACAATTTATTGGCTTATTCATTTGTATTGATAATTAATTCTTTAAATCATTATTCCTTAATTATATTATCCCTTACAATTTTTTTCTCTATTAAAATAAAAAATAATGTTTTGTACCCATTAGATTGTTAGTGCATTTATTATTTGAAAATATAATAATTAATTTAATTTATATACAAGTATACATTATTTTTTAAGATTTGAAAAAAATGATTTCTTTTTATATTTAAATAACACATTATTGTTTTACTTTTTTTTTTAATAAGCATAATTTTAGTCCTTTTTTAATAATTATTTTACTAAAACAATCATTAAAATGTATCTTTTAAAGTTTTTTTTTTCAAAATTCAGCATAATAATTGTAGAACATCCAAATATATATGTATAAATCTTACTTAAATTTAATATTAAATAAATAAATAACATTTTTTTAATTATCATTTTTAAGATACAAAGTTATTTTCAACTAAATGAAAAAAAGATATAAACTTTAGTTTATTATATTTGTATAAAAAGCAGAAACAGTTTTATTTTGTTTTTGCTTTAAATGTAGCTTTATTTCATTCCTTATAATATTTTAACAAATTCATTATATTTCTTATGCATTTTTTTTCTCACTTTAGTCAAAAGAAGAAGAAGACTTTAGCGATGTTGCTAAATATGGGGTGGTTGATGTTGTTGGTGATGATGCAGTAGGCCGTAAAATCATAGTAGTATCAGCTTGCAAATTACCTAGTAACAAAGAAGTGGATCATCCAAGACTTCTTAGGTATATATTTATATTTAAAATTTATAATATAAATAATTAATTTGAATGCTATAAAATAACTATGTATACTTTCAATATTTTTTTTAATACTTCTAATCTTACTTTCATTTATTATTGATATATATTTTAAACTTTATTTATTAGATATCTAATGTACACTTTGGACAAATTTGTGGAACAAGACTACAGTTTAGTATATTTTCATTATGGATTAACAAGCAAAAATAAACCAACACTGTCATGGCTGTGGCAAGCGTACCGTGCATTTGATAGAAAGTACAAAAAGAACTTAAAGGCTCTGTATTTAGTACATCCAACTGGTTTTATTAAAGTGGTTTGGCAACTTTTTAGAGCTGTTATTAGGTGATTGTTCTCATTGTACTAACTATTTATCAAACTTCAAAAAGTAATTTTGCAATTTGTTTAGTGCAAAATTTGGCCGAAAAATTATGTATGTAAATCATCTTCAAGAACTGAAACAGTATTTAGATTTAGATCAATTAAATATTCCAATACCAGTTTTAGAGTAAGTTTATTTTCAAATTTAAAATATAACTGTCTTATTAAACTATTTTTTCCTTTATTTTTAGTCATGATGAACAGTTAATGAAAAAATTAAAGAAAGGAAAAGTAACGCAACAAGTAGAATTAGAAGCTGAACAAAAACCTGAACCATTACCAACTCAGCAATTTGGTGTTTCCTTACAATTCATAAAACTCAATAATAATGGAGAAATAATTCCTCCATTGGTGCAAAAGTGTGTTGAATACCTTAGTCTACCAGATGGTAATTTAAAAATTCATAAATTTGTATTTCTTATAGAAAGTTTTTAATTATTGTTTGTTCTTAATATAGCTTTAGAAACGGAAGGACTGTTTAGAAGATCTGCAAACATTAATCATGTAAGGGATTTACAAAATCGTATCAATCTTGGTGAACCAGTAGATTTTGGCAACGATGTACATCTTGCTGCTGTTTTGTTAAAAACATTTTTACGAGAGCTTGAAGAACCTTTAATGACATTTGATTTATTTGATGAAATTACTCAGTTTCAAAGTAAGATTTACTCAAGACTCATCCTCCCTCTCTTCTTTTTTTTTGTCTTTTGATTGGATATATAATTTTCATTTTATGTGTTCAAATTAAATTTATTTTATTTTATTTTCATTTTTTAGCTCTTCCAAAGGATGAACGTCCAAGGCAAGTAAAAATTCTAATATTGGAAAAGCTCCCTCTTGATAATTACCATTTACTCAAGTACCTTATACAATTTTTATCAAAAGTAAGTGTATGAAGTATAAAAATATAAAAAATATATTATATATAAAGTGAAACTTCGATTATCCATGTTCGCTTCCAAAAATTAAAAAAAAAGTATGGACTGTAAATATATATGTATGTGTGTAATTATATCAATAATTTTATATTACATAACATACAATATCGACAAACATATAAATTATATTTTTGACAATAACAATATGAAGATAAGCAATATTGTACATCAATTATTATATTTATATCGAATCACCTTCAGTAAACTTTTGGTTTTCTCTGTCACCGTATGTATCGTTCCGACATAAACTAATAATGACTGCTGAACGAAACCGTGTCATTCTTTCTTTTGAAAAAAAAATTGTTAATTTTTAACCAGGCTGTAGATCATGATGAAAGTGTAAAAAAAACTTGAAAATGAGTTTGGGGTGAGTCAGCAGACAGTTCTTGACTTAATCAAACCAAAAAATGAAATTTTTAAATTCATATCTTGTGTAGAATTATGAGAAGAGAAAAACTATGAAAAAATCATTATTATCTGACATGGAATCTGCTTTTTTTTGATTGGTTTAAACAGAAACATATTCAAGGCATTCTGATTTCTGGGCCAATGGTTTGTGAAAATGTAAAATAGTTTCATGAAAATTTTAAAATTGAGGAAATATTTAATGTTCACAAGGCTGGTTATTTAGGTTCAAAACTTGTCATGATATAAGATAGCTTAAATCTACATTTAAAGATAAAGTCTGAGTGAAGATTTGAATGCTGCAACATTGTTCAATGATGAATTCAATTCATTGTTTTCAAAATCGAACTTGTCCTCTGACCAAGTGTACAACACTAATTAATAAGGTCTATTGTGAAAAATGCTACTCTTGAAAACACTTGCTGCGTAATCTGAAAAATCAACTAGACATAAATCTAGTAAAGAACAACTTACTATTATGACGTGTTCAAATGCGACTGGTATACATAAGATCAAACTAACTGTTATTGGGAAAATTAAGAAACCAAGATCTTTTAAAAGGACAGAAATGAGATATTTCTCATGTGATTATTACCACCACACAAAATCTTGGATGAACCCGATTATTTTTAGTGAATGGTATTTCACTGTTTTGGTACCATCTGTAAAAAATTTCAGAAAGTAGTTGATGTCCTTCTGAATTTCTGCAAACAAGAAAATTTTGACTACCATGACATTATTGGTTTAAGAAAAATAAGAAGTGAACTAAGGAAAATTTTTTCAAACCAAAAAAATCCAAGACTGATAATTTCATATTTTAAATTGTGATGACTTGTTATACATAATATAGATGTATAATATTATTGTATGTATCTCTAATTATAATTAATTAAAATATTTCATTATTATAAAAAGTCACGATTAACCGTGGTTTTCATATATCCGTGAGACCCCTTTCCTACCATTACTCCTGATAATCGAAGTTCCACTGTACAAATGATTATAAATAATGGATTTATTGCAATATTAATTTTATTTATGGCTTCAATTGCTACTAATTTATTGATTTCTTAAATATTTATTAATTCTTATTAGTTAACATTTATTATATTTATATATTAAATTAAACAATATGTTTAATTAATTTATGAAACTTTTTTAGGTAATGGATAGGTGTGATCTGAATAAAATGACTTCATCTAACTTAGCAGTTGTATTTGGTCCAAATTTAGTACGCAGTCCAAATAGTCAGTTATCTTTAGCTGCGATTGGTCCTATTAATGCTTTTACTGATTTTGTACTTGTTAATCATGACCAAATATTCATCATATAATCATTGTATAGAACTTGTAAAGTATTATTTTATGACAAGGATAATTAACATTCCATTACATTTAAACATTATTTTTGGTTTACATTACCACTTACATTGTCAAAACTGATTTCATAATCAATTAATTTATTAATTTACTTACCAATGAGTATTTCATTTAATATTTATAAGTTGTATTTTTTATTTTTTGCTGTTTACTGCTAATCTAAAAAGTATTTAATTAAAAGTATTACATTCAAAATAATTAATATTCAAAACATAATAGTATTTCTTATGATTTATCGTTTAAGTATTAATAATAATAACAATAAATATACCAAGTTATAAATAACAATAAAACATTTTTAAAACTTTCTAAAATCATTTTGTTTTAAAATATTTCATAGTAAAAATAAATTTTAAACATTGATTTGAAAACATAACTTTTAATAACATTTTATGTTGAAGTAGGAAATTTTCAATTAGTTGGAGGACTAGTTTATTAAAAATAAAATAATAAATTCTTGTATTTAGAAAATATTTTTTATTGATTCTGTGGTAACACTCATTTTTTTAAATTGTATTTTAAATCATTCCGTTTCATTTGTTTACTATAAGCAATAATTAAATTAATTTGTTAATATTAGATAATATATAAAAATGTATTTTTTTATTATAATACATTATATAAAATTCAAACTCTTAAACATATTTAATGATATTTTACCTAACTTTTTTTTTCTTTTTTAATTGTTTAATTGTATTTCAAGCAGTCAAAAAATAGTTAGTTTTCACATTATTAATTTATAATATTCCATTACATAAATCACCGCATCACTGCATCAATACATCACTGTGTTGGTTACTTGTTTTTTTATTCAGAGCATTGTTTATGCATATCTATTAATGTATCTTTAGGCAATAATGATTTTAGTGTATGAATATATTTGTTTTAGCCTAAGATATATCTGCTATTAAAAAATTGTGTATGGTTTAAAGTGGTGGTTAAGGTAAAATAGATGAGTTGCCAATATTCTATTATTTTTTTCAATATATTTATGTCTCTACTTAATTATATTTAAAAAAAATTATCCATTCACAATAGTTGATACTTATTTGGACATAATTCTTACAAGTAATGATCAGATTTATACATTGAATAAAACACTTTACTTTTATTATTTTAAAGTAGAGAATATATAATCAGATTTTTTATTTAATTTAAAATTAACAATTAAATGTATTCTATATATTTAATTTAAAATTTATTTATTTATTACTCATTTACTTCAAACCACTCCAGTCACAGAAATTATTTATAATACCATGATCATAATCATAATTTTCTTATAACTATTATTTAATTATTAAAATACCATTTGTGGTATTTAATAATCTACTGAGGATATAGTAATACTTTGTTTTAAACAAAATCTCTTATAAAACATTTGTTTTGTATTATATTTCAATATTATTTCATTTGAAAGGGCTGAAGTAGTTTCCTTAATTAGATTGTTAAAATTGTAAACATAATATATCAATTGTAATTTATATAGATACATTTGTATTCATACTTTAACATGTGTTAAGTTATAACCTAATATCAAATTGCTTTTAATCATGTATAGTAATGTGAAAAAACAACTCATTGTTTAAAAACCAGAACTTTTATGTTTGTATACCAAAGATTTTGTGTATTATTAATTTATTAATATCATTTATTTTTAGTTTATTGGAAAATTATTATTACTGATTGTTACCTAATTTATATACAGTGACAATGCATCCATATATTCTGGTCAATTAGTTTATAATTGAAACTTAGTGATATTTGTATATTATTGTTTTAATTATTTAAATCCATTTCAGGAGGTTTTGTACACAGTAAAGTATATCAATATTGTTGACACATTATATGTAATTGTATTTTTTTTTCACCTCATAAATTACCTATAGTGGATATAAAACTTTCATCAAGTGTCCTTGTATACATATTATACCTATTACAAAAATTAATAATTTTGTGTAAAACTCACCAAGTTTACTGGAAATGAAATATTTTTAAAAATAGAGTATAAATAAATTAATTTATTTATATATACACATATTTATATATTTTAATATGTTATAATAATTGCACACAAAAACATAAATTTATAATCTATTAAAACTTAAATTGTATTAGGCATACTTGAGTTTGTATATCACAGATAGTAAAGTTACAATGTTCATAAAGAGATTGGTTAATTCAAAATAATTTCGACTTAATCTCTTTTATACTGATTAATATGTTTCTGCCAGTCAATTCCATTACAAGGTAACTTGGACTTGATAAATGGTGAAATCCACGTTATATACCATTTTTCTCCAAAAACATTTTCCAGATTATGTGTTAAGCCAAAATTGTATTGATCATCTTGTTTTTCATGGCATACTTGACCTTTGCATACCTTATCCAAGTGATAAATTAATAACAATGTTGACATGGATATGGCTACAAGATTCAATGCAAGTAAAACTACAAAAATTTGGCCTATAGTTAAATGGAAGCCGGTTATTATTGACTGGATCGGTATTAAAACCATCAGGTCTGAAAATTGAATGGTTACTTCACAGTATATATAGTAACCAATCAAAATTATCTCATAAAAACTAGCTGTCGAAAAGTACAGCAAAAACCACAAGAAGTACCGTCTGTTGTAATGACCCACGCATGTTGTGCTAAAAGTACAGTGATGGTCTCTAGTCAAAATACAAATGTCGCATACGTCACAATGCCAACATCTTAGAGGCATAGCACATTGGCAAATATTGCAGTACATAATATTATTATCTGGAAAACGATAACAGTATTAATATTTATTCGAGTTTTTTTTAACAACCCCATATTTATATTATGAATATGTACATTATACAATTGATTAATAATAATAGTATGTATAATCAATTTATTATACTCATTACATACCTGTTGATGCGTGTTCAGACAAAATAAGCAGTCGTCCCACTATCGACGAATCTGCATATATTACAGCAATGAAATTCGTCAATATGTTGAAAACCATAAATGTTAAAAGCAGCACATGCATCAAATACCAGACCGATGGAAGCTGATACATGTACGGTAATATGTGAAATACATCAATACAATAGTATGTAGGTATCAACACCAACAGGAAAATGCATAATATCATTTCTACATAACTCTTTTTTCTCACAGCCTTCAGAAATTTCCATAATGGGTTCAAAATCCACATGATCTGAACACACTCACTTTTTCTCTATCACTCGGTTGACGTTGTCCGAGTGTATCTATACTGCTAAAGATGCTATGGTGCTAGTACAGAATAGATTAAATATAATTTATTCTGTGTTGCTAGTGAGGGGTGTTAGTGTAATTTGAGTAAATACTGTTATCAGCTTGTCTCAATCAATTGAAACATTTACTATGGTTACGCATGCAAACACGTAAAACGCGTATATTATTAAGACGTATTCTATATAGACATATAAGGATATATCTATGGTCCTGTCTCTTACAACAACTTGTAATTAAAAAAGTACTTGTACAATGTCCAAGGGACGTCAATTCATATTTTTCTAAGGGATGAAAATTTAATAGATAAGAGTATAATTAAAATACCTATACTATATTTATTGATAATTGTCTAAGTATGTCCATTAACAATGGTAGATTCTCAGTGGTGTAGGTAAAGATTATTTATGAAGGAGAGGGAGTTTGATATATTTAGGTAGGTAATAATTGTTTTTATTTACTAGAAGGAAATTGGCAAAGGGTTTACCCTCAATCCCCCTCCCTTACCTACCCCACTGTACAATACACTATACAGAAAATATTTTCGAGAGGGGCTACTTTGAATAGAGTTAATATACAACTGCTATCTAAGAATTACTAATAAGACACAGTAGGTACTTATCTACATTTCATTTACAGAAAGTCCCAAAACGATTTGACGTTGGACACAAATTCTAAATAAGCATAAAGTACCATTAAAATATAACATACGTTTAAATTAATTTTTAAGTTTTTTAAAACATTTTTTTTGGGGGGGGGGCTGTAGCCCACTAGGCCTATGTAAAAATATATCGAAAAGAATTTTTAGATGCAAAAGCTCACCGTTGTGCATGGTGCATCACACAAATGATCCACTGACGGTGCACACTAGTCTGCAACGGTTTCCGAAGCATGTTCACTAATATCAATGGTGCGAATTTAATGATTTTACATAATACGAACGACAAATTTTTGTATTTCTTCTTGTTACAATTACAGAATTCCGATTTGAATAAATTTAGCTATAGTTATGACTAGAGCTCGAATGTTTATGACTTGGCAAATTTTTTTAGCGCAATCAGAATTATACCCTAATATAATATTAATTTGATTCATGAAATCTCGAATGCAAATATGCAAACTTATTTTAAATATTTTTGGATATTTGACATTTTTGAACATATAAATGCATATATCGATTGTTTTTAGATTAAGTAGCATATATTTTATAAATTTTATGCATAATACTATTATAACTATTATTATAAATTATTAATAATTACTGTTAATTGTGTCATTTTCAGTCTACAAAAACTTATTGTCGGATCGTCAAAGGTCCTTCAAGTTTCAAAATATCAGCAAAATTATTGTTGTACACAATGCTTAAACTAGATAAAATATAACTTTAATAGATCGAAAACTAATATTTTTTTTTCATATTTATAAGCTGTGTTTTTTTATAATGAAGTAATTTTAAAAACACATTCAAAAGAGTAAATATATTTTTTTAATTAATATTAATTATTTTTTTTGCATATATTTGTTAAAAAAATAGATATATTTAATAAATTGTATTGCATATAATTGCATATTTTGACATTTTATACAGTATATTTTTATGAAATTTTGATCATTAACATTTAAGCTCTAGTTATGGCATTTAATTTTATTTATTTTAGATGCTGGTGGAAATACATGAATGTTAATTTTATTGGTTGTATTGCATGCTTGGATACATTTTTCTGGTTAACAAGTTAAAAATCACTTATGAAAATGAGAACCATAGAAATGAGTCACACAATTGCATACTCAGAGTTTATATTGAATACATTTGATGATAATATAAACTGTAATTTGAGGATGTTTCAGAAAATAAAAATAGCCAAGTTAGATTCACATATTGATAAGCATTTGTATCCAACACAGCACTCGGTTTTCAAGTAATTTGGTTGAACTTTTTTTTTTTATAAATAATTCTTAAGACATTTTTAGGGCCATCTAGGATGATGAAAAATATTAAATGTGATTTTCAAATCACCTTTTATACATTTATATACGTATAAATGTAAACATACTTTAAATAATATTGTTTAGAAATAAAAAAGAACAATAGTTTGACTTGTTTGTCTTTTATTTTTATAAAAATATCAAATTTAACAGTATTCATACATGTAAAAATGTTATATATAATATTAAGATGAAAATATTACATTAAAACAGTAAAAAAATATCTTTCATTAAAAATAATAACATAATAATTGCCATATCCCAAAAATAATAATATACATTAATGTATTATATCAGATTAAAATTTAATACAATACAAAGAATATTTATGGCACAAATATTTTAAACAAGCTAAAGGTAATCTTAGTTAAATAAATATTAAAAATTAGCAACAATAATTTGATATAAAATACTTTTTATTAATAATTAGAACAATATTGGCATCACAGAGTGGTGGACGAAAATTATAGCATAACTTTTGTTATTATATAAAAATGATACTTGAAACAATTAATAATTTTGGATAGAAACTACTTTCTTTAGTTATGCAATTGATAAATCACTTTTATGGCAGTTTCAATTGTAATTATAATTAATATAATTCACTTAACAAATTCATAAATATTATATTTTTATTTTTTTTTTAACAAGAAAATATACTTAATACTTATTTAAAAATATGTAATTTTAAAAATTTAAATTTACTAATAAATTGTTATTTTTTCACATCATATACATCTGATAAGTTAAAAATATTTTATAAAAATTATCAAGCCTTAAATGAGAATAAGGTAAATTCATAATAGTTAACATTAACATCTAGCACTGAAAAAACTCAGGTATGGCTGGTAATCATGACAATATTTAAAAACTTATGAGTAAAGCTCAGATTTTAAGTGGATAAATAAAGAAAGCATTTTAAATGTGGTAAAAGATCAGTTAATCAATTTATATATTTAAAGATTCTAAACTACCACCATTATAAAACCATTTTGATAAGATCAAAAAAATCAAATTAAGAATATAAATACAATAAAAAATCTATTTATAAGTAAAATAATTGGAACAATTTTTATTTATTTATTGTAATTGAAATTAAATGCATATCAGTGCTGAAATGCAGAAATGTATATTCTGATAAAATTGAAAAATCATTTATTTTAAAATCTAACTCCTAGTCATCAGAAACAGCATTAGTAACTACTTATTCTATATGTCTTAAATTGAGCTCGAAAATAATGGTATTTTTTTCTTACTTGTGTTCTATTCAAGCACCGATTTCCTTGTAGTCTAATACTTTATTGCACTTGGTAATAGATTCCTGATTTTAAAGCATGTATGATTGACCATCAGGTTTACTATCTAATCATTTACGTCCCATTTGGGTTCGTGTTTGAAATAACTCCCTGATAAGAGTGGCTTTTTCTCTCTCTAACATTGATATCCTTTCACTCTTCTGTCCTAATTCCTATAAAAACATACAATAAAATATAAATTTCATCTATGATATTATTATATAAAAATTGAATTGATAACAAACTTCAGTAAGAATATGGTTTCGATGCTTTAACGTAGCCATCACTTGAGGATTTTGATTTAACATTGTTCCAGGATTATTTGATGAATGTACAGCCAAGTTCATATGCAATGGTAGACCACCCCATCTTTCACCACCATCTGTCAATGCAGATAAATGTCTATTGACTTCTAAGACTCGAGCCCGCTGTAATTCAATACGTTCTTGCTGTGCTTCAGTCCATTGATCTTGCTTTAATATTCAATTCATTAGTTAATAATTACAATTGAATGATTTAGTGTTAAACAAGCTTACAGTGTGTGAATTTGTACGTCCAAGGTATTTCATTTTTTCTTGTACTGCGGCTATTTGTTTATGGTACCAATCTCTTGCTCTTTCAACAGCTTGAAGACCATGCATAAGGACTTCTTTTTCTTGTTCAACTTGTTTTATTCTTTTAAGCTATATTTTTGATTTAAAAAATTATTTCATAATAGAACTATTATAATATTGTGTTGGGATAAATCCAGGGGTGCAATTGAAAATTGTTAAATGGAGGGGGACAAACAGGAATATTATTATTTTTATTATATTATAATATTATTAATTATCATGAAACATGCTATCTATATACATA
Source organism: Sipha flava (assembly GCF_003268045.1). NCBI lineage: Eukaryota > Metazoa > Arthropoda > Insecta > Hemiptera > Aphididae > Sipha > Sipha flava. The sequence continues at coordinate 928,472 of NW_020273623.1, read as the reverse complement.
GTATTTGATAGTAAATACTTATAAATAATTATAATTTATATTTTGAATTACTATATACGTATAATCAAAAATATTAAATAAAAGAAAGAAACTTAATGGAGATAGTGATTACAACGCCAGTACCAAAGGTGGGCATTAACTTGTTAAAAAGATAAAGTTAAGTTAAAAAGTTATTTTTTTTTTTACTTTTTAACTTAACTAGTTAGTTTATTTTCTAATAAACTTTTTAACTTAACTAGATTAACTGGCAGTTTAAATAACTTAGCTTTTTACAATTTAAAAAAAATCTATCAAGTTAAAATTTTTTTAAATTTTTCGTTTATACGTAAATATTAATACAAAAATTAAATAATCATGTAATGTAAAATGGTCGCATATATTGTAAATCAGATGTCATATATGATTTTCTAGGTTGGGGGCCCTCCTTTATGTATTGGGTTCTGGATTCAGAATGTTATGTATAAAGAATTTTAACAATAAAGATAAATAAATATGGTAGCGAGTGACCCCTTGATGTATATTGTACAATGTCATAGTATTTTTCAAACACTTCAGCGCCACTGCAGTATATTATGATAACAAATTTAATAGAATTGTTTATTATAATTTAGGAAATAAATCTTTCTAAAGAACGAAGTCATTTTTTATGTGATCTACTTATTAATTAAAAAAATAGATTAACTTTTTATAAACTGAGTTAAGTTAATATTTTTTTCTTATTAACTTATAACTTATCGAGTTAAATTCATGAATTGTTAACTGTTAACTTTTAATTTATTGATATTGTGTTCTCTTAACTTGATTCGAGTTAATTATTTTTATTAACTTGCCCACCTTTGGCCAGTATCATAAATTTGCCCCTGGATAAATCTATGTTATCTTCGATAACCCATAGGGAACAATACAGCTCATTCTCTATACTCACCATATTGTAATCAACACCACTCTGGAGAGTATGACGTCTCGGTTCCCTTCTTCGTTGATTAATTCTTTTGTATGTTTGTTCACCTGTAAGTAAAAAAAATAAAAATATAAGTTACAGTAAAGTTCTGTTTATTTAAGTTTTTATTAATTACCCGATTGTTTTTCACTTCTAGAACTACTTTGATCATTTAATAATACTCCCAACTGCCAATTTTGCAAAGCTGTTCGTATTTCTGCTTTGTCGATTGTGCGTTCACCAGAGGCAAGCTGTAAACCACGCTCTAAGCCTGCTGCAGTTCTTGGAGGTTTGGGTGGTCCAAAAAGTGATGATGAAGTTGATTTTTGAGGTAACTGGTGTATATCTTTATTATTGCGCTCCAGAGCTAATTGTGGCATACTTAATGTTCTTTGCTGAGTAGGACGAATGGCAGCCATATTACCATTTGTCCACTGCACGTTGGGTTTGATGTCAACGTCCAAAAGTGGAGCAGAAGGAGGTCGTACAGAATCATTATCCCGACGACCGTTTTCCATTTGATTTCGAAGCAGACACATTTTTAAACCAGTACAAAAGCGGTCAAAAGATAACAATCCATTTGGTGGCGTTACCTTTCGAAGGCTATCCAATACTCCTTTTGGTAAACCTTTGGTGCCATCATCTTGCCATCGCGTTTCAATCTCTGTAATGGAAAAAGTTTAAGAATAATTTCCAGGGGAAAAATAAGAAAGCAATGAAAAAAAGTCTACCTGCGAATTTAACATAACCGGTCCTCTTGTCGTCCAATATGTCGAACAGCGTTCTCATAGACAAAACAAACTTTGGGGGTAGTCCTTCGGTGGCAGCATTTTTGACTTCTCCTACTTGTGTCGGAGTCATGACACAGTAATATTATCAGTTACGTATTGAAACTGTTGGGAGGAAAAAACATGTAAATTAAATTGTGTATGACTTTCGTTCGTAGTACATACCAAAACCATACAGCGACAACATTTATTACACCCCGATTGCAATCGCACACCATACGCGCGTGGACGATTCTAATGTGTACCTGCGCGGGCGAGCAGAATGCACACCGTGTTACTTACGCGTGCGTGGGCCGCTGGCGAATTCGAAAACGATATTTCGCGCGACAACGGCCGGACACGGGACGAGAACGAAGCCGACGGCTGTGGTGCGTGCGCGCGCGATCACAGACGGCCGCGACTCGATCTGTGGACGGACGGTGTCTCGCGTTGCCTGCGGCTAGAAAACGTGGTGCTGTGGACCCGACGACGGTGACGATGCGACGACGATGCTGCGATCACAACGGTCGTGATACGGCCGGCGGACGGCATGATGGTCGCTCGGTTCCCCGGCAGTAAGTGGACGACTATCGTATGGCGGCTATTGTGGACCCAGCGATCCGCTGCTGTTCTAGTCCCGCGCACTGCCTATTATTATTATTTTTTTCTCTGATGTACATGTACAGTGCCTACCGTACAGTGCGCCGTGCCCACCGACCCGTCCCACCCCGCCCGAGTACAGAACTGTTCGGTTACTGCAGCATGAGCGCGCGTGAACCGTTGTAGAGCGTGCAGGTATTTTTCGTATCAGTGCGTGTTCAACAGGTGCGCCGCCGCCCACGTACAGGTATTCCCCGTCGCGAAATCACGGCACCTCGACGAGCAGCTACTAGATCGCGCTCATTCGCACGACGGCGACGACGAAGTTCTAGCCGCGTTCCGTGACCACTAAGTCGTTGGAATCTGGGGACCTCTAGAGACCTGTATTAGACGGAATGCACTTTTACACGAATGTGTGTACTTATGCCGTAGGTTCGCGTGTACAACTATAATAACACGTGTTGATACTGTGACGTATTTACATAATACTCGTATGCCACCGTAAAATCGTCAGCGAAAACCAAGAAAAATATACGTCCAACCTTAAATAATAAAAAAACAATACCAATTAACAATCGAAAAATATAATGTAATAACAAAGATGACTCGATGAAATACTTTGGACTACACCCAGATAAAAAGCTGAGGTGAAAAATACATAAATCAAGGGTACACTATACTGAAAATGAGTGGCGGTTCTTGAGAAGCCACAAGGGGGAGGGAGGAGAAAATATTTTGCACATACTTATAATTAGCATACATATCCCATTTATTTTTTCCTATTGCTTGATACACGAGAAGTAATTTTATGTTCTAAAAACTCTATACCACAATGGAATAATATAAAAATATAGGTATCAATAAAAATATTAAAACAAAAATTATTTTTTATTCAAACTTAATTAACAGTCAAACTTTTAAAGGAGAAAACATTTTTGTAAATATTAAACAGTTATGACATAAAATTATCGCCAAAATAATTTTTAGTTAACCGTTTGCTCATTGATATTTTTAGTTTTTACACGGCTCAAGAGGGAGGACGGTTAACCTATCGCCTACTTCCCCCGTAAAACCGCCATTGCTGAAAATACTGTACCCATAATTAAATCACAGCTCAACCCTATGGATGAAATACTTTTTATTACCATACACAGCTATAATATAAGCACCAATAACCTATACATACCCACATAGACGTAGTAATTGGAAGCTCACTGAGAAAAATATACGAGATTCAAGGAAAACTTATTCATTGGGACTAATAAACCACAATATTAAATAAACAATTTAATTTATTTTTATTTAATTAATTATACATTATAATTTATCAAATATACCTACACGCTTTGTTAAGATAGGACCCAAAAGTGTTATAGGCACTACAATAATTATTTTCAGCTTAAAAAATGTACTTACACTAAGTGTAATAAAATAAAATTGATAAAAACCTATGATATTCTTTTTAATTGAACTCTCATTGTAAAATTTACCACAGAAAATATAACTAACCATTTTTAATGAAAGAGAATAGTACCTATATTTAAAAAGTTAAAATTTAAATTTGCTACAATTAAAAATATAGTAAAAAACACAGAGACCATTTTTATGAAAAAAACATCCATAATCAAATAGGTAATATATTAACATATTTGGGTATTTTAGACTTTAGATTTTACATTACAGTTTGGGATGCGCAAAAACCAGAATATCATTGCTTGGAATATATTTATTTTTATTATAATGTACCTAACTTTATCCTTCACGTATAAACGTATAACGTTAAAGATATTGAAAATTCCGTAATTATAACTATTTATAATCGTGGTGTCAACCATGAATTAGGATATTTATATTCGTAGCACGATGTAGATAAACAAATGTATTTACATCGTGATTCGTTGTGACAACATATACTCCATAACATACTGTAGAGAAGATTCTTCTCTATACAGTGGTTCATAATTATGTTGATGTTATGTTCTACACTCCATAACACGATTATAGATAGGATCTATAATCATATTCCATAAAGGGCAGATCTTTTGTCTAACCATCAGTTCCTATACCTACACAAAATTTCAAATTGCGTTCAAGGTCTTTTAAAATATCTAATGCAATATGACTAATAGAAAGTTTTGTTGGTTTTGACACTCCATATGTAATATTATCCACATTAATGCAATGGCGTAGACAAGGGAGGGGTCTAGGGGGCTATATCCCTCCCTCGTGGTCGTGTTTATGTAAATGTACTATACTAGTATACCATAATTTAAGTATTTTATAACTGTGAAACAAACTATTGTCTCAGATATTAATAATATACCCGTTTGTTATTGATATCTGTGACTCTCGTCCACTTCTATACTAACTAGATAAGCTACTCACGGCATTATCATTGAGAATGATGAAGCCTGGCCAGGGACGTATTTTAAGGGGAGCGAAGGGGGCGATCGCCCCCCCCCTCTTGAACCCGTATTTAAGGAATCGATTATATGAGTGATACACATTTCAATTTTTTTTAATGTGGATCATTTTATAACGAAATTAAATTACGCGTGGTTGTGAATACTGAATTGGGCTTTTTGTTGGGTCCATACTTAATAAAAAATTAAATAAAACACTAGTGAAACTTTCAAAATACAGACAGGTGTTAAAAAAGATATAAAAGTCGATTTTAAGTGGATCCGGCATTAGATTAAAAAAAAGAAAAAATAACCACAATTATTAAGGAATCACCTGATTTAAATATTAACAAAAATTTTACTTGTAAATGTTGAGCCTGAATTAAAGAAATAATTTGAGTCGCCCCTTCTAAAAGTAAGTCTAAATACGCCCCTGAGCCTGGCGGGAATGCTTTTATCATATATTCATCATGTTTTCGGTTGGCAAAAAAATATTAAACATTTGTTGGGTACTATTCTTACTATTTCTTTAATGAGTCAAATTTAAATAAATGAGAAGACGTAAAAGTTATAAATAATCAAGGGGAAAAATAGTGTTTACCACAAAAACTATATTTTTCACGTCCTAAGCGTTTTTAACATATTAGTTTATAATAAAAACATCAGTACCCGGAGCCGCGTTTAACGGAGGGGCAATTGCCTCGGGGCAGTAAATTTTTGAGGATTAACATAAAATAGAAAATATATAATTATAGTTATTCTTGTATGATTGTATGTCATCTCTTTAAATATTAAATATAGAAGATGATCTTTTAAAACAGACTGATTGGTCAGAAATTATCCACAAGGTCGCAACAATCAAATCAAGGAAAAAATTAATCTAAAAGAAAAGTAGTATAAAAAGTAATGAATGGATTATATTTTGTCACTTTTGGTAATTTTTTAAATTTATGTGAAGTATAATTAATATTTACATAAAAAAAAAAGTATAAAAATGTATTAAAGTATAATTAATATTTATAAAATTTAAATATATTTAGTAATTTGTAAATGTATTGCTCTTGCATAGTACACTTCTATCCTATCCTATCCGTTAATACGCTACTGACTATAATTAATAGTGCGGTGTTTATAATTTTGAATTGTAATTTTCTTAAGGGCAGCATATCTTAATTAGCCCAGGGCGGCTACATTGCGACACTGACACATATTATTAAATAAAACTAAATTGGTTAATTTATGTAGTTAACTAATAATATTTGAAGTTTTGGCTTAAGTAGTTAATGAACTAGTAAGTATTAAATAATTTAAAAAGGATATTTCATTTCTGATATATATTTCTTTTAGACCCCAAATTATATAAGATATGATTTTTTAACTATTCAAATTATTTTTTAATTATTTTTATTAAAATGGGTGACACTAAGTATTTTATTTTTCTTGAAAAAGTTTAAGAAAAATCATATATAGTTAATAAAACTTCTATTCAAGGGGAAACAAACAATTTTAAATCATTCTCAACAAATTTATTGGAATTAGGTTTTGGTTTCATAGTTGCCAAATCAAAAAATATGAAGGTAATTTATATAAAATGTGCATATATTTGTAAATAATGGTTGAAACCTTTAAAAATATGAAATATTAACAATAAAATATTTTGACAGGAAAAAATTGTTAGTACAGGTTTTCATTTGAATGTGAAGAATTGTTAATAAAATGTATTCCGTTTTTAATTATAGAGCATATTTATTATGAATGTGTAAACGGACCTCATCGTAAATCCAAAGATCCAAATGATATAAATGTAACAGCAATACTAATAAGATTCTACAGTAAAATTATTGTTACTTAAAAACATATATTTCTTACTCTAATGACTATATTTTACTAAATTGTGATAACAACAAAAATGATAACATGGTAATCTAATCGACTGCGAATAAATGGCTATGGTTGTTATCAGGCACAACCGACCAGAAAGTGGTAACGAGTGTCGATCTTGTTTTTTGGAAGACCGATCGTTCGGGGAAACGCTGTGCCGATCGGCATGACCTTGCACACTTTCGACGAACACGAACAATTGGTGATAAAAAACTCGTTTCTACGTTCTGTTCAGTGGAGACAGTCAACAGCTGTGTCAATGCATTATCATAGCAGCTGTGCTGAGTATTTTGTCAATTTTTCCCCCTCTTCCCTGCTACAGCGGTACCTGGTCACCTGGTCGTTCAAGCCACTCGCCTCCGACGCACATCTTTTCACCAGTTCAGTCAGTCGATCGTTTACCCGCTGTTCTGTCAGTTCTTATATGTTTTCTCCTCTCACACGTTTTCATGTATATTTATATATATATATTTATATATATATATATGTATTAATTATAGTAAACTAATAAATAATATTAATATTATATAATATATATAAATATACATATATATATATGTACATATAGACCCACACCTCGCACCGTACCTGAAACCGTCGCGTTCTAAACCCTTTCACGTTATTTTTTTTTTCGTTTCCCTAGAAAAAGTAACCACCACCCGTCGTCGTTAGTTTTCGTAAGGAAAATTTTTTTAAAAATACCAAACACAATCCCGTACAAAACGTCCCAACGGCGTACGAACAGGACACCGTTGTTCGTCCCAGTTCATTCGGTAAGTACCTACGTGCCCATTGTGTGTGGTCACACACGGCTCACATGTTTTCCGTGAGATCCGTCGTACACTATGCACACATAATATAGCTTTGGTGTTTTTAACACAGTACTATTATTATTTTTATTTCTGTAAAGCACGTCGCGTACTACTCTTTCGTTCTCGATTTGTCCGTATTAACACGCGCACGTAGACGAACCCGGTGGCATTGGAATAATATTGTTATTAATGTTACCTATTATTGTTAATATCATTATCGGATCTAAAGTTAGTATTAATAGTATTACCGTTGCCTTCCTGCATGTGTGCCAAGCATAAGTCGTGTTGGAAAACACGCGCTTGTGTTTACTTGGTGAATGTGCTTGTTGTTATTTTCGTACGTAATAATTATTACCTAATTCTTTTATTCTTCACAGCAGAACCGTTGTAGTGGATTTATAACAATTAATTGACACATTGTTTAATATTAGAATGATATTAGGTACAATTATACTTAGTTCATCTGTAGGTAGTAGAAGTTATAGTTTTATTTTTTTTTTATGACGTCTGCACTTATATTTGTAATCCACCATATTTAATATAATGTTTATGTGTTATAATAAATCGTTAAGACATTTAAAACTAAAAATTTAACTTGATGACCAGTGTGCAATACTGCCATGTATAAGTATATATGTAGGTACAAATTATAAATTCCATGAGAAATCTGATTCAATAAAACTATTTAGTTTTTAGAATTTATGTATTTTCTTTACTTATCCATACAAATAAATGCAACTTCATTAATTGTAAAATATTTTATTTGATAGTCATAGGTACATACTTTCATGTAAATTGATTCTAAAAATGATTTTTAAATAAAATAATTGACCATGATTATTGAAACAATTTTATTATTTTGTTACTCGTTTTGATATGTATGATTATGTACTTTTGATTATTTGTCTAATGTTAACTAAACTGTTGTAATTTATAGCAAAATGTAAGTTTACTGTAAACAAAACATTACAAAAATGTATGATAATTTATTATCATTATATAATCGATTATTATTGAATCATATAAATTTAAATATTAAAAGCTAATAAAATAACAAAACATATTTATACAATTTTATATATAATTATAATTATATATATATATATATATATATATATATACAAATTAATTTCAATTATTATTTTCAATTAATTAATATTTTATATTGGTAGTTAACTGTACTAAATATAGAAAATATTTTAATATTATAAAACTTGTTGGTATCTTTATAATTTAATAAAAGATAAATTAAATTTGAATGTACATTTAATCATAGAAGCTAAATCTTAAATCTTTCTTTTTTCATTCATATTTTTTGAACTTATTATACACTAGTATGGTTATATACTATTTTTATACAATTACTAGTCTTGTATGCATTTAACGTGGCCTTGATAGCCCTAGGTAATTGTTAACAGTTCCTCAAATTCATTGAAATTAAAAGAAATTGTTTAGTTACATAAAATATTTTATTATTTAAATTTTTATTCAAGTTTTTACAAAATATATGATATATCTTAATATTGTTTAATTTAAAATTAAGTAGCACGTTAATGTTAATGAAAAACATGAATATCATTATCATTAATTTGAAAGATATATTTTTATGTCTAGTAGTTTTTATACCCTTATGGAAATGTTATATAGAACAGTTTTAAAATAAAATTTTTGGATTTATTAACAGGTACAAATAATTCAATAGTATTGAGTCAATGTGTATTGTTCTAAAAATAAGCTGTTAAACAATAATATTAAGTGTTTTATTTTGTTTATTTTTTATTATTAAAACTATTTTCACGATATAGACTGATTTTACCTCCAGAGTACATACACTTATTTAAAAGGTTTTTTATTGGGGTTGTATATACGTACAAAATGCTGATTATTTTTTGTTATTAATATGGATTGGATTATGGAGTCTGCAATAACTTCAAATTGTCTTGCCTGCTATAAAATATCTAAAATCGTAACTATTCTTTTATTATAAAATTAGTGTTTTGTTTTTTTAAGTAATAGGTGTACACCATATAAGAGTTACAAGTTTGAATGCTCTTGGTTTGACACCACAGAAGTTCATAGAATGATGAAGCAATCCCTCGTAAGATTTATTTTTTATCATGGCTTGTACCTATATTTACAGATTGTGATTAAATAATAAAATCTATTTTATTTTAGTAGCTATTGATTATATTTTATAACACATTAATGTCTTAATTTTTATATATAATTGGTTTATGTATATCTACATTATAACTAATTTTTTTACTATGTCAACTATAGAATTTTTTTTTTTTTAAATTAATTTGTACAATAATTTTCTTGCACTTAACGTTGGTTACTAAAAATAAATAACAAAAAATTTAAAAATGTTTACTTAATTTATTTATTTTTTTCATTCAGTTCCTTAGAATTTGTTTTAAGTAATATACCTAATTATTACTTATTATTAATACTCTATTATTAAATGATTTTATCTACTTTACTTAGAAAGTGTATCAATTTATTTTGATGATAATTATTCAATTTAATTTCATAGACAATTCTATTGACATTATTGATTATTTATATGTATAATATTTTTAGAATAAGTATAATAGTTTATTGAAGTTTACAAACTGCTTTATGTTTTCAAATAAATTGGATTAGGTATCTTGCTACAGGTAAGAATCTTATGGAAAATATTCAAGAACATTTAAAATGATATAATACATTTCAAATAATAAAAAGATTTTAGAAGTACAAAATTAGTATTCATACTTAACTATTAACAATTATTATATTATTCAATATTTTTTGTATTCTGAGCAATTGATTATTGATATAACACCCCATTTATAATTATTATTAGTACTTTTAATGGAATACCTGTTACTTGAATAGAATACCGGTTTTTGTTATCAATATGTTTAATAATAGTTGATAACAATTTTTTCTTAATGCTTTTGCTAGAAATGTGTTTCCATGGTTATTAATGTTATTAGTTATGAAGCGAATTAATAACTAGGTATGAGTAGGGAAGTAGAAAATTATAATCATTCAATAATTAATTTACCTTGTTACTAGATTATTTTTATAATTTATCTCTTATAATTTAAACTTTAAAATAATACAAAATGTAATATGTATTATTTTTAAAGATAATTATCGATATATTTCGAGCATAAAAAAGCTGTTTATTCGTAATTGAATGTTAAGGTATTATAAAATTTAAGAATTTTACCATTTGTAAATTAATATATCAGAATGTTAAGCTGTAGTAGTATTTCGTTTTATTTTAAAAAGTATAGTGTTTTTTATTTATTTAAGTGTACTGAAATTTATTTAATTTTTTAATAGATAGGTAGCTACTACTATTTCAATATCAGAAATTGTTTTATAGGACATTATATTATGTTTTACGTGTTTTTTTTTTTTATGTTATACTTAAATCAACTGTCAATCGATGGTCATAATATATATTACACTTGTTTTATTAATTCAAAACTTGTACATTCTCGTGAACTGCATAATAATATATTATTTATATTTATACATTTTAATGAAATACAAGAGAAGTGTAAATTATGAATAGGAAATGCGATAGCGTTGATATAAATTGTTATGATGTAAGTCAATTAAAATTCAAAGTGTAAGTAGATATTGCGTTTTTGGCAAATAAAATATGTTCAGGTAATGTTGAGGCACTGCTGTTTAAAAAATACAACTACTATTCTTTGCCATAATCTAAATTAAGACTGTTTTGATATTTTCTCATCTTTAATAAAAATAGAAATTAACATCATTACATTCTACTACTTATTGGAATAACATATTTGAACGTTACCTATGTCAAAAGTCACTTTCGGATAAAATATTTGTCTATTTTAACTCCAGGATGTAGGTACTATGTAGTTAGAAAGTAGTAAGCAACTTGACATATTACTATACACATATAATAGTTTTTTTTTAAGTTATTGATGAACCATTGAATGTGTTATATAATTATTTATCCTATAGCGAATATGTATACGGATAAATGGTAATAATAACAAATTACATATTTATGACATAGTGAATCGTGTTTTTATATTAACAAATATAATGATTCATATAGAATCAATATTAATTTTTTGGCCACGGATTTCAATTTATTTTTAATCAATGAAAGTTGTTCTTTTAATTATGTTCTTATAGTTTTGTGAATGAATTCTTTGTATTTTGATAGTTAGAATTTTAAGGAGTGAATAAAGTAATGTGAATTAAAGTTTTCAATTGTTTTATTAGTTGTTTTGAATCTAGTAATTTTTGGAAAATTTTTGGTTAAAAAAAAACTTCAGTTTTATGCGATTATTAAATTACCAGTTATTTACCCACTGTTAATGGAAAACAACCTTATTTGTAAAGTAATAGAAATTTAGAATATTTTTCCTTGCAGTTACTGTAATTTAACTATCGTACACTAATCTATACAATAATGTGAGTATAGTGCACAAATAAATTGATATATTATTGAATGTTACGTAATGAAAGTATAAAACAATGAGACGGTGTCACTTTTACAAGACAATAAGTATTTCAAGAGTTTTAATAAATCAAAAACAAGTGCTCAAATATTTTATTTTTGTATATAAGTAGAGATTTATACATACGCATAACCTGAATACAGGCTTAAAAATATTTCATTATAATCGATTATTAAACGGAATATTTTGCCTGTTATTTAATAGTTTTGATAAATTCCTAGGAATTTAAGTTTAAAAATAAAAGAAGTTATCACATCCTGTGTGATAAATGATAAATCATAATTAGATAAATAATTAGTGATTAAAGTTATTATAATACTTTATAGTTACCGAATTATTTTTAAGATATCTGTAATTTCTATTAAATATGAATTTATTATACCTACCATAGATAATATTAAATTACAAATCCCCACAATTTGATGTATTAATTGTTTTAATAGATAAATAATAATCTATATTTAAAACATTACTATGAACTGTGTGATGATTAATGATTAAAATCATTGAAATACTAATAAGAAATAATTCAATGATGTAATTGTACTTGCATATTTTATAAGGTTAAATTATGATATAGATCCATTTTTTTTAAAATCTTATTTAGTTCAAAAATAATTTATTGTGTACTTAATTGCAATCAATCATATTAATTAATAATATATACATGTATTTCGATAGTAAGTTAATAATTTTGCAAAAATTAAATTTTCCATTTTTTTTATTTTGCATGAGATGTCTGATTTTTATAGGTCGAATATATGAAAGGTTGTATCGTGGTACCTATTAAAAATCAATCTAGTATTTTCTTACTCATTAGATCCTATTGTATTGTTTATTCTAAGTCATTCAACTAGGTTCAATTAGTTTTGATTATATCTACTATGTAGGTATATTACCTTCACATTGTACATTTTTTTAAATGACACATACTTAAATAAATAATTTTAATCATTTAATGCTAGTTATTAAAATAGTTTTATTTGTATTGTGTTAAATGGAATGTTTAAAACAATATTATTGATATGTATTATATTTTTGGTCAAGTAATTATTATCTGTTTATGTATCTAGGTATATTATTATTTATATAACTATTGGCAGTTAGTAATTATAATAATATATATATATATATATATATATTAAAATTTTTATTCGTTACATGTATTTTACCAGTATTAAGAAAGTTCTTTTTCAAAAGGAATTTGTTCCCGTTCCTTGTTTCTGTGAAAAATAAATTTATTATGATTGAAGCTGTTGTCAATGTTGTTATTTTTAACCTAACCTTTAAATCTGATTTTATTGTTTAATTTTTAAAGTCAAAACCTTTCCCAATAGTTAATTAAACCTAGATTAAACTTAAAAGGTATTAGCTTTTGCTTTTTGTCCATTTACAACGGTCAGTTAATGCAAAAAAAAAAATTATAAAAAAAGTGGCCGAAAACAGAATTTTTAAGTCTCAAATTTTAACAAAATTTGGTTTACATAGTTTTTATCACAGTTGTAAAACCATAGTTTATTTTATTATATTAACGTAATATTATTTACTACTTTCTATGCATAGATAATAGATAGTAAAAAAATAGATAGGACAACGTCTTAACAGCGACAATCAGTGATTTCAATTGAGCTCAAACAAGTGTATAGACTCTTACTATTTTATTACTAAAACTAATATTTAGTAGAATATATTTAATATATTCTAGAAAATATAAATATGCATTTCATTTTTTTTTCGGAACGGAAATTTGCGTCTAGTTCTTAATAGGAATTTACTCCTCGTTCCTATATTTGAAAAGGAGCGCATTCCAAGCTTCGTTCCTATAAAAATAATGCATTCCTTCTTAACATTGTAATTTGCTCGCTAACCTTTAAAGCTGGTTTCATACGTAGCGGTTTAGTCGCGCGCAGTCGCGGTTATTTTCCCGCGGACACCTGCGAGCGATCGCGATGATTTTTATCGCCAAATTTTAATTTTTTATAGAGGACATTATGATTAGGTTAGTCGTGTAAGCTACGTGGTTATGTATTGGTTAATTTTAACATTTTTTTTTTTTTAAAAACATTAACAAACATTAAACAATTTGGAGGCTGTGTGTGTAATCTACGCGTTTTACAAAAGGCATACACATCCAAACGCGTTGAAAAGAAAACGCAACCATTGGGTTCACCCATTAAACTTAAAAAGGGTCAATGAAGGCCAATTTCAACAATAAACCGGTATTGAACATTTCAAAAGATCTCAATACGAATATTTTTTTATAATTAATGATTTAATAAAGATGATACATCGAGAGTAATTTTACAATTGACCCGTACATTCAGGAGCCGCGACCGTTAGCGGTAGAACCGTTTCGTGTGTATTTACCCATTAGGAATACCCAGTTTAATTTTAGCTAGCAGACGCGGTCGATCGCTTAAAAATTAAACATGAGTGGTTGGAGGTGGTTGTACGCGGCAAGAAGCAGCGTGGTTTTTCTCGTATGAATAAATGTATTTAAACATGGGTTTTCAATTTTAAGCGGTTTTTCGCAGCGGCTAAAAACCGCGACCGCGCGCGGCTAAACCGCTACGTGTGAAACCAGCTTAATAGTTTTACCATATTTAGTTTCTTAGTATTTTACGTTTTATGTTATGTGTACTCAATGCGGGTGAAAATTGTTACATTAACTAATCTCTATCTTTATAATATAGACGTTGTGTAACTGATAAACATATTTCTAAGTTAAACTATTTTGTTTTGAATATATTTTATTGTTGTACTGAGATAGTGATATTGACTATTGTTATTCATGAAACAATAGTATATAAACTATAATTGTTATTAATTGATTCATTTGAATTTTAAATTAAATTGAACTCTACGATTAACAGCTATTAGGAGAGACAGTATTCTTGATGTGTTTTTCTTAATCACTAAGACACTAATGTGATTGTAGTATGTATGATACAACGATAATTGAAATAACAAAATTATCGCCCTATTATAATGAGTTTCGAGAATAAAAATATATCGTTACCTACAATGAAATTGTATGATTTGTTTCTGAAAATGTACATAACATATGTTGCATGTATAAATACCTAGGTTGTAAACTTTTGTTTTACAA
This sequence comes from Sipha flava, assembly GCF_003268045.1. Lineage (NCBI taxonomy): Eukaryota > Metazoa > Arthropoda > Insecta > Hemiptera > Aphididae > Sipha > Sipha flava. The sequence goes on along the minus strand of NW_020273623.1, from coordinate 913,459 downwards.
AATGTGTTTTTTTTTCATTTTATATTTTAGAAAGGGTTTAATAAAAATAATATATATATATATAGGAAATGTTAACTTCGAAATGTATTAAACCGAATATAAGCATCAGTTGTGTACATCTAATGTAGGCGATCCTGGAATATGTTTTATATTATGTTTACATAACGGTAATATTGGCGTTTTGCTTTTATTTATTAAAAAAATCGACAGTCTTAGGTTGTTTCACTTCAATCTGAAATTCGTAATTTGACAAATGATGCAATAATCACACTGTTATTACATTATAATTTAAGACCGGTTTACACACTACGATTTATTGTATGTATTATCGAACACAACTAATTGTATCAAGTAAAACAGAGCGTGTTTACAGCAAATCCTACGTCTTATCTAATCGGAATGAAATACAAGAATGGATCGAAAGACTGATGGGTGCGAATTCATTTTACGCAAAGTTAAACAAGTCGTAACATGTAAATGCAAGCTTGATGCAATGTACAACTTTTTGTCCTTTTTAGGATTTATTTTCTTTTACACCAGTGTTTCCCAACCTATGGGCCGCGACTAGCGACCATTTCCATCAGGAAGTTCAGTATTATGATTATTAATACTATATTATCATATTTTTTTTTAGGGCTGGGGTGGGTTGCGTAATCAACATGTGGGCGATTTGTGGGTCGCCATTACAAAAATGTTGAAAAACACTGTCATAGACTATTAAGTTTCAACAATTTTATTCCTTTTTTTTAGAATTATAATATAGTATATTAACCTATATTATCTAATAATCAATATACAATTTAATTCGAGTGGTATTTTTTTTGTTTTCTTATCTAATCAATAAATAAAAATAAGTTAGTAAATAAAATATAATGAAAATTATTTTTTATTTTGCCTTCCTTAAAAACATTACAGCAAAGCAAATAAACAAAAATAGTACTAATAGAAAATGATTTACGTACAAAAAATGTACGTACACGGCAACGTGAACAGAAACTCAATTCAGAATAATAGTAATTACTATTGTTTATTGCTAGTTATTTTATTTATTAAAATAATAGATTTCTTTCATAAATATTCCCGAATCTTATATATATATATATATATATATATATATATATAGACGGGATAAGAAGTTATGAAAATAGGTGTCTTCATAACTTTTAATGGAGTATACTATTGTCTATTATTTTTTCATATACGAGTAGTATATGTAAAATATTTTACGATATCAGAAAACTTAAAAACGTATATAAATATAATAATATGTAAATACCGTGAAACATATAATCTTCAAAAATTTGCTGCTGTAGGCACGTGCTCATAGTGCCTGCATATAAATGGGCATGTACCAATCGCACTGAAAATCGCAGGTAAAGAAAGAAAAATTAGGGGATAGGAAAAATGTATAGATCAACTGCGCCTATCGATATTCAAATGTAATATTATGTTGTATGTCAATTGCGCCAATCGATTCCTACAAATATATAAACGTGTATAATACACTGATTTTAGAATTTACTGATTAGCAGCATTGTACTTTTGTTAATCAATGGGTTTACGTTGTGCTCTCGTAGGTACGTTTGTAAACCATTATTTTTTTCATAATATTATTGATAAAATAAAATGTCAACAATTATTATGTGTTCTTAAAATAAATTCGTAATATTGTTCAGTATATTTCCACGCATTGTACATATAGTTTTCGTGGCTCGTGCTTAATTTTATTATGGAAATAGTTTTAAGTGAACGTGGTAAAGAAATTATTTACCAAAACTATAAATTTTCATGTAAAGAACTTACCTATATTTTTTTTCAGTTAGGCGGTTAAAAATTCTCCAGCGCAATTGATACATACCTTTTTTATATCGGCGCAATAGATGTATATTATACAGGTAGTTTCTTAAAATTGGTGCAATTGATGAACACCGATATAAATATGCCACTGGTTGTGTGTAAACCGACCTTAATAATATAATAATTAAAAATATTATGTTCACATTCCTAGGTATTTATTTCTCTAGCTGTTCATTATATAGACCAATGGATAATTAGATAAAGTTATTAATTATGAGTTTTTTTACCTAGATTGGTACATTTAAAAAAAATGTATTTGTTTATATCAATAATTTGGTGTCGAAAAGATAGATTTTTGTAAATAATTTGTCTTCTGGTTTATTTTGTAGTCGTTTTACATTTATTTATTTGGTTTATCAAAAATCCACCGAAAGATTAATCACAGTATATGTATTACGTATTTTGTTTTAGATTCAACTAGTTAGTGTATCAGTCTAAGGAAATGGGATGTAATGTTCAAAAAATTGTCACCTGGTGAGTAATTTAGTATATGCATTTCATACGATAGGTGTAAAATAATAAATATAACAAAAATAATAATATTAATAATAATAATAATATATTGATATTCTCCGATATAGGTATCAAAAGAAAATAGGAACCTATGATAAGCAACAGTGGGAAAAAACGATCGAGCAACGTATTCTTAGTGGGTTTACACATGTCCCAAAGAAAAATGCTAAATTGAAGACTGATCTTATTGATGTAGACTTAGTAAGAGGTAATTACCACGATAACAATAATAATAATGTACCTAACTATCGTTTCTAATAATATAATTCTGTTCACAACCTTGGCCTTGCTTCACAATAACTCGGGGTCTTGTATGCAGTCCCTGAGGTTAAGGTCTATTGATTTTTTTACCCAATGACCTTTTCCCGGAGCTAAATCAATACAATGCCAATGCCGTCACGCCAGTTGGTCCTCCGGCCGGTCCATATGATACCTGCCCTATCGCAGGAGATCGTTTATGTTATGTAACCGTATACGTAGTATGGTACATACTCGGTATTATTATAATAACCATTGTCTAACGGTCGGAAAATGGCGAACCACAGGGTTTAAATTCTGAACGTAGAAAGCAGAAAATTGAACCGTCAATATACTATCTTACTTTCAATCTCTAATTTTAACTTATGTCGATAATGATAAATAAAGAATTGAATATTTTATTTGATCTATCAAACTCAGAAGATTATGGCTGTCTTATAATTGAATCGGTCATTTCGAAAAGGATATTTCTCCATACATTTTCAAAACTAGTATTATGTGATAGATGTGTTTAACTAATAATAATGCATATTTCCTACGAGACCGCCATATCATAGTTGATTTTTTATAAAGGAATTAAATAATTCAACCCATTTTCAATTTTTATCTCTAAAAATAGTTTATTACGTTTCCTGACAATTTTCATTTTATGGAAATATGGCCTTTTCGAAATGACCGATTCAATTAATCTCGTACATTTTTCAAAACGTCGATGCGACTAATCGTTACAGTAATAATTTGTTTAAAAATATGTATTAAAATATATTGTTTTACTCTAAACCTCGTTTATTAATTACTTTAATCTTTCACGTTCCAATAGAAATTACCTACCGATCTCTTTAGTACTTTATTGTAAAACAATATTAATCAATCGTGTTTGAATCACGTTACTTTTGCAGGGTCGGCGTTTACCAAAGCAAAACCGAAACACGGATTTTTTACAGTAACTCGTCTAGCGGTCATCCGGCTATTGTTTTTACCATGCTATTATCGTTGGTATATACATCAGACGTCGTGGCGATTGTTTCTGTCGCTTTTATGCCTGTACGTTTTGCAGCTTGCAAACATTTTATTGTTTAGCTACTTTACGTTTGTTCCCGCCGAAGAAGACTTGCTGTCGGTATGTACTAACGATTCATTATTTATATTATTTTATTAAACACGAATGAGCATAATTTATATAATTAACGGATAGATAATGTTCACATTGCCTCGGTTACAATTATTGGCGATGAAATAACTAACAAGAATCTTTGTTCTCGGGTTTAATCTGTAAAAGTAAAGGTCGAGGATGATGTGTGATTTTCCGTGAAAACACTATTGACCTATTGTTTTATTGGTATTGCACGGTCTAACTGAATAATAGTAATAATTAGAGCTCAGGTTTTATAGTACTCAAAAGTACTAAAATATACGGTATAAGTATACGGTACGATAAAAAACATGATATACATCCAAAAAAATAAAACTACAATTTTAAATATTTAAAATTTGAAATTCTTGTTACTCAAAACATATTATAGTTTGTTCTATTGTTTTTATCAATATTTTATAATAATTGGCAAATTCTATTAAATCGGACTCCTGATAATAATATTGGCTGTACAAAAGAGTACTATTATTATTATACTGTTTCATGAGACTAATAATAGACAACGCACATTATGCGATAATCCGGGATAACGGTCAATCACTCTAAAGCTATGTAAGTGTGTATTACTTATAAATTAAATTCATTTAATAGTTTTATTACTAGTAAATAAAACGATTTTGGTATGCTGAGAAATTATGTAATATTTTAACGATCATAATAAAAAAAAAAGTTAACAATTAATGAGATTGAAAATGTTTCCGATACGACCTTTATACATTAGACGTAAAGGTCATAATTTCCAATTCATTAACAACTGTAATAGAATAAGTACCAAAGAGATATTTAATCAAATAGTTTACTTAAAGTACTTAGATAAATTACGTATTAATAAAATATCAGTTTTTTTTGACGTCATGACGTTGAACTTCATAGTATGCACTTGTGTATCTGCTGTGATTTCGTAATTGTTAGGATTAAATATATAATATTTTTAAATTAAATTTTATTATTGACATAATGTTTTAATTTAGTGGTTTTCCGCTCGGAGAGTGTGCCCTCCAAGGAGTCTTAATACAATTTCAGGGGAGGCATGAACATTTTTAAAAAGCAACGAAATATGATAACGTTATTTTTAATTATTTTAATATTTAATTGAGATATTATTAAGTCACAAATTACGAGAACTAAGCAGTGCCAACTCTCATTAATTTGTATTTACTTAATAATAATAAATTTAAAATTCAATATTTAATAAAGTGAACATAATATAATTTGTTTTAATAATTTTAAATTTCAATTATATTTTTTCCTAAAAAATAAAGTCATTAAATATTAAAAAAAAAAACTTGATTGATTTTTATATTATCATATTAATCCAATAATTAACATTTAAGGTATGATGTATACATTAAAATGTATAAATATATATATGATATAAATATAAATTAAATCTTATTATGATGAGAGGAGGAGGCATGGCATTATAATTATGAAAGAGGACATTTATCTCAAAAGGTTGAGAATCCTTGTTTTAATTCAACACAAGAATTTATCAAATATTAACAACCCATTTACATGTTGTTCATATTCATATTATTTTGTAGTTAGTTGCTTCTTATTATTATGATATTATGACTGTCTTAGTTTTCAAACACTAACTTCATACTATATATTTATAAAAAAAATTGCTGTGAGTTTGTGAGTAGTTTTTTTTTTATTAGAGAAAAGCAAAATAATTTATGAAACGAAATGCATTTAAGTGTTTCTGTTTAGTAAGCATATTTAAAACAATTAATTTAACAGTTATGGTTTTTTTTTTATTATTATTATTATTATTATTATATAAACTGTAGCAGTTGCAATAATATTTTTACTATACCAATTTTTGTTGAAAATACTAACTGACAGTCTCATTTTAAGTGGATTATTCGAATTGATAAACAGAATCTTGCTTATGATATAAAAAAATAATCATTTATTTTAAACTACTGAATAATATTTTTTAACAATAAAATTAATTAAAGATTCAATTTTTTAATACTTCTTTAGTAAGTTGTTAAAACTACTATTTTTATATTATTTTAAATGATATTAAATTTATTTAAAATGGTTTAGGTTATTTATTATTATCATTTGCATATATGTTAATTTATTCATAATAATTTATTTTAGTAATACGTTAATTTCTCAATTCAGTTTCTACTCAAATTCCAAGCTATTAAAATTGTAACAATATTAACAAATATATATTTTGAATAACTTTTTCAAACTTTGTTTTTACAAAATATGATATTTTGTAAAAACTTACATTGACTAAATGTATTAGTTAAAAAGATAAAAACCATTATAAATAATAAAATATTTATTTATCTTTAATAAAATAAATATGATAAATTGTTTTTGAAATCTTAAAGTATTATACTTTATATTTCAATAATTATTTTGTTGTATGTGCAGCTCTATGTGATTTCTATTTATTCTATTAAAGTTTCTTATCTAAGTTTTATAAAATTGAATACAATTTAATCCTAGTTAATTTTTTCAGACTGTGTCACTTGGTGAAGTATTGAGCCCATTAATAATGATGCTCGTATTAAGTATTGTTCATTCTCAAATTGTTTCTACTACTACAATTTCGAAAAAGAACTTCCTGAAAACTCCTAGATCTCATAGCCCAAGACGTGCTAAAAGAGGACATTCTACCTCAAGTAAAATTAAAAGTATATATTTTTATTTTACTATTTATTCTATTGATCATTAATGTGTAGTGACTTTAAAATAATTAAATTTGAAACTAATCAATGAATTTTTTGAAACTTTAGATTCGACTGAAATGAATGTAGAAAATTTGCAAACTTTAGTCACTGCTGATACTAATTATTTAAAACGAAGAAATAGAAAGTGAGTTTTATTTATTTATTTTTAGTTAAATTAAAAGTCAAGTTTATAAATAGAGTTAAAGTATAGTATATAAAAACGATGATTGAATGTTGTTGTTTTAAACTATTAGTTTGACATAAATGAAAATTTTGTTTCAGTGATGATGCGTCCAAAACTCATAATGTTGTATGGGATACATCACCTGTAAAAACTCGTCATTGGGTTTTGGAGTCTTCACCTGATGTTAATGTTTCAATAGTTTCCGAAGATTTTAGTTCAGATTTACGTTTAGTCAATAGAGAAGAGAAAAAACAATTAGGAGGAGTGTATGTAGCATTTAATAATTAGAACAATTTTATTTTGCCACTAACAGTGGTGCCGAAGTCCATACTGAGGAGGGTCTTGGCTTGACCACTTTTTCTAAAATTTTGCTTGGGGACTGCATGGTAGCCTATATAAGTCTACAAAAAAAACTATAAAAGTTCAGGCTATGAACTCTATTATGTTTTGAATGATCAACTACATTTTTAAGACTTTGGTGCCATTGGTCACTTATATAAGACAATGACAAGGTGGCTGAATAGTTTTCGTTTGTTTCAGTGATACAGCTTAATCTAACTCGTGTGACGTTTTGATTGGTCCATCACCTTTTGACTGTGCTACAAATATGGCAGAGTAGCTGTGTTAATAATAAATCATACCCATATCAACATCTGCAATGAAAAATGTTGCATTTTACTATTTCTAAGTACTCAGGGTGATAATAATTTTTTATTAATATTAATATTTTTATTCTGATTTTGGAAAAATATGACTTAAAGTATTTAAGCAGATTTGTTTTTACTAAACATCATTATTTTAAACTTTTCTGTAAAGTAAAATTTATGTAAATAATAACAAATTAAATGAATTAAATTAAATTAACTTTTTTCGTTGCTGATATTGATATGGTTGTATGGTCGTCGTCTTATATTAGAGCATTACTGTATCATTAATATTTATTTTTTGAGATTTAATTTTTTTTCTTATAGTGACCGTATGGATGTAAGACCTATTACTTCAAATTCAGCTCATGATGATGATGGGTTTGAAAGTTTAAATGGTAATGGTTCCAGTGACAACCCTGAAGAAGATATTTTAAGTGGTTCTACTATTACATCTCAAATGTCTGAGTCCACCAGTGCTGAACAATCTAGTAGTACTCCTAAACACAGTAATTTCACTGAAAAAATTGAATCTAATGTAATATTAGTATCGAAATCAACCACGGATGATGGCCTAGCTACTACTAAAACTGTGTCCGGTCAAAAGAGATGCTTAAGGTTTAAAAAAACTCCAATTTCCATGAAATCTTCCACTGTTGATTTAGACCGTAGGCTTTCAGGTATAATAAAATATAAAAGTTATTATTAAAGAAAATGTAATTTAATAATTATTTATTTTTTAGCTTTTCAAACCTCGAGTTGTTTTAAGTATGCCGTTAATTCAGAATCTGAAGATAGCGAACAAGAAATAGAAAATGAAAATCCAACATGTCCTAAAGTAAATTTTAACAGCTTATATATATATTAACAATAAAAGCAAGTAAATATAATATTTATGGGTTTTTTTTAGCGCTTAATTGTACGGCGTGGCCACCGTTTGCAATTACTTCAAAAGACAAATTCTGATGATGATGAAGGTGATAATGTTGACAGCTCTTCAAGTCGACAAACGGATGAAGAAGGAGATGTATTATCTTCAAATGGAGGTAGTGCTTGTCCTCTATCTATGTTGACCGAAGGTACAACTAGTGCTGGAGAATGGATTGGTCTTACTACAAATACTGAAGAAGGATCTTCTACTTCAGATATGGATGCTGAGCAAACTAATTTGTTAAGTGATAATCAAGATCATCCATTTTTGTGGGAATTTGAAACTGTAAGTTTATTTTTGTTCTTAATTAATAATTAATAATTTAATTAACTGAATAATAAAAAAAAAAAATGTATGTTTCATCCATAGACACCTACTGTCATCCTTAGCCCAAGTTGTGCTGCATCAGATCGAGGTAAAGTTAATTGTTATTTTATTGCCTTATTTACCTAAGATATCAAAAAATATTGAAATTATAGTTTTAGATAATAAAAATAAATATATAAAATATTTTATTATTTTTCATCAGATAACTTTTTTTAATTAATTATCGATAACTAATATTTTTATGATCCAGTAATTTTGGTTTTGGGTGGTTATATTTTTAATTATATTTATTTTGAGTTTAGTGAGTTGTACAATGTGGGAAAAAAAAGAAGTAAAAAAGGCCGATTTATCTGTATTAGACATAAGTTCTGCAATCATTGCTAGAGTAGAAGAGATTCCTGAACAAATGGATTACTTTTACTTAGGTAAGTATTCAAATTACATTGAAACTACTTTTACAATTTCACAAAAAAATTTTTTTTTAGGTGTTTTCTTATCTGTGATAATTGCCCTCATGCCATCAGCTTATAGATTACTTAATAGCTTGACAGAGGACAAACCTTTACCTACCTTAGCTATAACTGTGAATGAACCTACCGAATATATGTATAAACAGTATTTGTCTGCATTTTTCATTATTATTAATGCTTCCTTTGCACCTAATGGCTGGTAAGTATTAACAAATTTAAAACAATATTTTATATTTAATTGATTTTTGTAATAAATTTTATTCTTTGCAGGGAAAGATATATTGTGCTTACAACTTTAATAGAACGATTTTTTTTATCTCTAATGTTTTTCTTCCTATTAACTGTAGCAGAGCGTACTTATAAACAGCGATTCTTATATGCAAAATTCTTTTCTCATCTTACATCATTCAGGAGAGCTAGAAAATCAAAATTGCCTCATTTTAGACTAAATAAAGTACGAAATATCAAAACTTGGCTTTCAATTCGCTCTTATTTAAAAGTATGTTAATTATATATATTATAGTTGTGTGTAATAAATAAATTATATATATTTATGGTTTTTTCTAGAAACGTGGACCTCAAAGATCAGTGGATGTTATTGTATCATCATCTTTTTACATATCATCATTATTTTTAGCTATTTTAAGTGTAGAGTTGCTAAAGGTAAATAAAATATTTTTAATAAAAACAAATTATACTAATTTTATTCATTTTTATTTTAATGTAGGATACATTTTCATTGAGTTCTGAGTTTCACCTAGAATCATCAGCTTGGTGTATGGTACTAGGAATTTATCTTTTACGATTTTTGACTCTGGGTACAAAAATAAATAAAAAATACAGAAATTTATCCACACTAATTACAGAACAGGTAAATGTTAGCTATAGTTAAATGTTTGATTTTCAATTCTTGTTTAAAGACAAATAATTTGAAATTTATCTTTTATTTGTTACTTATTAATATTCTATTACATTAAATAAATTTATTTTTCATATGTTATAATGTTTTGGTATTTTATTTTCTTAAATTCAAAAACACTTATTGTATTCTCTGGTTTTAGATCAATTTATATTTGCAAATTGAACAAAAGCCTAACAAGAAAGATGATTTAATGGTAGCAAATAGTGTCCTAAAACTAGCTGCAGATTTATTGAAGGTATTAGATTTATTAGTATAGATTTTTATGTTATACTTTTACAAATTTATAGGAAAGTAGAATAATGCTTCAGTATAACCAAACGTACCACAGATCATCATTTTTTATATTAACAATAGTAAATAAATATACACAGGCAGGATAATAATATGTAATGATATTAAGCAATAGCAAATAATTTCAGGGCAGTTAGTATTATATAACTCTAATATAATACAGGGTGGGGCACTAAAATGGCCGATTTCCAAAGATAAATTTTCTCATTAGTTATTAAAATAAAAATTCTCTCTAAATATTATTAGTTGTAAGACATCATGCCATTTAGTAAACATGGAACAGTGGAGTGATGAACAACGTGCTTATGCGATAAAATCATTATACAAAAATAATGACAGTTACGTAGTTGCGCAGCGTTCATTTCGTCTTCAATTCAATCTTAAACGCCATGATTCGGCACCATCGGCAAGGCTATTTAAATATGGATAACCAACTTTGAAGACACGGGTTTAGCATTAAAAAATATATGCCCGTAAAAAAAAGCATTCATAACATCACTGCTGTTAAGACCGCTCTCATAAGGAGTCCGAAATGTTCTGCACAAAACATATGTTTTTTTTAAAACTTGTTCAGTAGAAGTCTAGGTCGGATTTTACACAGCGACGTGTTTTTTTTCGTACAGGCTTCTTTTTTAATGTTGAACCCGACTCTTAAAAGTTGGTTACCCATATTTGAATAGCCATGCCGATAGTACTGAATCATGGCGTTCAAGATTAAAATGGATACGAACAAATGAACGCTGTGCAGCTACGCAACTGTTATTGTTTTTATAAAACAATTTTATCGCATAAGCACTTTGTTCAGCACTCCACTGTTCCATGTTTACTAAATGGCATGTTGTCTTGCAACTAATAATATTCAGAGAGAATTTTTACTTTAATTGCTACTGAGAAAATATATCTTTGAAAATCGACCGTTTCAGTGCCCCACCCTGTAGTATTATACATATATAATATTTGTTTTAATTATATTAAAGAAATGTGTTGTTTATGTAATTGAAAATAACATACATTCTTTTGTCTATTTCTACATCTATATTATATAATATTATGATGATCACAAGAAAGCTCTTTAAGTGAATACATATTTCATAAAATATTATGTATTATTGGAACTCAGTTATATTATTATTATTAACAATAGTATCTTTTATGAATTATGCCTCCTTTTTTTTTCTTTCTATTTATGTTGTTTGATTTTCTTGTTATCATGTGTTATAAATGTTAAGCAGAAATTTATTTATTATTAGATCTATGTGCTATTGTGTACGTATTCATAATATTTTCGAATTGTATTTAATCAATTAGAATATTGTGTTTGTCCTAAGAATATTTTTAAAATATAATTATAAAAGCTATCATCACCCCATTTTTACAACACAATACACGTCTATATATAATAATGTATAATTGAATACAGCAAACGAAGGAAATGCAAATAGTTTTTAATTTTAATTAATTAATTAATTAGATATTGTGTTCTTTTAAATTCGTATTTTTTACTGAGAACAAAAAAAAAAAAAAAAAATAATAATAATAATAAATATTGTTTAAACAAGTTTGGATTTTAACTGATTTAATTTAATAGAAAACTAGTGGCAAGCAGACAGTAATTATGCTAACCGCTATGTAGTCATTGTAAAACGTTGTTTTCTAATACAATATTATTCAACTGTAATAATAGTATAGTTGTGTTTAATGTTTAGTGAATAATATTTTCTGAAAGAACCGTGCAATTCACTTCTTGTTTGTTCACACGGTAAGCATTATTTTATGTTAGAATCCATATTGAAGACAAATAAAAAAAATCAAAGAAACATTTTTAATTCATTGACTATAAGTGTAATGATAATTACTCTGCGATCATGTTTTTGTTGCTATTTTTGACTTTGTCGTTTAAAATAAAACGTTTTCTAGTTAATGCCTACATTAGTTATCTACCGTGTATATTTCCCAAACCTTGCTACTAAAAATCGGATAACATTTGATGAGTTTTACTATACTTTTTATACAGCACTCGCTATGTAGCTATTGCAGATATATAATATATATATATATATATATATAATGCAGATATATAACCTCACCTAAAGTCAAAAAATTAAAATTAAATTAAATTAATGTATAGAAGAGATTATTTGTTAGTAGTGAATGTTTAAGGATATTTACTATTCGCTTGCGGGTTCGTGTTTATATTTTTCTTTTTTATTTCGTGGTGAAATGCTTAACTTGATTTTTGCTTACTGTGGACAAGTGCTTTATATTTATTGGACTCTCCATTCGATACCGATACGGTTATATTATATATATTGTGTGTGTATATATATATATAATGAAATGTAACTCATATTAGATTATCTTCCGCAGGAACTAGAGAGTCCGTTCAAGATCGCCGGTCTATCCGACAACCCGTACTTGTTCACGTTGATAAAAGTCGTGATTCTGTCTGCGTTGTCTGGCGTTCTGTCCGAGTTGCTGGGATTCAAGTTAAAATTGCACAAAATCAAAATCAAGTAGATTACGAAACGATAAAAACCACAATGAACGTGGTGATGTTGCTGAAAATGTTGAGCGACTACCGTGGTTTGTGCAGTCAGCCATCGCATTGTAATATGATTTACTCAACTGTATTCTTTATTTTGTTGACTGTGGATTTGTTTCTCATGATTAAATCATATTATAATGTATATAATAGTAATAATAACTATACTACTACTAATAACAATGTTAACTGCCATCATGTGCGTAGGATGCGTTTGGTGGCAACGCACTTCTTCCATGCATCACTCTTCCGATGGTAAGATGATGCCTATATAAATTATTATCTGCACAAAGTCTTTGTTTTGCGCAGCGGCATAGTTTGCCATAAATTATACGTAATAATGTAATATACCTTTTTTGCTCCTCGTACAATAGACTTCTCAGGTTTTACTACACAATCTATTATTTATGTTAGCAATATTTTACAAATAGTACCTAAACAATAAATGTCGTGTTCATAGGTGTAACTGTAGTTGTAACAGTAGGCATTTAGTCGTTAAATACTTGTAAACTCAGACCACATGTGTATGTATATCATGTGTGTTTATGTATAATTTATAGGTTAAAAAATTGGTAAATGTAAATCCCGTTGTATACAGAGCGGTTTACAGAGTTTAAGAAATAAAAAATAATATTGCATATATGACGTGTCATATAAGCAACACGACGACGACACGTATAACTATACTGCTGTTTTCGTGAACCGAATTTAGTTATCTCGACCATCTCCTGGTAGATCTATTTTCTCTTTTATTAAATTTTTTTCCGAGATCAAATTTCGATTTATTTTTATTTTTTTGTGGTACGATTTGCCGCCGTTCGAAACGTGTGTAAGCACACATCTGACTGGTTATTTCATATGGGAAATGAGACAACAGCGATATAATGTAAAGTCTTGCGTTCTTTTTCTCTGGTTGGAGGTATATAAGCGCCAAAGAGATAATAAATTTCATTGTTCGTCTTGTAGCCAAGTTATTGTAACGCATCGTGATTTGAAATTCGCATATTTGTATCATTCGCGGATAGTTACTATACACATAACATAGCGTATAAGGGTATAGACGCACGTATCGACTCAGACGCCGAGTATACCCTTGCACGTAGGTTTATTTATATATTTTACTTAGGAGTATATTGTATTGTACTTTTTTCTTTATATATTAACACTGTGATCTTTTTGTTTTTATTTAATAATTTAATACGAACGTTGTTTATTTAGTGATAAATGAACTGTCTATACAAATATATATTATGATATAATATACAAAACGGACTTGTATATTATTTTTAAAAAAAAAAAACGTGTTTTTTTTCATAATTGCATCATTATCGTTCTTTCGGCGTGTTCTCCATTGGTGTTGACGCATGCATTACAGGTTCCTCCGAAAATTGAGTCATAAATCCTATCTTAGTAACAGCTTCTATAAATTCACCCTCATACATGTCAAATTTATCAAACTCTTGTTTAATCGTACTTATGATTTTTTTTGCATTATATGAAGTGTGAGTAATGAGTATTATCTATATCAGGGGTGTCATTCTAACTTTTGAAAGGGTGGGGCAACTGATTAAATTTGCTGATTTCATAGAGCGTGGTCCGTAGGACAAGTTTGTAAAATGGTTCATTGAAATACCATGGCGTTTTAATTATACAGCCAAGTTATAATATAGTTTATATCAAGAAAATTGTATACAAGTTATTTTCATACGATTATTACTATTTTATTATGTAAATATTTGTTAACACTTTCAAATTTAATATAATATTATCATTTTTACTCTGTACTCGTTTCTGTTCAAACGTTTATGCGTGTATCGAATACGTTTGGATAACATTGAACATGAAGAAACATAGTGCAAAAATACATAGTGTTTAGAGAGTATAGTGAAAAAAAAAACGTAATAAAACCATAATTAAAAAGTCGTGTAATTACTGCAGTTGGACAACAGTAAAAAATGCAACTCGTCTACTAAACCACATTTTAGATTGTTGTAAATGCCCTAAAAACATTAAAGATGTCTTTAAATCTGATGCAACTCAATCAACTGATACAAGTTTGTGGTATACATTTTAGTTTTATTTTATAATTTTATCACAAGATAACTTAAAAACTGTTTTAAATCCGTGGATACTCACTTTCTTATTGCTAGATGTAGTTTTTTAATTACCTACTAGGTAGTAAAGTATAGGTAAAAAATTATCATTTATCCGTGAATTTAAAACTTTTTTAACGTCACTTTACACATACCTAGTAATCATTAACATATATGGTGACTAGATATCCAGATATTTAATGTAATAATTATTTATGGAAAAATGGAGTACTACCTTATGGTAGGTATATGTAGTAAGTACCTATTATTTATATTAATTATTTATCAACCCTTATTGTTTTTGAAACTTAATATACTGAAATTTCATGGTGTTAAATCTTACTGTATTTAAATCTTAACATGTAACTTTCTTGACAAACAAATTTTAACTAATAATCAACTTTAAAATTAAAAATAAAATTAATTTAATGACTAATAGGTCTTATTAATTTATCTACCTATAAAATGTAAATATATACATAAAAATTAAACATATATAAAAAAAAAAAACAATTTTTTTTTGAATTTTGAAATATTTCATAATCTCATATTTTATGAAATGTTTAAACATTAATAATTATTATATTACGTTTCAAATAAAAATCAGTTAAAATCCTTTGTGTTAAATGTTGATGACCATTGGAATGTAAATTTTTGCATATGAAAAAGCACTAATATTAAATTGAAAAGTCTTTTAATAAAAATTATAATACTCAAAATAACTTAGGTATATCAATAACGATGACATAAGATCAATTTGTTTTCGTGAAGGTGTGTTATTATGGTGACGGTACATAATTGTTTTTTAAAGAGAGAACGGAAATGTTTGACGAGATCGGAAGAATCTTTCAAAAGTATTATTTCATTATAAATAATTTCCTTACTGTTTTTGTGTATTATTATAGGCGTTGAAAACTTTTGCAGAGCATTCAATTTTCCACGAAATTATTGAAAAATTCTAAAACATGCTCCCTTATTAACAGGATCGTCCACTGTTGAATTACTTTTATCCTAAAAGATAATTTCATCAGCCGTTTAAAGTTCTCGTTACACTCGTAAGTGCTATACAATAAAGAAATAGAAATGACAAACACAAAGGTAAACGGTAATCGAAATTAAAACATAACTCTGTATAGGTATAACATTTTTGTCACACCTGTACCGAAAGTGGTTTTCGACCACGGTCGAAGCGCTGGAATCTTACATTTATCCGTCCAGCGGGCGGTAAGATGGAAATCCCATAGTGGCAGCCGGTAAAGTAGAAATCTCAAAAAGTGCGTGGTGGGAGGGAAAGTGGAAATCCCTATAACACTGTGTAGTAAAATGGAAATTTCCAAGAGCGCCGGCCCAGCACAACCAGAAACTTAAATGTATATCACGGTCCGTACAAAACAAACTTACGGTTAAATCTTATACACAAATCACAACCTCCTTGTATGACGCATGAACATTTAAACATATTTTGTTTTCACTGTTCCCACACAAGTGCGTTGGACGTTACGGATAAATTTGTTTTGCGCGATTTATATAATAATTCAAATTAGAAAATGAGATCGTTCGCGCAAGTGTCATGTTGCCGTTCAAATTATCTCATTTCGTGTTAACCGGAGCACCTGATAACGGCGTCGACGTGTGATGTTCGAGAATTTTCGATCGGCGCGTTATCGCGATACGATTATTACCGGTCCGTAGACGCCATTACTCCGGGACTCTTTTTCGCCAAAACTTTCTTTGCGAACGTCCGTCTTGTCGTTTTTCCCGTGCCACCGTCCGTGTGTTTTTGTGGTTGCGGCATGGCACGATCGTGTCGCCATCTCCGAGGACAACTTCGTGTGTGTGACGACTGTTCGAACCGTAGCTGATCCGTGTCCGCGAAGTTTTTTTCCGGTTATCGTCGTGCACGGGGAAGCCAATTATTGTAAATCGAGTCCGACGCCGTTGATCAACCGATTCTTTTGCTGGTTGTGGCGTTCGTCGCACGTGTGAACACGGTCGCGTGGGTATAACCATTCGAACGCCAGACCGTCCAAGGTATCTTCCGTTATATTTTTTAAAAATAAAACCCTTTTCTCCCACAACACATACGTTCGCTAATAGCTGAAAAAAGGAAAGCCATAGCACGGTATTAAACCTCTCGCCTACCTTCTCATAAAATAATATACAATAAACTGGCCAACTCGCTTAAAAAATACCTTTCAAAATATAAATCAGATATCCAAGAACAAAAATTATCAAATATATCCTCAGACGGCAGCATGTGGAAAGAAACAAATAAACTTCTACGGTATAAGACTAGCTTACCACCCTTAACAAAAAATGACACTACTATTGCTATAACTGATGAAGACAAAGCCGAAGTTTTCCGTCAACTCCTATCTGAAATATTTAAGCCACACCCTGATATCTTTAACTCGAGTCTCAGCGCAGAAATAACTCAGTATCTTGACTCTCTCATGCCTCTTTATCTTACCGAAAAAAGTTTTACACCAAACGAAATTAAATCTACAATACAGAAGTAATACAGAAGTACTCTTAAAAAATCACCCGGCTTCAACTTAATTACCGCTGAAGTCGCTAGGTGCCTATCGAAAAAAGCTATCCTATTCCTAACCCATTTATTTAATTCAATCTTACGTCTATCATACTTTCCACTCCTATGAAAATTCTCCAATATAATTTTAATTCCCAAACCTGACAAACCACTTGACTTACCTTCATCATACAAGCCAATAACGGTTATAACGATAACAATAACGATCCATAACGCCAATGATACCAGCATAATCCATTTGCACCATTGAGAGTACGGCTCCGAGATCGAGATCTTGAGCGGTAAGTACTTGATCTTAAGTCCGGATTACGTGAGGGACGAGTATTGATCGCTGCCACTTCACTTCTCAACGTCGCAATTTCCTGATTTATACTCAAGGTAAGCTGAGAAATTTTAAGATTCAACATGGCTTCAAGAGTGTCACTTCTCGATGTCTCTGCTATTTGAGGTAGCAAAGGACCAGATGCATCCGCGATGTTGTCTGCATGGACAGCGAGTTCTTCAAGCTTACTATTTTTAACTATTGCTAAGGCCACTTGTATACTTTTTGGTAGGCGGCCCATCCAAAGTGTCTTTAATAATGTTTCTGGAACGGAAGAGCCAGCCAGGTTTTGGAGGTGGCGTAAAAATTGTGACGGTTTACGGTCACCAATCTCAACGCGCTCCAGAAGTTGACGTGTTTTTTCCTCTTGGGAGGCACTAAGACGTTTTATTAATTCATCTTTAATTTTGACATACTTACTGTCCGAAGGCGGCGTCATAATTATATCTTTGACTTCAACTGCATATTTCGGCGGTAATGCTCCAACCACATACCCGAATTTCGTGCTGTCAGCTGTGACTCCCGCGCTGGCGAAACTACCTTCGACCATAGCAAACCAAAGTTCGGGATCTGACGAAATGAAATCCGGTATTTTGACGGCCACTGGAGCAATCGTTGCGTCTGTCTCTGCCATGACGTCGAGGTCACCAATTTGTGGAATTTAAGTAATAAAAATCACTCACAATTTAATTTAATTTAAATTAATATTATATAAATATGTATGTACAAATATCGATACGCGTTATAATTGCAGAGAAATTGCCGAATATATTGATATTTTACATCGGCCCATTTTTGTCAATGTAAGTAGTGGCCCACCGGGAAAATTCCGGTGTCCCGGTGGCCCTATACGCCCCTGTCGTCATCTCAGCGAATCGTGAAATATTTAAATTAATCTGAAATATATTTTCTTAATACATGTACTATACTTATTGATATGCTATTATTTATGCACTTATATGATTATAATGTTATAATATACCGTAGCAGAGTGTCTCGCTGCGAAGAGTTTACATAACCAAATATTTTTGTGTTAATGAAGGATACGTTTTTCTTTATCTTTTTTTTCTTAAACTCAAAGGATATTTATTCATTTTTTTTAAATATTTTGTTATAAATATTTGCAAAGACGTAGTATAATACGTTATACCGTATGCATAATATTACACTAAAACTATTCGCTTATGCATAACTGGCGGTAGCAAAACGAGCGAATGCAATTTTAATTTCTCGGCGATTACTGCACGCTTGCACCAGGATTTGATTTTGATAAAAAATAAAAAAAAACTATTATGTAATCTCTAGGACGTGCTGCTGTATATTGAGTGCCGAATATGCGATTGCGGCATGTTTTGAAAATTTACATTTCCTGCTCTTATACTCTCCTCTTCGGACGGGATACGTTTTACCACGTATAGAAAATGCAAAAATAATAAATAAAAAAAGTCCACCGAATACATTATACTAATATGTATTGTATTATCACAGTTCAAGATTTTACTCATATCTCGTTTTACACGATACCGCGTTCTCTTGCGCGTATACATTAAACGATAACAGTTATAATTAAAACAAAATAGAACTTCCATATAAAGGTCACCGAAGGGGCTGTAAATAATGACCGCTATTTAGAGCTGCCCGTCTTACAGAGGTGACCGTTAACAGAAGTTCAATTCTTCCAGGTGACCGTTATATAGAGGTTATGCTAATTTTAAAAATATAACGCATATGAATATAAGTATTAAAAAGTATATTTATGATTTACGAAATAATATAGGTACAGTTAAAAATATAAAAAAAATCTCATAAGTTTTTATAAATATGTATTAAAATTAAAAAAATTGAGTAATATGAGTTTGTTTTAAGTTCAATTGATTGTTTGAACAATTTTTTTCAAAATACATTTCTGCAGTTCTTAGATTTTTGTCGATCAAAAAAAAACTCTTCATCTTGCATATGAATTGGCAGCATATTAACTAATTATTTACCAACAATTATTTCGTTCTCAAGATCTGTGTTATCAAAATCTACAGTCAAACTTTCCAAAATAAAATCTGATTTTTTAAAACATTTCGTAATACAACTACTTGTTATTTGCTTTACAGACTGTTAAATCCACACCAAAGCGTCTAACACAATTATGCTTTTTGAAAATAGATCAGCATTTTTTACTACGTCGATATGTGATAATATTCGCCTAAGTATTATTTGTCGGTAAATATAAAATTTTGGATTATACCTTGATCTAGGGACTGACAGGGGGGCGTTGTATTTGGTGGTAAAAATACTAAGTTAATGTTTTGTAATTTGAAATCAGGATGTGATGTTGCATTATCTAAAAACAAAATTATTTTACGCTTTGGTTTTTTCATTTTTTCGTCAAATCACATTAATCACTCAGTCATTATACTTCGAGTCATCCATGTTTTTTTATTTACCTCCCAGTGTAGGTCTAAAACGTTTTATGTCCAAGTTCTTAAAGCAACGAGGTTTTTTATATTTGCCTATAATTAGTGGTTTTTCAAATTCACCTATTAAATTAACGCAAAACATGACCGTCAATCTTTAGACATTTTTCCAGAAGAACAAATTTCATTTTTAAAACTTAATGTTTGATTAAGAAGAATTTTATAAAATAATCAGGTTTCATCTGCATTACAAATATTTCGAGGCTCATAAGAAGAAATTAATTGTTTGACTTTTATAAGCCATTCGTCCACTGTTACCGTATCAACCGATTTACTCTTACAAAAGTGGTTCACTTTAAAAGAAATATTGTAGCGTGATTTAAATTTACCAAACCAACCATTTGACGCTTTAAAATTTTCACAGACAAATTCTTTATTTACTTGTAAAGCTTTTTCTTTAAGTATTGGTCCACTGATTGGAATATTTTTAGCACGAGCTGCAAAAAACCGTTCATATACAACTTCGTTGATATTTACTGATTCGGTTTTCGACGTTTTAAAGTTTTCATTCGAACGTTACCATGGGATTTCCATAATTTTAAAATCGTTTCTTTATTTTTTATTAAGTCGGTGGCTTGAGTTCTTCCTATTGCAAATTGAACTGTGAGAGTGCGTACACTCACATTTTATTTTTGGTAATAATCTAACAATTTGATTTTTTCCGCTTAAGTTAAATGTTTTCGTTTGGATGCCATTGATACGATCTAGGTATGTACTTCGAATCGTTTTCAATATACACTGAACACTAATGATAAAATACACAGTTACAGACAAGTGTTTGTCGCGTTATCGTCATCATAAATTAATTAAGCTCGTTAAGATAAACTGTCAAAAATAATTTCAAAAAATTTAACGTTTTTCCATTTTCCATTTGATATATATATTTTTAAATTTTGACCGTTAATTAGAGTTTCCGTTATAGAGAAGTATTAATGTATTTTTCCCATTACATTTGACGGGACCAAAAAAATTGACCGTTACATAGAGGTGACCGTTAACGGAAGTTTTACTAAACTTAGTAAGAATACGTCATGACAATAATACGTAATAACGGCGACGGATATTTGTATACGTGCGCTTGAGTTTTCTTTTCCATGGAAACACATATTATAATTTCGACTTGGACTGTACTAGGGATTGGCTTTTAACGCGTTTATCGTATGCGCAATTTATGTACCGCTTGTACATATATATTTACGTATATTTTAACTGAAGCTAAAAACAATTTTAATTGGTTGGTAATATCAGATTAAGGCTACGTATATTATCATATTATATGTACGACAACGAAGTTTTGTTTTAATTACTTTCGCTATGGTCGTTAAGTTAAAACGCTGTTCGATATGATAAAACGGCGCTAGCGAGGGGAAACCGATTTACCGAAAACTAATAATAATAATTATAATAAAAACAAACGGCGTCATGGTAAATTTTCTTGGTATACGCATGCTAGTGTGCTCACAAATACATGTATATGTATATATACTTGTTCATATATCCCCATCTCGGCGTATAAGACCCATAGTTATGATATTATTAATGTGCTTAAAAATGCATAAAAATGCCTTGTATTTCGCAGTGCAACGGATGTTCAATGAGGCCGGTGCGGATGGCCATAGGAGCTGCTGGCGTCTGCGAATGGCATTTAAGTTTATAATGCGATGCAAGGTTATATTATTAAGATATAGGGTGTTGTTTATGTGTGCGGTTTAGTTAGATAGTTTTTGACAGATGTATAAGTTAGTACATGAACACGGTATCATCTTGTCCTCACCGTTTTATATATATTATATATTATACATAAAAATTATGTAATTACGTTCAAAATATTTTTTAGGTTGTACGTATTTTATAATATTATATTTTATCTCCTATTACTTATTAATTATTCTTAACATGTTAAATGAGACGAATAAAATTCACATTTCGCGGGACACAAGAATATTACAACACGATGTTCATTTAAATTTTTGAACAATTTTCCCAGTTATTCATCTTGATTTTAAATATTTAGTATCATTTCCAACTATAAATGAAATTATATTTCTTGAAATGAAAAATTATCATCAATTCTGGTTATTTCTTATTTCATCGGTTATCTTTAGACTTTAATAATTTTTAAGTGGAAATCTTTGTTCAAATTATTATTTTATTTTACGTTGCAGAATAATTTATTTGAAATGACGATGTACAAATATAGATTATTGAACAATTAGTATATTATTTAAAAGCTTTTAAAGTTTAAAAATCAAAGTAGTTCCGAAATAAATTGTGTTGCTATAATCCCCGCTGCTACTTCATTTCTCTTAACGCTTTTATTTAAATAATTAATTTTTTCAGTTCGATACTTGCGTTTTTAATTTTTCCAAAGACCATTTTCCTTTTGGGTTTAAAATTAAAACGTCTGTGAATGCTTTTCAACAGTGCCATAAAACCTTTATAAAACAATTACCAATTGACGAATTTATTTTATAGTGAACATTTTTATTTGATTGTAAATGAATATTTATTTTTAACAATCCAACAATATTTTGTATTATTTTCCGCAACGTTTTCAAATTGCTCATTAATTCAGTTCTGCGTACTTCTAGTCAAGTTCTCGTTTCATACAGGTTACGCAGGCTACTCGTACTCAGTGGCGTAGCCAGGATTTTTATATGGGGGGGGGGCTAACCACTTTTTTTGGATAAGTAAGGTAAGAGAGGATATGAGAATTCACCCTTAACCCCCCCCACTATCTACCACCAAGTTTCTAAACGTAATTTAAGCATTTTAGTATAGTTTTAAAAATATTTATTAATATATAATTTATAATAATAATAATAATAATTTTGGTTTCAGTGTTCAGTCACTTGCTCCACTCTGACAGCTCCATTTTCTTTGGCAAATTTTTAGCAAATTCAGTTATTATTTCATTTTCATCGAATTGCTCTTTTTTATTTATATTAGTCATAGCTAACCCATTCAGTCTGTTTTCCGACATGGTGCTTCTTAAAAATTTTTTAAAGCGATTAAGTGCTGAAAACGTTCTTTCCGGAGTGAAAGAGGTAACTGGTAACGTGGCAAATAATTGTAAAAGTATTTTAATGTTAGGTCGAAGATTGGTGCGATGAGAGAGTGAATCAAGAGCAGAATTTGGTTTTGGAATAGTATTTTGATTCCATTGTTGCCTCCATATGAACAGGTCAGCTCTGATTGTAGATGAGGTATCATCATGGAGATCTTGGACATATATTTTAGCAGCTTTTATAATATTTTTATCGTCATACATATTCAAATTGGCCGGAATAAGTCCTTCAAGTGGCATAACATCAATAAGCCTTAGATTAAAATATATATAAACATAGCCCATAGGGGAGGCTATAGCCCCCTTAGCTCCCCCCCCCCTTGGCTACGCCACTGCTCATATTTTACTTCAAAATTAATATTATTTTTAAATTATATTCCGAATTTTCAATTATTAAATAGACAATTTGACTTTGAAAAATATTTTAATTGTTAATTATTTTTTAAATTGTTACTCAAATTTTGTTTTTTTGAAAAAACATTTCTAACGTTTCTATCGTGATAGTTCGGTTTTCAACCGCATAACACAAGGTTTATTCCAACATGCGGTCAAACTATCATAGAACTGGTGGGAGCATGCGCAGTATATTTTTTGCGTTCCAACACACCATAAACGCAAACTCAAACTATCAGACGGGACTAATAGTCAGAGAAACTATTATCACATTTATTATTCATGTTATCAATTTTTCGCGTTTGAATTTTTATGTAACGTTTATCAACAATTTTTTTGTTTCACGACATAAACTATATATAGTATAAAATAAATATACTATTATAATATAAATATTATTATATAATATAATATATATATTATTAACGTCTAAACTGTGTATCTAAAATATTTAAAATGGAAAGTATTTATATATTATGAATTTTTTTTATTTAAATCGCAATTTAATATTACTAATTTATTATCAATCTCATATCTTATCATTGAAAATCCGAAAAGCGTTCCAATAGAGCTCAGAGTCCGTGATCAATCCACATGAACGCATACGCAGTAAATCAATCACGGAATAGTCGGCAACTAATCCCAAATTCCGTGTTGGAACAAACCTACTATGTCCTACGTGAATGCGTCGAATGTGGTAAATGCGGTGCGGTGTGGATGACGCGGTAAATAAAATCATTAAACATATAAAAATAGATATGATTGTCAATCTTATGAATTCTTTCATTCTCGTTCGTCCATGCTTTAAAAATCGAATTGTTTTGTTTTTGGTCATGTGTAAGTATTAGCGAGTAGACGTGTTCATCGTTCAACAAAATATTTCCTCTTATTCTTTCATTGTTTTTCATTACCTTCTTCAATTTTCTGATCGCATAAACTCACGTTTTCGATAACTTTCCGTCTAACTCATCCACGGAGATTTCAAGAGTACAACTGGACTCATTCTCTCAGGTTGATTTAGGCTTTAACATCTTAAGAGCAACTGATGTTATTCAGTATATTAATGTGGTGAACATATAAGCGCGAATATGTTGGGGATAGGGGGCTTAACTACCCTAGAATTATTATAGCTCCGCTCAAAAAAAAAAAAAAATAATGATTTCACTATACGTTTTGTTATGACGAAAAAGCGTCCAGTATAGGTTTGAGCTTTAATCCCTCCAAATTTCAAACACTATTTCCATTTATAGGTATATATGTAGTAGATACACATATCGTTGGTGTTTGGCTACACCATATAACGGATATAGCGTAATAAGTATAAATAGCGTACCTAGTGTAGCTCTCTGTGTGGCCGGGTCTTAGTTTTTGAATGTAAAAGGCACTCTAGGACGTAAACGTTCTATTCATGAGTGTTTCAAAATACTAAGATTATGAAATAATGGAAACTCATATAGTTTTATTGGTCTTCGAGCACTAATTTTTAGTATTATTCGATCGACAGGACTGCAGCTTAGAGCTGTATCATCATGATGACCACGCGTGGCTGCGACACATGCGGTGACAGCGGTTAGGGCTCATTACATAATATATGTATAATAAACATTGTGTATAGTACGAACCATATTCTAGTACATTATAACTTAAACGATAACTTGGTGCGGAGACTTAAAGAGCAACTAGACAATGTAAATGAATATTATACATCATATATACGTACATTATATTCACAGAATTATGATATATAACTATGCATAATAGGAAACTTTGTAATTTACTTCGGTTTTCCCATCGCCGCACCATCACCGGTATAAAATTCTTTAAGAAAGGGTTAATAAATATTAGACCCGAGTTATTTATCCCTTCAACTTTACCTTTTATAATTTATGTTGTATTAAGCATGACCTAATATTATAGTACATTTATCTATCTTACATATAAAAATCCCGTGTTTGAAAGTTTTTCCGCAATGTTTTCCGATACTTAACTGATGTCGATAATATTATACTCAATGTGTGTGATTTCGTTCAAATTGTATTATAGGATTATTAATTTCTCAATTGATGTTGCAAATTAAACTGCAAATAAGGGCTGTAATTATGTGTAAATTCTATAAGTTTCCAACAGATGCAGTGGAGTTAGTTTATTAACACAAAATTTGAACATATTTTATTATTACTTAGGTATCAAGCATGAACTTACATTGTATCAAAACCTCATGTTTTCGGACAATGCACACAAACATTATTATTATTATATGATGATGTTCCACGCTGTTTTACATGGAACTAACCAGGTAAAAAATAGGAGTCAAGTAAACAAGGAGCACCATATGTTTCAATCGTAGATAGGTATATTCAAAGCTAAGACATTGAGACGACATTACATAGTATATCCAAAATAATGTGAACGATTCCTTAGGCGTGCGTGCGCACGGATGTAGCACATGTAGCCAGTCATTTGAAAGATACTTTTAAAAAGTATTTAAGTACAGATACAGTTACCTATTTTTAAAAGTATTTAAAATACGTATTTAAATACTTGGAAAAAAAGTATTCAAGTATAAATACGAATACTTTTAAAAAGTATTTAAAAATACTTTCAAATACTTTTTTTTTTATATGTTTTACCTTTTTACCTTGACCTTATATAGATAAACTTAATCATTAGTAAACTGAATTAATTTTTTATTTCAGCACTCTAGTTTTACTTAAATTAATTAGGTAGAATAAGAATACAGCACTTTTGGTCCTTGGTGTAAGTTGTAAGTATTATCAAATACTATAGTTTGGACAGCAATGTACCTAATGTACAACATGCTAAACAGTCATTAGAATTTTAAAATTTACTAATTTTATAAATGTGGCATAGTAGTTATTGTCATTTAATACTAAAAAAAAAAAAGCTATATTTTTTTTTATTCAAATTTAGTATTTACAGTTGATACATGTATTATTCTGTAATAAATAATTTATTGCACTTCAGTAGTATAACTTTTTCAGTTTTCATCAGTTATCCGACCTCTTGTTTTTTGTTAGGACTGCTTCATCCGCACTAAAAACTTTTTGACTAACCAAATTTAATTGAATTTATTTTTATTTTTTAATTATTTATAATTTATAGGTATTAGGTATGTAAATTACTTAGGTAATAGAAAAAAAAACAAATTATAAAATATGATTAACTAATCGTTATTGATTCAATGATATTAAAAAGTAAAACAACTTCTTATGATTTCTTATTCTTAACATTTTAACTTACAAAATATATGTTAGTTCATTTACCTAATATTGCAAGATTAATATATTATTCATAAAAAATAAAATACAATTTATAATTTATTTGACAAATAGAAAATAATCAAAAAACCTACCCTCAGATGTTTTATAATATTTGAGCTGGATTTGTTATCCAAAGTCATACGTTTATTTGATATACATTACAAATTACTTCAATTACTTCAAATTTTTTATATGTTAAGGTATTTTCAATTATTTTTGAAAGTTTAAAAAATGTTTATTTTGGAAATGACAATTGCGATTTATGCTGTAAAAAATTCAGTTATATAATTTTGTTTACACAAATCCTACATTGTAATATGATTGTGTATGCTAATTATAAATAATAATACAATATTCTTCATAAGTCATAACAATATAAGTCATAACAAATATCTAAGTACTAAAATTATTTTTTAAATAGCTCTTTTAAACTTGAATGTAAAAATGTATTTAACTGATTTATCCTATTTATGTACATGATTAATAAGATCTTTAAAGAAAAATTTGGTACCTATGTAGAAATATTTTATAGTTACATACTATATGACATGTATATAAATAACACAATATAATATAAAATATTATTATTTATCTTGAGTAGAATATTGTACTGGCGAAAAATTGTTCATTTGTACTTTCTGTAGGTATTATAAAATATAATATAATCCTAACTATTCATAAGTTTTAATAAATAATAATTAAATAAATACAGTATCCTACATACAATAATTAGGCATCCGGAATGGGATAAGTCCTTTACAATTATTAATACAGAATGATACATGTTATTAAAAAAAATCAAAGTAAAAGGTACCCTAATAACTAAGGTTATTAATATTTATTATTTAATAATAGTGGAAGTACTTTGTCTATTTCATATTTACAATTGGTTCTGAATTTGAACAGTGCGTTCCACGGTTTCCTCCAATATTTTATTCATTATTATTTATAATTGATTAATAACGATAATTATTGAATTAAATTAAATATTAAATATTGTATTAAAAATATTATAAAACCAGTAGGTACGATACAAATTATGTATTCAGTTATTAAGTTAATATTTTATTAACTTTTAAGTTAGTTCACACACTGTAGTACAGTACACGTCGATACACAAATGAAAAATGCCTATTAGGGCTAGTTCACATGAGAGGCGTTAAATGCGCGTTAGCCAAACGCGCGTTTACAATTACTATTAATAGCTATTAACTGTACACATGGTAACGCGCGTTGTATGGCAACGCAGCGACAACGCAAAAAACCTGTCAACGCGCGTCAGCGTAAGTTGACGCGTGTTTGAACATTGTACAGTTTTGCATTGACGTGTTCAGTTGCAACGCGCGTTTTGAAGCGTTAGGTTCTTGTTTTTCGTTATTTTCATTTGTTTTTTCGAAAAAGATTTCTAAAAAATCAAAAATAGATAGTGAGGAATTTGATACCGATTTATTCATTGACGAAATTGAAAAAAGACCCCCAATTTAGGATATGACAAGTAGTGAATATTCAAATAAAATCAGTAAAAGAAAGGCCTGGGAAGAAATTGTTCTAATTTTTAGTGACCCAAGTGACACGGAAGAAAGAAAAAAATTCCATGGTAAGTATTATTAATTATTTTGTATTTTATAATTTGATATAAAATTTAAAATCAATTAAATATATAATATAGACATAATTTATTTTGTTTCATATTGTTTTTTGGAAAAAAATTCTATACATAAATTAATTATTTAAAACTATTATTAAAAAAAAAAATACATATTGTTTGTTTTTAAAATAAAGTTTTATATACATTGTTGTACATCTATTTACTACTAAAAATTAATATAATTATTAAAATATTTTGTACCTATGTATAAATTTATATCATACGGTCAATGTCGTCGCGCGTTTAACGCCTCTCATGTGAACACTAACTAAAAAACGCGCGTTTGGCTAACGCGCATTTAACGCTCTCCATGTGAACTTACCCTTAATGTGAATGTTTAAATCATAATACAGTTAATACTTAATACTAACAAGGTTACAATGTTATTCAAATATATCCTGCGATAACGCGAAGATGGTTTACCAGGAATAACCGAATGCGGGTTGGGTGTATAGTGTATAGATAAAATATATTAACAATCGTCCCATCGAATATTGGTTTGCTTTATTTTTATACGTATATAATTATTAGAGCAGTGCTTCCCAACCTTTTTAGGCTCACGGCATCCTTCTTAATCTAGGTTTTTTTAGGACGCCCTTTACCAAGCCATAGCATGACTAATCATAAGGAAAATTTTAGACCAGATAATATTTCATGACAACGCGGCGCCCCAGTACAGACATCGCGACGCACCAGGGCGCCGCGGCGCACACTTTGGGAACCGTTGTATTAGAGTAAAGGTATTTCCATTTTTATTAGGAAATTGACGGACTGTATTTTTAAATTTGTATGTGTCTATAAATATTACAATATACTAATATACAACGGCGATAAACAATCTATAAATAAAAATGTTGAACAATTTGTATTATTTTATTTAAATTTGGTGTCCTGTTTATAAAGTAAAACGAAAAAAGTATTTAAAAATACTATTTGATTTTAAATACAGATACTTTCAAAACTGTATTCAAATACTTTTACTCAAGTACTTTACAAGATTGAATGTAGTTTGAATTTGTTTTTTCTGAGACACCAGATTTTTTTTTTAAGGACGTACTTCTATATAAACAATTTTAAGTTATTTGACAGAGAAAAAATAATCTAGTATTATGCGTATTCGTAATACGATTACAAAGTTAATAGATTACCTGTTAACCCAGATATGATTTTATGTTTAAAATGTTTGGTGCTGATAAATAATATATGTATTGGCGAAAATTTTGCTAAAAGTATTCCTTAATACAGCATCTAATTGCAAAATTTGCGTACGACTATGTATGATTCTTTTTGCGTTTGTTGTTGGTGAATGTTTCCAGACCATTGTCTTTCGAATGTTTGCGAACATAAATAATAATAGCCGATAAATAGTTAATAGTTAATAGCCGAATGCTAAAACACATCAAGATGCATGTCGCGAGTTGCAATTGGTGGAAGACGACATTCATTGGGACCTAACACTTGCTGATTTAGAGTTAATATGCACATCGAATAATATTCGTTAACTGTTTGAAACTATTTTGATGAGAAGTTATCCAACACAATTATCGGCTTTTTGAGAAAAATATGAGAACGACATCACTGAAGACATACTAACTAGAGTGAAACAAACAAATCAATATCAAAGTATAAATTTCATGCCATATATACATATATATATATATATATATAATGAAGCATTAGTGTTGATGATTTTTGAGGATTTATACAATTTAATTTCAGACCATCGGATCGCTCGGTTACTAACTTATATAACCGTGATTAGGGACAAGAAAAATAGTATAACGACATTGATTGCGAATAATGAGCCATTACTAACACTTTATAAGCACTGGGAGAAATAGGGGGACTGAGCCCCCTTGCGATCTCTCATTTTATACCCTAGGTTTAACTTAAAAATATATGTTCAGAAGTCTAAATTCTGTAGGTAATTGAACGATAATTTTTGAATGTTGTAAATCTCAATAATAATAATATATCTACGTAATATTCAGTTATTATTACTTACTAATGATATGTGTACATATACTCGTATATATATATGTTACGGTAATAGTACGAATACTGGTGAAACCTAGGATTTACCGGTAAAACCTAGGACATACATTATTGCTTGGTCAAACCCCGAATGATTTTAGCAGTTCGGGCTTTTACCAACGAGTTTTAGTAAATCTTAGGATTAACAATCAATGATTGTAAAAGTCCGAAATTATATATTTTTTCCAATTCTGTGATAATTCTTACCTATATAAATTGACTCAATGTTAAAATTTTCGTATATGCTATTAACTCCATACATAATACGGTATCTACCTACATGGCCTGTTGTAATATGAGCGTAATATAACTCATTATATCGAACATAATAATGCATTACTTCGAAGTCATCATTCATCAGAACAATCAGTTTTTTTTCACCAGTAATATTAACAATATCAAACCGTTTAAGTCGCTGATAGTGAACTGTTTTTTTTACATTAACAGATTTAGCTACTTTAACTTCTCTTAAAGATATATTGTATTTTTCCTCGGTTACATAAAAATTATTTTTTTAACTCCACAACACTTAAAAATTTCATAAAATCGTATTGTAAGTGACATATTAAATATTGCGTATACTCGTAATACTAACCGCGACAATTGTAAAACGAATACTGCTCGTAAAATTATTTTTTGCAATTGGCCCCAATATCAATTTATTAAATTAATCTTCTATTAAATCTGTTTCAAAACATAATTATTGATGACACAATGATTACAACTTTTATTATAATTCGTATCACAGTCAAAAATTAAATTAAAACTATTGGTATCAACACAAATGCACAAGAATAAATACAAGTAAGAATTATCACAGAATTGGAAAAAATATATTATTTCGGATTTTTATAATCATTGATTGTTAATTCTAAGATTTAACAAAACTCTTTGGTAAAAATCCGAACTTTTAATATCATTCGGGGGTTTGACCATGCAATAATGTATATCATAGGTTTTATCGAAAATAATTGGTAAATTTCCGAATTTTGGACATTTATCGATCACAGTAGGTAAAACCTAGGTTTCACCAGTATTCGTACTATTACCGTAACATATATATATACATAAAAATAATGAAATTATAAAAAAAACGGAATTAACCGTAAAAAACTTTTACAAAAAAGTATTAGTTACGGTTTTTAAATAAATTCTAATAAGAATTCCAGTGAGGTTCCGTTTTTAAAAATGTATTTAAATTAGAGTTTCGGTGAAATTTTGATCCCCAAAAACTCAAAGAGTTTCGGTTCCAAAACCGGCTCTTTTCGGTACGTTTCCAGTCCTTGATTTGAATACACATAATTTTATTCTATAAGATTTTTCTAGTTCCTTCAGATTCTAAAAATCATAACATATAACCGTATAGCTACAGCCAGTTATCCTCAATTAAAATTTCGGCTATACATCATAGCAGATATGCTTAATAAGCGTGTTATATACCATGGGAGTATTAGTTCAGAATATACACAATAATTGATGACAATCTAACGTCAAAAATTGTGATACTCATATTACACTTACCGCTGTAGTGGGAATAATATTTATTTTATAGTAGATATGTTGAAAAAACTGTGACAAAAATGCGTTTTCCAGTGGAAAATAAAAACAAAATCTTTGTGTTGTAATATAGTCGTTTATTATATTATCATATTTATATGTATATGTTTGGTTTTTTTATACAAATTCGAGAACGAACGAAACTTCGAAATTACATTACAATCAAGTATAATTATTTTATAATGTTTTCTAATTTATATAATATATATATATATAGATTAAAAAGCTAAGTGGTTACTCGCAAGATTAGTTGACACACGTAATTATTAAATTGTATAACTTTTACGGTTTTTTCCTGTTATGTAAATTATAATATGATGTCGTTCTATATACTACGGAGCGTGGTAATTACGTATTTTGATTTGTGTATTAGCTGACAGTTTTTGTAATCCTACACTATCATCGTACATGGATCAACTGTTGTAATGGTAACACGTGTATACAACGATACGACGTTATCTAAGTATTTTATATATGTGTATATTATATGTATATGTATATTATATGTATTTGAAGTGACAATAATAGTTTTACGTTTTTCAAGGCGGACATCAGACCCCCTACGTATATTATATATCGTGTAACATACAGCACCCTACTGGTTTCGAAAGTTACACGCGTAGAGCGCTAATAGTGTTTAATTTTTAATGACTAGACAATAGTGAAATATTCTGGAATACCTAATCGGTACTAAATAAAATAGTTCTCGAAGATTCCATAAATTCGAAGGTGAACCCAAAGGTCTGAGAAGTATAATAATTGATGTATAAAAAAAAAAAAATCATCACTTGATATTACCCTAAAACGTTTCGTTTTTATACCCTTATTATTATTAATAAAAGTAAGCGTAATCGATTGGTAAAATATATTTAATATGTATTTAAATAATTGTAGATGTTGAAGTGCTGATATTATTATTATTTATGATTATTTTTTACCATGTTTCGCTTCTCAGTCCTTCGGGTCATGACAAGTTTTACGAGAGTCAGTACAAGTAAAATATTGTTATATCATTTATAAATATTAAAGTGAATCATAATTGTATAGAGTTATTCAGGACAGAGGAATGTTTTATTTTCGCGTGGCATTAGTTGCTGACGCCCCTTATATCTCGTAGTTGCGGAACTTATTGATAATA
This sequence comes from Sipha flava, assembly GCF_003268045.1. Classification (NCBI taxonomy): domain Eukaryota; kingdom Metazoa; phylum Arthropoda; class Insecta; order Hemiptera; family Aphididae; genus Sipha; species Sipha flava. The sequence continues at coordinate 880,119 of NW_020273623.1, read as the reverse complement.
TCCGCGTTCGACTTGGTATCCCATTTTATTTTGTTCGCGCCCAAGTTCACTCCACCTTCGGACGCCCTCCTGGACGCCACGGACGACGAAGAACCTTCACCGCCTTCCGGAAGCATTCTGTCTTTGGTGTTCATTTGCGCCCAGTGCATTGACTGAAAAAAAAAAGTTAAAAATCACGATTCGTATTTGAATTTAGTTCAATCGGCATGCGCACTCCGATATAAATCATTCTTCGTTTCGTACTTCAAAAATGTTTAATTTATCAATTATTCTCGTTTTATTTCATTAAATTGATGTTTATCTAATATAGATACACATGAAATCCACAGTTCGCAACGGACCTCTGAATTTTAAAATTTAAATTATTTAAATTAAAATCGAAGCTCAATTGCCCACTCCAATCCTTGATTTTCGGGTCCAGATAAAGCACACGCAATTTATCTAAATGGATATACTTATGGTATAAATAATAATCATGTATCACTAATTAAAATAATAAATCATCATGCCATAATTAAATCCAATATAAAAAACTAACTTGAAAATATTATTGATGAAAAAAACGATGTAATAATTATTGGCACACTCCGCCAAACGCCTCACCAAAAAGTAAATTGACAATAATTCTTAGTTTGTTAGTGAAAATCGTTTTAATCATTTAAAACAAATAGACGATAACCAATACGAAATGAAAATAAGTACAACAGATGAAATGACGAAAAAACGCTAATACCACTATAGATTTGTATTAAATCAATTATCAAAGATTACAATTTAATTATTGAAAACGTTAGGAAAACTATAGGATCAAATTCATAATTTACGCAGCAAAATCTTAGTCATAACTGCATTAAAAAAAAAAGTTGTTTTCTACATTTACTCATTTTATAAGAAAAATTTTATTAAATATTAATAAAGTTGGACGAGTACATGACTTCGTAAAATTTTTCGAGTTTGAGAATTTGTCACGATACACATACAAATTAATTTAAATAAACAAAAATTAAAAAAAAAAAAAATGTATTTTATAATAATAATAATAAACACCACAAAATAAATTGTTATTAATAATGATGATGATTATAATAATAAATAGTTCAGTATGTTAAATAAAGAAAATACTATGTGAATTAATAATCACTATTATTATTTTTAAAAATAATAATAATTACAAAAAAACAGCAATAGATTAACAAGAAAAAAAAACAAACCAAAATATCAAATGACAGATTGTAATAACAAAATACACGGTTCAGTTAAAAAGGCCACGAAGACGGCTAAAAGTAAACAAACGTCGCGGTCCATCGCCGACTCCGAACTGGTTCGATTAATCTATCGGGCGTCCCGAATGATAATCGAACGAATGGCGATACCAAGGCAAAGAGTGTAACGGGTGAGATCGTGGTATTCGTGCGATATGACCGTGTCAAACTCGACTCTACTTAACAAAAAAATCGTTATTACTAGTAAATAGGAGGACTAAATTTTACTCGGCTTAAATCAAATATTCGAGTTTATTGCAAAATAAATTTTAAAATTATAAATAACATCCAAATATTTCCGATGGAAAATATTAGAGAGGTTGATGGTTTTAATTAATAACAATAAATTGTTATTGTTCTGATATTTTAATATCATGATAAGGACATTTTATACATATAAACCACGACCTTTTTCTTGAATTCTCAACATTTTTTATCTACTCGACTTTTTTCCGATTCATGAACTCGACTCGACTCGAAATAATTGAAACCCGACTTGACTCGGCATCAAAAATAATACTCGTCCAACTCAATTAATAATAAATAAGACATTTTTAGCCAGGATTATTACAAATGAACTACATAGAGTTACCAAACTATCATTCCTACTATTTTTAATTGATTTAGAACTCAATTTAATTAACAAAGATATTTTCTTACTTAAATCATTCAAATCATTTAAAAGTAGAAGTTCTAAGAATTTATATTATTCCTTAGTGTATTAATTGTCAGAAATATGGGTACATACATTAATACGAATACTGCTATAGCAAACCCCGTTGTGTGGAGAGTAAATTTTGAAACCTGTGTGAAAAATCACAAAATTCCTGTGATATGTACCTACTTCTAAACAACTATACAGCCAACTATTGTATTATATAATTTTCAAAAAATTACAAAAACTAAAAAAACAACAACATCCTTAATTTTAACAATTTTCAAATATTGAAAAACAACCGAAATATTACTACAGGTAAGCCTATTAACAGCACTCATGAAAGGTCAAAAAACCAGTTTACGCTTATACTTTAATGTTACCTAATCTCCAAAAACTAATACTTTCAAAAATCTTCAAACCCACTCAAGTGCAGATATATATTTTCATAAATAACTTCCTTCAAAACCTAATTGAAAAATCTAATAATCCCATTACATAACTTTTGTCTACAGTCATTAAGAGAGCTGGAATATGATAAATTTTCTGTTGAAAATACAGCTTACGACTTCAATCACTACTCTCAGTGATATTTTCCGATGTCAATTTTGAAAAAAAATCACATCTAATTATCTATGCTTTGAAAATCCTTTTTTACTTACAAAAAAAGGAAAAAATAGATCATATTAGTAATTAAAATTGAAATACTTCGAGATGGAATTATAAAAAGTGACAATGTAAAAGCATAGTAAAAATAACGAAGAATCTGAATCTGTTTTTAAAATTAACGTCGGAACATCATAATGAAGTTATGAGCACTATTTTTCGTAAAAAAAAGTAGTGATTTTATATGAAAAATAATATTTGACATGTGTATGCGCGTAGGTAAACAGGTATCTGTTTACTTAAAAGGCCCTAAAATTTAATCAGTATTCCAGGAATCTATGGTTAAGCTGATTGTTATACACGCCGGACTTATCATATAATTCTAATATAATAATTTAAAGTCATTAGCTGATGGTGCATTGTTAACCGAACAATGTTAACAATACATTATTTCCCCATCAGTACTCATGTAGAACGCGAATGTATAATTTAACTAACAAATGAACTTCATTATATACTTCGTTTCATAATTGCGTTAATAACTGTAATTCATTAAACATTTAGTGATAAAATTAAACATATACCAAGATACTGTCTATAATGGACATACTGCGAACATACATGTGGGCAATTCAATACGAGTTTAATGAAATAACCTGCTACTGTACCAATAACATTATCTACATTCTATAAATATATTAATCAAATTAAATCACATTCCTGTTGCAATATCGGCAGTATACTGCTCACTCGATTACCCAATCAGTCTAAATTAATTATAACCTTCATACAATCCCTAAATCAATCCTTTATTATTGGGAGGCGATTAAAACGCGATACGTACTAAATGAAACTGTACTTAAAACAACAACAGGGGGCAAATGTTTTTAAATTTAATCAGAAACAAATCCAAATAAACCAACATACTGGCCTGCTCTCACAAATATATATTCGACTTAAAGGGCCTCACCACCACGTCTTTTTTTAACAAAAACTACTGTTTCTAATTCCAACGCTACACGTCGACAATTATCACGATTTTCATTCTGAAAAAATATACAGATTCTTCGTAATATGTACAAGGGAATCGAGCGATCGAGCCACATTTTTAATTTTTGTAATTTGAATTGTAATAAATATTGTTGAAAATTCAAAAAAATATAGAATTTCAAACTTAAATATTTAATTAACTAAATACAATTTTTAAAATGTGCCTCGATTGATCCCTCGTATATGATGTTGAAAAAAATAATGTTTTTTCAGAATGCAAATCGAGGTAATCGTTGCGGTGTATTGTTTGAATTAGAATCGTATGTTAGAGTGAAAAATAAACATTTTTTCGCGATCTCAATATTACGTTCTGACATTGCATGCGAGAGCCCTCCGTACCGCTGCCGCGCCGCGTCAAAATAATGAACCTATACAGTGTAATATAATTAGGTACGTTATTTCGTGGTATCCTATAATAATGTTAGCAAATAGTTATATTTTCGTGCCCTAATAATAATATATACCTGAGCGGTTGTAAAGTCCACTAGAATAAAAAGGTAATAAAAGCTCTTTTTTTTTTTAATAAAAGGTAAACTCATTAGGTTTTTTTTTGTTTTACCTGTGAATCCTTTCATAAAATCTAAGAAATTAATTGTATAAAAGTTAACCGAATGTTCATATTTTTAGTAAAGTTCTTACCAAATTTCAAACCCATACTATGCAGTGCAGTAACAGAACATTTCGTTATTATTACCTTTACTGATTATGATTATCAGAGTTCGTATTTTGTAAGAATTTTCTTTTTTTCCTAGTAGGCTAAAATGGAGCAATGCAAGATTTAAATGGAATTTGTTGTTTTCCCTTTTATATCTATTATTTATTTTTTATATTACAGCCTTTATGTTAGGTTCCATATATTTGACGTTTTATTCATTTTCATCTTACGAATGTATACTCTAAACTAATTTTAAAAGTATTCTCTTAAAAAGATTTTACCAAAAAGGAAACATTGTACCTCATGCCAAAACTTTCTCCATGCAATTTTAAAATTCAAATGGCCTTAAAAATAGAATACTCATAAAAAAACATTATAACCTCTGTTTGATCATACTTAAAACATCCAAATTTGGGGTCAAGCTAAACCATCCGACATTTGAACATTGATATTATTTGAGTTAAAATCTAAGGCTAACGGGGATCAGTAGTGGTGGTTGGATATTTTAATTCGAAGGGTCAATGGAAGGCCAGCAATTATAAGATTACGCTTTGCAAAAATGAGATTACACTTATTAATTATAAATACAATTAATTTAATATGAAACACTAATTTACATTGTGAGTAACGTTATCATATAATATTATATATGATATATATATATATATATATTTTTCTTAGGCCCGGTTTTCATTCATCCAGTTATTCGCTAGATACGTATCCATCGGATAAATTTATCTGGCGGATAATCTTTCAAATAAAGTGATTCCGGTTTTTCAATGTGATATTATTCTCCAGATAGCTATCTGACGGATAAAGTTGTCGGTAGAAAAATTATACTAATAGAAGGTAGTTACTGTTCATTGTGGAACAAGTTACTCACGTCTATTTGATTATGATTGGTCAATGATGAAATTGATAAGGAATCGTTCGGTGATATTGACACATATTATTTATTGTAATACTGTATGTAATTACTAATCAATAATTATTAATTGTGTTGAGTGTTGACTCTCGCTCGATATAAGTTATACTCACTTCTTTATTCAACATGTCACAAAAAACATATCCAAAAAGCAAATCAATCAACAAATTTCACATTTTATGAAAAATAACTTTTATTGAAAAATGTTCTACAAAAACGTCACATATTAGAAAATAAAGTGTCAACTAATAAATTACAAACAACATTTTTTCCAAGTCTGAATCATCCTGAGTCATCCTAAAGTCATGGCATCCCATGCCAGCATATGATTTATTCTTTCGCGTACTGAGTACAGACGACATCGATAGTTTAAACATTGAATTGTTTAATCATCATCCTCTTCAAACAAAAATTGTGAAATTGACAATTGAAATTGAAATCGTGTTTATATACACATGTATATTTAAAAATTTAAAGTAATATGAGAAATTATGATAACTAACCATTTTTATGTTATCAGCTGTTAATTATCCGTCGATTAAGATTTATTTGATACAAAAAGTAACGGATAACTTATCCGTGAAATTATCCATTGTAAAGGTCAATCCCGACATTGAAAAACTGAAATTTATCAATTTTTCTTATCTGTCAGATAACTCAAGTTATCTGACGAGTAAATGTGATTGAAAAACTGGGCGTATTTTGCGTATTTTTGTGTTTTCACGGTGATCCATTAGGCTACGGTTACATGGACGCGCGTATTTAGATATACGGGTTTCGAAATCATCGTTCGCATGGCGCGCGAACAACGCGCGTCAACCGCGATAACGACGCAAGTTTCTGTTTCCACGCAAACACGCGCGTGACACCGTGAATTGAAATCATGTATTCATGTATATCATGTATTATTATCGGACCATTCCGTTGACACGCACATTTCGATGCGAACGATCGAATTTTCATCTATAGTTTTTGAAAACAAGTGTTTTTTTTTAAATATGGAAATTGAAATAGAAATGTTAATTAATGAAATAGAAAAAAGGCCTGCCATATGGGACATTTTGATCAGCTTATAAGGAGTCTTTAGTTATCTCCAATAGGTCATCAAATCATTTAATGGACATTCTAAAGTAATTGAAAAATTTGTCATGGTGCTCTCTTAGTTTAGGATATAATATAATACTAAATATGTATAATGTAATAATAATGTAAGACTAAAAGAAAGCCTTGTTTTCAAAATAGGATGAACCCAATATTTTCTTTCCCTCATTTTCTGCATCTTCTCATATTTCGGTGGACGGCCAATAAACACACAGCATCTATCACATTCATTCTGATATGGAACATTCAGTACACGTACATGATTTAAAAGGTCCTTCTCTCATGACCAATAAGTAACACAAACCAGTATCGAATAATCACAGGCCGTTATTAAATAAACACGGAAAACAATAACTTAAACACAAACCACAACAACGGGGGTCATATCAATGGATAGGGGAGAAAAATACCTATCCGAAGATATTACCAAATTCACCGAGAAAATAAAACACTGTCACCAACAGAAGACGGAAGATATGGGAGAGTCTGTAAGAGAGGAAAGGAGGAGAAGAAGGACAAAGTCGAGAAGTGACAAAATCGAGGGTGGGATCATCGGATAGGGGATGAAAATACCTATCCATAGACACCACCCACGACGTAATCAGAACAAGGGAAGAGAAGTTATCAACAGAAACTTAACGCAACCAGACACCGGTTAAAACTAGGATACACAGAAAGTTTACTAGTTGATACGGCAGTGTGGTTATATACTGGCATTCCGATACCGATTAAAAATAACTTCTTCCACTTAAAAATCTACTCTCAAGACCTCAATTACACTCTACGACAAGACTGAATTGAATATTGAAAAGGAAGAACACCGAAGAAGACCGCGACACCGCGACGATCTTAGAACCATTCAAAAGGACCAATCAAGAGACCGGAATCGAAATTGCAGCCCGGCATCGACGGGCTACCGTTACGAAATCAAACTATAGCCGTGACGGACGATTGACCACACTCGCCGATTCCACGTCGATTGCTGAGACCCGGCACGGACTGCCGTTGCGAATGCCCGTGTAAATGAATTGCATATACAGTATCCTACGTGGCGCCGTGTCCTGGATTACACCGCTCAGGATTAGTCGGTTACTAAATCTTAATATTTAGCGAACGTCCTCGACGGGTAATCAAGGCCTGCAATCCACGGATACGTACATAGCCTTTCGGTGCGGCGTCGGACCGATTCCACGACCGACGATACCAAGTCCGAGACCAGATTCCGGAGGATTATGTTTCCGACCAAACAGACAAGCAGGAAGCCCAGCCATTGAAGACCGTATGTTGTACGAATAATCGCAATCCGGGAACTTCGTTTACCAGCTGACAAATCTCCACAGTCAGACCACTATTCGATCCATAATCCACCGTAGCTAAAACAGCACTTTTCAGCGCTGACAAATCACAAAGCACTTAATTAAGTTGTTCTTCCCGGATTTGATTCGCCACCGGAGTACCGCATAATCAAGCTTGTTCCGGTGACGGTCAATCTCTATCCACACATTAATTGTACGAACGTATATCTATGATAACCCCATAATGTAACGTTAGGATCCGACCAACTACCCAAGCACCACCGACTGCTCCGACTCACTTTTACAAGTCTGGTCGGAGCAAGCCGACGCTTTACTCGTCCTTTCATATTATGTGTGTATTTATATATATCTAAGTTTTATATCAAAATATAAGAACGTGAGTATCTACAAATCCGAGCGTTTTAATTATTTTACGATTAGGAACGTCAACCCTGACACTCCGTATCAATTCTTGATGACAGTCTGTTTGAACTATACTAAGTAATATAGTTTTTGACTAGAACATTCCCGTACAACGCGCGTGATACGCAGCCATCTGAACGGTTATACGCGCGTCCATGAGAACATAGTCTTACAATTTATTTTTTGTTTTATAAAAATAACCATGTTATCATGTATAAGGTCGCAAAAATGCCCAATGGCAACGTGGCCTAGCTTTGGCATCGCTACTATCTGTGGTATGTTTCGAACCTAAATTTACGTAACGCTCAAAGAATCCCTCCATTCCAAATCCTATCCCATCATTATTACAAAAGATACTATAACATACACAAGAACCATAGACATCTTTTTATTTTCAAAATTCTAGGAAATCCTATTCAAAGACTTAAAAAAAAGGGACTAAGAGATGCCCTAACATAAAAAAAAATTCCTATAATTTTAGGCCAAAATAATCAGACCGTTTAACGGACTATTGGATATATCACGATACGATGTTGCTCTATCTATGTACACTATATAACTGTATACCATTCGCGAAAATTAGACGAAATTTTTGGTCTGACGTATCTCTATTGTCCTGTAGTGGTGCGATACGGATTTTAAAAAACGTGTCTGAAGACTTCGTGAAGTCGATCGTTTTTCCTATATTTCCAATTATTTCCATATTTTCTTCAAAAAATAATTACGTTTGTCAAATTGGAATTAGCGACTTGTTTAATGTGCGTTTTGGTGCATTTTTGTTTTTTGAAAATCAATATTATAAATATAGGAAAATTATCGGAAAATATGCAGACTAAACGAAGAGTTCAAAATTAGTTTTCTAAGTCACTTTTTCGTATTACTGCAGCAAAGTCGACCGATATGTGTCTGTCAAAATATGCGTATACATAATATTAAATTATAAATGTTGTTAGTATGATTGTATGTAGACAATGTGACTATACATAACGGTATTCTACTCCCTTAAACAATAAGAGATATTCCCCCCCCTCCTTTACACAAAAAATATTACAAATTCGTCAATTAATCAAACAGGTATACTCGAAGACTTGCATTTTTATTTTGTTCACCGCAATGTGTTACTTTATGTATTATAACGTGGTGCAGCAAAAAAAGCGAAACCCCTAAAAATTGCCCTGTTAAATAATTATACAACTCTTTTGTTACCGGATTTCTTTTAATATATTTTTTTTTTGTTAACGAGTCGATATATTTAGAAAATGCTATTTCGGTTACGTTGGTAGATAATTTAAAAAAAAGTGAATTATAGTAAAATTGTACATTGATTAATGAAGTTTTCATTGACCTCGGTGTATATATATAAATATAAAAAAAATGAAATTAAAATAATTTAAAAGAGTAAAATATGTATTGATTGGCTACTGGAATTGGTGAGCTACGGCGGCCGAGCACTTGTTTCGATTTAAAAATAATACACCGAATGAAATACATAAAAATACTTTAACAAAACCTCTAGATGTCAGTACCAACTGTTATCAGTTACCGGATTAAGTTTATTGTTTTCCCGAAAGGATTATATAATACTTTTGTGGATTGGGATGGGCAACGGTAGGGTTTATATTAATGGATCGGGTACGTGCAAACATAAATCCCACACGGTTCTCGATTTAAAAGCTTATATTATATTATACAGATCGAAATGACCATCCCTGTGTGCGTGGAAGTACGAGTACAAGACAGTTGAAGCGCGCTTGAGTTGAAATATGTAGCTAATAAATGCGACGGCGATGGCCGTTTCATATTTTTCTTTTCTTTCTTTCCTCGTTTGAGCGCACGCGATATCCGATTTGTGCTCCCTTTCATCCCATCCATTTGAAGGAGAAAGACGGGATGATCGTGTATATTATTATTATAATAAATAAGCGTAGGCTAGAAAAATACGCAGTTAAACGGATTACTTTGTTATTACAAAAAACACAGCTGAGTGTAGCAGTTTAATCGCTTTCTGTGAAGAATACGTATAAAAGATACGTGTAATATTATATAGGCACCGGCTGTAATAAAATTAATAAATATAATAAATAAAATAAAAATCAACACCCCATAATCGAGGCACTAGATATATTATTATTATTACCATCAACGTTATTTATCGTTAATCTTGAAAATATACGTGAGGTTTAACAACGCTGAGTAGAATAAAACTATATATGCAATTTACTACACATATTATATTCAGTCACGTAGGTAGGTAGAAGTCGAGGAAACCATGTTTCCTCCTTTCAAATTATATTTATTTTTTATATAAATTTATCATAAAATATGGTTGAAACATAAATTCATAATATTCTATCAAACTACATACTATATTACTTTGTCAACATTTTTTCATTATAAATTGCAATATATGTTTTGATAATCACCTCTCGGATCGGATGATAATATATATTATATGCTGACAGTGCCGCAATAACCGGATGTGTCTCATGTGTCAAACACATGGGCCCATGGACCCAGCCTATAATAGGGCCCAATGATAACATTTGAAAAATATATAGAAAGCAAGAAAATAAAACCATTTTGTAATAATAATTATTAATGGAGATTGAAAAATAATTGATTGATTTTGTTTTATACATAATGTATATCGTATATCAACGTTTCTTTTGCGGTCTGTATAGTCGACATTCAAAATAGTTTGGTCACAATTGATTAAAGGTACGGTTTCCTTGCAAAGACAAGACGTGGGAGGGAGCCCAAGTTAGTGTGATTACAGCACTGTATACTGGTAAGCGTTTGTATAGTAAACGATTGAAGTTTTTTATTATGTCTCATGATTATATCAACTGCTTTCATTTCGACTTATATTTTACTCGTATTAATGTATTATAATGTAATTTTGTGAAAATAAGATATAAAATGAATCAAGTAAGAATGACACACAGGGAACAGCATACTTCAATATAAGAATAAAGTTAGGAAAAACGAATGATTTAACTATTTAAGTACCAATAACAACTTCTTATCACATGTAAAAATTAATGCGTGTGCGCGACTAAGCAATAAAACATTTTTGGCCGTTGACACACAGCGTGTAAATTCGCCCATTGTAAACGATACTTTAAATATTGTTTTATAAAAGTTTTGTATTCAAAACAAGAAAATCGTCTACGCAACGGAAATGCTGTTTTTATTATAATCGTCATCATAACCTACACCATTACTTACACCACCTCTTTAAGAAATCTCGGATTCAACATTGAGCGCTTACGATGTTTACGGTAATACCCGTGGTGATACCTACTACTGTGTTCTTATTATCTTAAAACTGAAGGGCTGTTACCTGATGAAAGTGCTCCTTATTGCTCAGCCATGTTTTATAGCTGACCGCCACGCCGCTGTTCTTCCATTTGTCGTAGGTAGCCCGTTTTTCCGGATCACACAGCGTGTCTTTGGCTTCCTGGATGCACAATTCGTACATTATGCAAATATATAATCAAACAACCGGAGACGACATGATAATGTTACAACAGCAACAACAATAATAGTATAATAACGTTAAGTACATTGTATTGTGTACGGTATCAAACGAGGCGCGAACGCCGCTATAGTGCTTACATTAAGTTTCTGGAACGTCTCCTCGGCGTTTTTGTCACCCTCGTTTTTATCCGGATGATACTTAAGGGCTCTTATTTTGAATTCCGTGTTTATTTGCTCCACCTGTTTAACATAATATAATATTTAGCATTATAACTTCTGTTAACAACGGTGACATTTGCATGTTGCATTATATGTACTAGTGTATACCAATGGTTTTCAAACGGTTTTTTAAACACGACACACTGGGATTTCTATTAAATATTTAGGGTACACATCTGAGTCTTTTTTACCATTTTTGAAGACCTTTTTTAGTTATTGTTTAATTATTTATTTATTTATTTTTTTAATCACGGCATACCTGGAGTATACTCGTAGCGCCCAGTTAGTGAAACACTGACGTATACAATTCGTTAAATCTAATAATTACTGTCGCATCATTTTACAAATAAAAATGTATTTTTTAAAATGAGGACCTGTACTGCCTAACCGTTTCTCTTGTCCCCGGGCCGCGTGTGCTTTACACATGTTATATGTGTAGGAAATGCTCGTTGAGTTTCGGACATCTGAGAATAATTGTGTATATCAACGCTATAATTAATAATGCTATTCAGCGCGTACATAAATATTATAATTTAATTTTAATGTTTTTCAGTTACTATTTTCCAACCCATGGGTGATGTCGCTTCTGGACACTGTGCTTCGGATAAATTTACAGAGCGAGGTATGTTTTAGAGAAATACTCGGTGCACAACACATTCGGTTGATATAATATTAATAATAATTCACAGTAAACGGTATGGTATAACAATAGTATCATGATAATATTACCAGGCTAAAGGGATCCATCCTATACATTGCACGGTAATAGAATTAGTAGAACATTTTCTACGCGATTGTTCTGACGGTGAAAGTTCTAATGGATTTTAATACTGTGACACAAATTAATTATTCTAGCTTGGTATTAAATATAAACGAAGTATTTCTGTATCTGTTTAAAGGTGGTTAGTACACGAATAAAGTTTTTGTGATACATCTTGGTAGAATATAAAAATACACGAATTCCGTTTATAAAATTATACTTGTTTCTATAACGTGGTTAACATGAATATATAAATCTTAAGTTTGTCACTTTTTTATGGTCTGACAACAGGCGTTTTGGTGTGAGCAGACTCGAATGTATAATACTTTAATGATGTCTATTCGTAACACGAATAGAATACATTTACGAAGAAGATACTTTGCAAGATTATATGTATACGTATAAGACGGTACCAGTTATCTTTACCAGTTCCTCCATATAAACCCGTTGATAAGTATAGACTAATGTCAAAGCAACAGTTATTTAGCTGTGGCCTTAGATGTACTGATGATAAACTCACTAGCGTTACCATTATTACATATTCGTTATTCAATTGTTTTTTGGGGTTGCTCACTTATTATACCTTGGCTGCCACCTCGCCTGCAATCGAGAAAGAAAAAATCAAAAACGAAACGCAGCAGAAGATATTAAATCTTCTAAAAATAGTATGCAAATATATATATATATATATTATACTATGTTTGAATAACTTATGAATAATATCGATTCATAAAATATTTTGAAAACTATAATATGAACAGAAAAATAATATTGTTATGAATACTTTAAAAATACGTTTGAAAAGAATTAATAGAAAAATCATAAGCAGTGATCGGTCGGGGTGTGAGTCGTAATGCTGTCATTAATTAACTTTTTTTTGGTGACTTTGTTGATGTTCTTGCATATCAAATAATAAAACCAAATGGAGAATTAAATAGTTTTTGAAAACATTTGTTTTGGCCCTTAAGTGTAATATACGCTAAATAAAACATGTGTTACAAATGTAACATTTATGCGGCTTGGCGTGAACGGTAGAATTAAGTACATTATATTATTATACTTAATAAAAGTTAAATTATTATAAGAACGCTATAATTTCGTCATGTTAAATCAAAAATTTTAATGTTATAAACACCTACTGCCAGAGATGTACTTAGGTGGGAGGCTAAGGGGGCTTGGGTCCCTTGGGTACATTTTTAGGTGTGGTAAATTCTGATTATTTTTATGTATACTTAGTATGTATATTTTTCAGACTATAAGTGTAGTTAAGAATTCTTTGGTTTCACTATCATGTGTTTTTTTTTACAAATACACCTATTGCTAAAGAAATTTAGGTTAGAAAGGGGGTTTTTTTTCTTACTTAGGACAATCCCTGAATACGTCTTTGCCTACTGCGCGTTTATTCATAATCGTTCATATAATATTCTTGTAAATATTCATCGTATATTTATTCCGAATCTTCAATCATATTATTTCAAATTAACATATGATAATGTTTGTATAATATATATATATATATATTAAACTATGTATAGCGTGTACGAGTATATGTTATAGTTTATTATCTACACATGATGTGTGGCCTAACTATGTACAGAATATTCGTAGTATTTGTTTAACTTTTAAAGTTCGCAAACGAGATTATTAACACACAATTGTGTTATTTCACAGTAGTGTGTTTGTATGTATTAGTCAGCCACTCTCTGTTTAGTCAAAAACTACTTGCATTATGTAAATACAGTACACATGGAAAACAAATGGATTTACTTTACATGTTGTACGAATGGATGGTCTCAATGGGCCGTTTGTCCGATGAATAAAAGCGATTGGACAAACAAGCGGTTTTTGAATAAAAGACGAAAGGTTGTAATTCTCTGTTATATACATTTGATAACTGAGCAACAGGTGATTAAGTCTTTTATGTGTTACTTATAAATTATTCATTGAAAAAATGTATGTATAACAAGCATAAAGTAAAACTCAAGTTTAAAGTTCTTTCAAATTTTTTTTTTTTTATACATGTTTTGTTTTTATATTTTGTTACATATAAGTACACCATTAATGCACCGTTAATAATTTTGTCGTTAGTTTTATTGTTCGAGTATGATACTTCAAAGTAAAAATTTTTGAATTGTACAACATTTTATTTTATACTGGTTGCATAAACAATAGCTTTAATCCGAATATAATAAAAAGCCGTAGACTTTACTGTTGCATAAAAAAAAAAAAAAAATCAAAACATAAGTTACAGTATATTCTCATTTTAAATTCATTATTAGCTTTGAAATATAGGTAATGAACTGGTTAAACTGTTTGAGAAATTAAAAACATGAATTTATTTAGGTATATTCACATTTTAGTAGGTACATATTATACTCGTACGAACATATTATACAGCTATTATCTGTATAAAATACTGTAATAGTAATTTTGAGTATATTATAAAAATTATTATACTACCAATGTGAACATTTTATAATATAATGAGCTTCTTGTGTAAGACATATATACATATCTAATATTACTATGTGACAAATGCCTATCATATTATTTTCACTCGTTATTTGATTTAATTAGAATCGACTCTTAGTAGTAATACAGTTCGTACTTAATAATATCATGAATAATTTTACTGCAGACGATCAGTGTTTTTACATTAAATTACATAATAGGACTATGATGTATTTGAAATTGTTATTGAAGAAAATAATTACTAAATATGTAATTTAATAGTATAACATAAAACCAGAAGTAGGCAATAAGTATAATCAACTATTTATATGAAATATTTTCTGAAAACATATTAGGTAGTACCGGTAAATAATAGTTTAACAATATAACTATTATACATGTCATAAAAATGATAAATTACACGGTTATAATCATATCGTAATAATTTTTATTTAATGTATTTAATTGTTTAACAATTAACTTTGGAGTTAATTTCATTATGTTGTGAAATCGATTCTGTAGTATTGTTATAATATAACCGTATGTTGTACGTGTATAATATACAATTATGTATGTATTTTTTTTTATAAGGAAATAGATAGTTAGAAATCTGTTATTATAGTAATCATTATACAATTAAATGCAACACTTAAGTGTGGAGATTTACTGCTAATATTAACTGTGTTGCCTATACTCGCGACATGTATAATGTGATATTTTTCTACCGTAAGACTATTAATAATTCGACTGCATAACAATTATTAAAATATGGTATTTGATATTATTTAATTTGAATAATGGTCTTTATAAAATTACAATTAAACCAAAGTTTATATACTTATATTCAAGGTATACTTTGAATCGCTTATATTATTTAAAAACATGTAGATATTATTAAACACTGTGTACGTAAGTTGCGTAATAAATTCACTATATTTTATAATCTCCTTTATAATAGGTCATATCAAACAAAACGATTACATAGCTGGACCCGGATTACGCGGTTTGACCGCAGTAGGGTATAATTGAAACCGCAAACCAAATGCACTTTTCAATATTAATTGTATTTCGTGTAATGTCTTTTGAGCGGCTCTTGAAATATATTAAATCTTGTGTAGGTATACCTCGAAAGTTTAGTATTATTAGTTATTTCTGCCTTTATATTGTATAATATTGCACAAATTACGGGTCAATTATTATCAACCGGTTATTTGCATAATTATTAGAGTGCCAGGTATTTAGTTATTTTATGACAAACATAGTTTTTAATAAACAAAGTATATACAATTAATCAAAGTAATAACGCTTTCAGTAAAAACAGCGTGTTCATACAGATTCATTACGGCTTGTTACATACGAATTAAAAGTTGATAGAATGCAATAATTTTTCTCAGAAACAATTGCATACAACAATATTAGTGTTGGTGAAATAACGTGTTTCCTGAATTGCTGTCTACCAGCGGGTAATATAAAATACATTGCAGAACTGTTGAATGTAATGTTTAACATTTTTGAATTGAATCAAGTAGGTCGTTGTTGTTATTGAATCTGAATAACGTATCATAGTAATATGTGTACAATGCTTGAATTGAATTTGATTAAATGATAAAGGAATCGTTGAAATTGTTATTGGGTGAAAGTGACTTTTTGGATGGCACTGAATAAATTTTGAAATCGGTTAATAAAACGCTCAACAGATAAGACACGACCTTGGTGAAAGGTATTTATTTAAAACGACCTTGTAGGTGTGTTTGAAATACAGATATTTTTTTACTGTTTTCGTTTTAATACACGTATAAATATAAAATTATCGAACAAAATTAGTCTAAACAAAATGTAATCGTAAATATGTACAAATAACACGTCTTGGGCATATTAACTATTTATATGCAATGATCGTAGCAACGAATACATCCAAACGTACGGTAGTGGATGCTAGACAGTGGAATACTGCAGTTTACTGGTCGACTTGCACGAAGTAAACAAATCGACGGACGGTACAGTGTAAAATGATCAAATTATCGAAGTTTGAACAGAACAAAAAGCGATGAATTATTTTTTTAATTTAAATTTTTTATCGAACAAATTGGATTTTCGAAGGGTATTGTGTTTTAACATTTGTGCGCGTTCGCACGCGCACACACTTCGCGTTGTAGGCGTACGCGGTATTAATTGTCGCGAAAAAACAAAAAAATGCGCACTACCATTACATCTGTATCCGTGTCCGCCCGGAACATTCGATCGCGCCGAAGCGACGTGCCAAATCAGACGCGCGTCCGTACCGCGTAACATTCGCGCCGAAACGAAGCGGACACTTGATCGGAAACACATCCGCGTTGTGAACCGGGGTAACGGGACGAGTAGCAACTCGCACGGACAAGTGATCCCGGGATCGTGTTTCCATTAAAACGCCGCCCAATCGGACGGGTTAAGTAGCATCGTGTCACCATACGCCTCGACCGCGGACCTAGTGCCGCGAACAACGTTCGGCGATCACGTACCGATTCCGGACCGTGGTTGCGCACCGCTTCACGACATCGCTCCGGCGCGCGCGATTCACGAACGCGTTCAAACGTTTTCGCATGATTTTCGTCGCGCGTTCGACTCGTGAACCGATCGCACCCGCAGCATAACGATCCAGTCACCGATAATCATTCCGTAAATCGATCGCAATCACATTCCAATCAATATTAAACGCATTTTTTTATTTTTTAGTGAATTTGAATATCTATATAATTGAAGGGCACAAGGGAAAAACGGTAGTAGTCCATTTTTGTAAATTTTTCAGGGGAGCAAAAATTAAGTATGGACTAAAATCTTTCTTAACCAGTATACCTAATCTTTATTCCATTTGATAACTATGGACTGAAAGATTTTTTCACTGAATCCATTTCAACTGTCGATATTACTCCTTATTTGCTATCGAATCATACTATAAAATCAAAATCGAAAAAAATGGATTACTACCGTTTTTCCCCTGTACCTTTCAATTGTTATACCCATTTTTGTGATGATGATTGTTTTATTTTCTGTTTAAACAGCAGACAATATTGTTTAGCTACGTTGTAACTTAACCGGTATAACCTTTATGCCAGTTAACCGTCTTGAGTACCGATTTGAATCGAACGCGTGACCTCCTACCTACTACACGTCTATTAGTTTTCCGTTTTTTTTTTTTAGTGCTATATAAAGCGTTTTTATCTCCGGTTATTATAATATGCATATAAGTACATTATTATAATGTTATTATTGAACGCGTTTTGTAAAAATTCGAGTACACTATTTTTTTTTTTTTTTTGTTATCGTTTACGAGTCAGTTTATGCTGTATAATAGATTTCTGGTTTTAGGATTAGTAAACATAGACAAAACTGTATGCGACTCCCTCTCTCTCGCAAAGCATGTTTAGAGATAAGTCGCTTTTATAGCATACAAGTCAAAATGGTTTGATGTCCTGCGATTGAGAAGTCTATTAAGTCTTGGTGCCGTCAGAGAAATTCGTTGAAGATGCGTTTCAGGAATAGTTGAACTGGAAAACTCTATCTACGATGTAGATCACAAGGAATATATTATCTAACAAGGTATATTATATTTGATGAAAGAAGTTGATGGGTGGAAGGTAAATGCAAATGGTTCATGTTTATAATACGGTTGCCCGAATACATGTCCTGCAATTGAACAAAGAGTTATACAAAGACTAATAAATTAATTATTTAAATTACAAAATATATATTATGAAAACTCCACAATAATTGGAATCGTACGTGCAAAAAAAGTGTAAAATCCACAGGAGATAAATCGTTCAATCGCAGTTTTCTTAAAAATCGCGTTCAGTTAATGTTACCAATTAATGAACGTAGGCAAATTCAAGTCTCTGAAATAAATTCACAGTTTCATACCTAGTAATTTATTTTAATTTTAAATTTAAATTATCTCCATAAAGTTACAGTTTTGGATCATTTTCCAGTCACACTCAATTACGTGATGTATACAGCAGGCAAATACAATAATATTATGATACAGACGGTGGAAACTTTTTTTTTGAGCTGACTCAATAGTTCGTTTGTTATCTAAGATTCGCATTAAAATTTTTGTCTCCGGAAGATGAAAATATTGGGAAAAAATTAAATAATAAAAATTGAAGACGGAACTCGAATTATCGAATCCACAGTTCACAACAGACGGCTGTAAAGAGAATAAACTGTCGTTTTCATCGAAAAATACATCGTCTTTCCCGAATTCGCCGTACTGCTGTAGCAACCGGACGCTATTAGTAATTGCTGACGACGGAGCCGTTATTTTCCTCGTTACAAACTATATACCGTAATCCCCATAACACTGTGCAGGCGCTCCTCGCTGCAGACGTACGAGGGTGAATTCCTATCGCTTCCGTTTTCTTTCCTCACCGTCCTTTATCTTTTTACGTGTGGGCGTATAGACGATCATAATATAAGTTATATTGTAATATGCGTGTAGTGTACACCACGCAATGTGGCACAAGTGTAATTGTCGCTTAATTATGTAGCGATGACGTCCTTTTAACCCGGGAAC
Source organism: Sipha flava (assembly GCF_003268045.1). Classification (NCBI taxonomy): domain Eukaryota; kingdom Metazoa; phylum Arthropoda; class Insecta; order Hemiptera; family Aphididae; genus Sipha; species Sipha flava. The sequence continues at coordinate 860,688 of NW_020273623.1, read as the reverse complement.
GTACGAGATGTTGGTAGTTACACGCGCGTAAGACTCGGAGGAGAGATTTTAATTACATATATATTCGCGAAAGTGTCAAGCACTTGAAACTCAATCGCTTTTTTACCACCCATCACATACTGCAATCTGCGTACCATTCATCACTCAGTGGTTAAACCGTGGTTGCAGGTCTCCAAATCTTATACATAATTTGTGCGTACAAGCGCACGTGTAAAAAATAATAATATCATCTACCATACCGTAGTTTATAGAACAATACGAAACAAGAAGATTGCGGTTTCTCGTATAGCAATTAATAATGATAGAATGATGTACATGTACATGTTTTTGTACATTGTATACAGAGCTGTATTTGGCTATGCAAGGACCCTTTTAGAAATAATAGTACGATTATTATTTCATATCAGGTACCTACCTTATTATTTCCAAATTAAAAAAAAAATCGAAACGATATTTTTAGATCTACCTTAGACCTACCACTTTGTTCAAAACCGTATCAATAACATTATTTTATCACGAAAATATAATAATAAATCACCTTGTAGCAGCTTGTCACTGTACGTCGATAACTTGCTATTAATCAAATTTATTGCGAAAGTAGTAACCGTCATATTTATAGCATTGACATTTTAAGTTGAATATTATTTAACAATATTTTTAAGTTATAACTTATAAGTTATTTAAGCCTTACAGTCAAATATTTAGTTGAGATAAGTAGCGCCAATATATTACAACGTAAAGATGTAAATTATATTTTTCGGCGACCCCATTACTTCGGGGCCCTGGGTTCGTACTCTAAATGCCCTTAGGGTAAATATGGCAGTATTTGTATATCTCGAGGAGTGATTGTTGTTTCGTTAACAACGGTATGTAGCTAATGAAAAAAACACCATTGCACACTGTTCAGACCTGTCGGGAGCGTTTCGTTTTCAACGTCAACCACGATCAAGTAGATCTGCATATATGTGAAGTTGATAATATTGTATTATCGACGAGTATAATATAATTAATA
>NW_020273623.1:824787-859666 GCF_003268045.1 Sipha flava | reverse complement strand
TCAAGGGCGTCAAAACATGGTTTTGCCCAAGGCGCCAATACCTTTAACGCCGGCTCTGCATGCACTATCGCCGACTGGCACATATTCTCATACGCGCAATACATTTATGTCATATTTATATTATTGTATTTTTGATTTAATTTTGTCTCAATTTTGAATTATATAAAATGCAGAATATGCACGAAGCGTTATCTCATTGCCGGTGCGCACATTTTAACACAGCCTCCGTTTCCTGAGCAAACCACTGCCCGTGTAACCTGTGTTGTTTTATATTTGTTATTATATTATTATTTTGTATTATTGAAACGCGTAATCAAATTGGCATTTTTTATTATTAATTATTACTATGGTTAAATTGTAGGTAATAATTACAGAGTTTTTAATTATTATTTATATTGTAATATTGTGAGCGCGAATATATTTATTGTTTGCAATTTGTTATGATATATAATTCTATTACCATTTACCATTTTAGCTATAATTTTTTCTTATTAGTCTTTAAGCCTACTCATACGCACATCACCCATATACTATCATTCACAGGATTTATCCGGCGAACTTGTACACTTCCTGCCGAGGACTTAATACATAAATTCATACAAAAAACACGGTTCAGTTGGTGTGTGATAGGACGCAACGAAGTATTTCGGTGACCGGGCGCATCTATTGATGTTGCTCCGTTCTCAGTCACATTAGTTGTACTTACGCTCCATCAGAGAGACGAGGATAGTAATTTTTCATTTGTTGAAAAATATATATCAAATTCTACATCTATGTCATATCTGCTACATTTAAGTTTTTGATTCAAATGTTGTGATGTTCGAATATTTCAATTTTTTTTATTAAAGAAAATATAATTTGTATTATAAAATAAATGACGCACAGTTGTTAAAAATAAAGGTTACAGATATAGTTTTTAATCCAAAATGTATTTTCATTAAACTTTTTTGCTTTTCTATTGTATACTAATTGAAATAATAATTACTATGTATAATGCATTTGAATATAGTTGCTTCTTAAAGTAGTCCTTATTTTAGAAGTCGATATTTTTGTCAGGACACCCTTAAATATTTCTCAGAAACATAACAAATTAATACTTACAGAATTTGCTCATAATTTTTCAGCTCCAAAACATTTCGCAAGAAGTTGATTGTTAGGAATAGTTCAATTATATTTACATAAAGTTATTAAAATTACTAAAAACCATGTAGAATTTTAATATTTTTCAGTGCATATTAAAAAAAATTATAAGTATGTTTGATTGTTCTTTTACATCATAAGCGTAATTTAAATTAACATATTAATAGCTATATGAAATATGAAATAAAATAGAATATTCAAAACTAATAAAATATAATAATATCCCTTGTATTATTTTGTCATTTATAGAACTAATTTTATTAATTGTGTCCATTTAATCACTTTTTTTTTTAACTTCGTTAATTTTTACGATAGTCGATTAATACAATGGGAATATACAGTATGTACAGAAATAGTTTATTAAAGTTAACTATTAGGAAATAAGCTATTATAGTGTAATCAATGATTTTAGTATTCAAAAACATCTTTTGGTATCAAAAAAAAAAAAAAAAAATCGTTATTGTAAAATATTTATATTTTACGCATTTCTCTCTTTTCATACATAAAATTTATAAAAATATAAAATAAATATTATAGAAAGCTCTACCCCAGTAAAGTAAATTCATTAGTATTCTATGGATAATTGATTTTAAATTTTCGGTATTGCATATATTCGTTTTTATTTCATTTACAATTGGTAAAATTAAATATTCACAACACATTGTATCATTTTGATATAGGTATATTGAAAAGTATTAAACCATAGTGATATTATTAAAATCATGTTACAGCTGATAAGTATTTTCATTGGCGAATTAAATACAATTTTATGAAATAAAATATTAAAACGATTTTGAACGATTTTAAACGATTTAGAACGAATTTTGATATGATATTTATTAATAAATTTATATTTCTCCAAACTTTACTCATAATAATTTTTAGAGTTCTGTTTCATCAACGCTTTGAAAGTCTTAAAAATACACAAGTATAACCTAACACAATAATAATGGAATTGCACTATGAACCTGTATCTCACGGTTCCTTCAATTTAAAATCGTTATATTAATATCATATTTAGAATATTGGTAGCCAAAATAATTTTTTAAACTTTCAATTCAAGATATTATCAACTTTCTCGCAGCCACCCGGTAGAATATCCTACACATAGTTTAATTAATTTGCCTTTCCGCGTAAGCTTACCGTTTAGCACGTACGGTGTGCTTGGTCAGAAACATTGTTTTGTCTTATTATCTTAGTGGTCTACTCAAATCCTATAGATAAATATCATTGGACAGATTTTCATTCCAATATATTTTTATTAATCTTGTTTTGTAAATTTTATAGTGTAATCGCGGTAAATAGTTTGAAATTATTATTATAAAGTTAAAGCACACCAGCGCGTTGTTTACTTTGCATATAAATAATCTAATTTCGTTTAAATATTTTAAACGGTAACTAGTAAATTAATTAATAAAAGGATTATCTTCATCGTAAAAATCTACATCACGCTGATAGAAAGTTCGAAGAAATACTTGAAAATTAAAGTTTTCCTTATTTTTAATATTGTACATTATTCCGCTAAATGCAAAGGGTTACGTGTAATCGTATACTAAGTTTTTAAAACCGCATACAAGCCCTGTAAAATAAATCACGAGATGGCTTAAATTACAACTTTGTTTTAACGTGTTTATACTGTGTTTTAAAGCACATTAAACCTATTAAAAGTTCCATTATCTTCAAACTTTACGTGTACCAGATAAATACACGTATCCAAGGACCGTGGTACATTATTATTTTCATAATACGTCGTACAGATTGAAGTCGTATAATACAAGTTTTGATCGAATTGATTTTGTTAGAAAATAGTATGTACATACAAACTCGTTACTAATTTACAGTGTTACTTGAACAAATAAATTTTATATATTACCGTATGAATAATATGTATTGCGTAGATTTATAAACCGAGCGTGTATTGACATAAGAATCTGCCACAAAATAACAAAATGGCGTAATTTAATGCAATGATCTGAATCACAGAGAACAACGTACCGAATAATAATATACTAATAAACAATAGTAAAATAGTGAGTTAATAGTAGTAATACTCGATCGACAATTGTTACAATTGTAACTATGGACCCCCTCCGCCCGGACGTGATTTATCGACATCTATGATTACGGTTAACCCATAGCATGTTATAATATTACGTACAGCGCTTAAAGAATTATTTATTACATAGTATTGTGTTTACATAAATGTTTGCGATCAAAGGCGACCCCCCGGCAATTTTCGATTCACTTTCGCTAGTTGAACCCGAATTGTTCAACTAGAAACAGAGTTTTGGGTATTCTCTCTAAGGTGCATAGAGTTGCGATTTCTCACGTCGCATGTATGAGATTAAAGACTATGCGTATTAAAAAGTTGAAAATAATTTATAAATGCGAGAGAATATCAGTCATATTAAATGGTACATCTCGTCAAAGATGAATGATGTGAAAAACTAACGGTTAAATAATCAAGTACATATAACCGGAATAAAAGAAAAAAGTGAGAATAATCAGTTGAATGGGTAACTATAAAGTTTTAATAATATGACGAGATGCTTTGACTCTTACCGTTTGAATAACAATTAAGTGTATAAATGCATTTTGCGTTAATTATGAGTATTATTTAAAATTTCGCGTTCGAAATGGTATTCTGTTCAAATATTTTATTACAATAAATTACGGTTGGTATTGTTTTTGTTTCTTTTTATGCGCGTTTTTACTAGATGAAAAAATACATAAGGACATATATTGTCCCTTGAGCCCAATAAATGATATATTAATATCATATAAGTTACTTGTGTAATATCTACTTTTATTTATTTCTGTAGTTATTCTCACAAAGGGTACGTATCTATCAATATATGATTCTCTGCATCACTTCACTGGCCTCGTGTTTTGACGTGTTACATTGATGGAAACAGACATTATTTAATCCGAACCACACGTAATATATTTGTCCCAAAATAATAAAATATGCCGTCGATACCGCGATTAACATTTTTGTACTCGTTTTTGCTGTTTCTGTGAGTATAAATATTTGCATACGAAACGCAACACTAATTGACGTTTCGGACGTATTTCGCACAATGTTTGTGAAAGGAAATTAATTAATTTCGATAAACGTGAGTGAATATTACAGTGAGAACTTATTTGATCTAATTTTCACCCAAAATATAGACGAATTGAGAAATTTCGAGTAACGTTGTGCCTCTAAGTGAAAACTAAAACAGTTATATAACAGTTATAAGTTCATCAAAATAACAAAAATCGAGTATGTGACCGTGGAAACTTTTCAAATTAAATTTCCAGTAACCATTATTGCAATAATGTACATACCATAGTTTACGAAGAAACTTATCGAAACGCATTGTAAAATCGTTTTCAATGTGTGCGAATGTCACATATGTCACGATAGAGATGTTTCCTTTGACTGTCGGTGCACAATACCTATACGACCACGTTTGCTATGAATAAAATATAAAATAAATTATAAATTGAAAAATGAGCATATTTGATTGGTTTTAACCAACACGATAATACTACGAGGTAAATATTGAACTGACCGTGATATACTTATTTAAAACCAGAGAGGATTGTGTCATTTTTAGCTAGTAAATATATAGGTTATTATTCCTGATGAAATTTGTTTATTTTATGATAATCAATATTAAAATTAGTCATTGGATCCATACCAATAACATAACTCATAATGGAATCAATTATAATGTATAATTTCGTATTAAATCAAAGACTATTAAAACATTGATAATTACCATATAATATTAATATGATATTGAACATTTACTTAGTTGTCGTGAGTGTCAAAATACACGGAGTAAGGTTGAGCCAGATTTTGAATAAAATGTATCACTCGTGCATTTATTATTAAAGGATAAATATATCATATATGACATGTAGTAAGTCGGAGTATGTAGTAGGTTCGTAAGAAACGCGAAATGATATTATACTGTAAAATATAATATAGGACCAATGAGATACACGAGTATATATATAAATAGAGAGAAAGTTTGCAGATGTAAAAGTTTTAAGATTTAGCTATGATTTTATTTTCTATAAAAATTATGTGCCTAACGAAATAAACATTATTCGGGTTTCATGCTTGTCGTTTGAGAAATTATTGATTTCACTGCAAAGTTATTTTTAATAATTATTTCTGAAATTTGTTACTCAAACTCTTATTTTGACTATAGCATCACATAATGTACATATAACAGATTAGAGAGCAGAAATTTAAATTTTAGGTTTTTCCGAAAATTTTAACTACCTATATACTTTCAAAAAAAGTAGGACAAATATTTTTTTCAGAAAACATTATCTATGTATATAAAATCACTAAAAAGAAATAATATAAAATCCGAGTTTATTCGTATATGCAATGCAATAGTATAGACATAAAAAAGGCAGTCGTTTTCAAACACTTTTGTGACACGGCATTGGGAAATGCTGTAAAAAGGAAAAAAAACGGATACTGACATTTCGAGTACCCGTGTCGTCGACTGACCACTACGACGAGTGACAGATATTATTGGAATATTTCCTATGGACGGTCTGTCAAATCGTGCGCTGAATTCATAATTCGGTCAGGAGAAAAAATTTCAATTTCAAAATTAGTACAGCATCCGGGCGTGTACCTGCCAGCTTCAGCGATTTTGATTGTCATTCTTATAAGACAACAAATACATAATTTCACACTTTTGTGCGCCTGACACTTGTCACCGTTTTGTCTGTACGCGGATTTCCAATTGAAATAATCGAATGCGTATGTACTACCGCCGACGAGGCACTGGAATCCGTATTTTTGGGTTATCTGCAACTCAGCACGGGTATTATTTTATATTGATTATATGGCTAATAAAACGGTGCCAGATTTAGTCTAGGAAGGCTCAGTTACACTCAAATGTGTTTTTTTTTTTAGTCTAATTCATTCCAAACATTCTAGATCAAAATATACCGCTTATTCATAACTGTACATAATAATCATACTGTGCTAACGGCGGTACATATTTGGCATAATGCAGAGTACGATATTTTCTAAGCTATGCGTATAAAATTATGAAAATAAAAAATTCGTTAATTAAAAATCTATCTCCTTATTATTTATAAAATCATAGTAATAAATAATTATTCTATCTTGGAAAACAAAAATACTGTAGGGAAAGTACAAATATTACGGTACTTCCTAAAGTGCATAGAGAGAAGGGTGTGAGAGAAATTAATGTAGCGACAAACAGGTACATACGCTAATCAATATTTAAAATATCATTGAAACGTTCATCCGTCATTTTACAATATTTAGCATAATTTTTCGTCTTGATGAATTAATATCAAAATACTTATTGGATTTTATTTTATTTTTACTAATACTTTTTTATTATAGGGACAGACAATGAGTACATATATTTTTTGGTAGACTCCTTAGTCAAAATAATTTTTGCTGATCTATAAAAAAAAAAAAAATTAAAGATTTTGAAATACGCTATATATATATTTTTTTATAAGCCGTTTTCGCAGCACATATGAAGTCATTCTACGCTTCACCATTATATTTTGTTATACCCATATTTGCGTCTTCAAACCGGCCGGTAAAACAATAGTTGGTCTCCATCAAAAATGTGTTTTACGACCTGACACGATGTTCTGTGTACATAAAAAAAAAAGTATTACGGAGCATATCTTATGGATTCGTACTTTTTTATGTGTAATTTAGTCGTCTTCTAGTTAATTCTCTATTCACATAATCTTATCGATGTCAACAAGAAATATTCATGAAACTTGCGTAAAATTATGCGTACATAATGGTTGTAACTTATGTCCATGCCTTCTGAGCAGATGGTTCAGAATAGAATGGATGTACTTCGCTGGTGAGTTTTAAACTTAATGAATATTCAATATTGCGACTGAGCAAAGAGTATTTGGTTTTTGATCAAATCATTTTTAAATATTGTTTAATTTTTTTATTTTTATTTTAATATGCACAGTATTTTTTATAAATATACTTTGGCTGTTTGTGAGACGCATTATCTGCGTTTACATTTCATAGATTTTTATGGCATTTTAAGGTTTTGGTCACAGCATTTGAAGACATTAAAATTCGTACATTTCGGTGGCGATTGATAGTGGTGGGAGGGGATGCAGAGGTGTCCCTTGGCGATCACCGCTGTGCACCAGTATTACCATTACCCTTAATGTTAAACAAAAATCGTTGGAGTAGCACGTGATGAATTTCACGATTGCGCAGTTGATTAACCATGTAGGAGGTATACATGTTCACGTGTAGGGAATTCTGTTTCTGCCCCTCTTTCATTTAACAATAGCATACTGAAAATATTACTGTTGCAAGAATACATTCTCGTAAACAAGTTATTAACGTTTATGCGGTTCGGCGAACGTTGTATAATCCTACCCGTGTCGTCCCGAATCGTTGGATTATATTTATTATCTCGTGATGATCTTCAGAGATAGCATTGTTATTATTGTTATTATTATATTTTTTCTTCGTTCCATTTTATTGGTTACAGTGGTGCGTATTTGGTGAACAGCGCATTTAACGTTTTGGTCTCATAAAGTATTATACATTTAAAGTAATGTAAAACTTTAAAGTTTACGCGCGTAGCATAACAATATAACAAATAATCGTTCATCGTTTAATTTGAGCATTAATTTGTGTATTGTAATTAATGTTAACCGCGTGTAATACAAACAAATTACACTCCGAAAAACTTGAAAATTCGTTGCTTCGTCGCATATTATATAAATATTTTTATGAATAAAATTTCTTGTGGTTCTACTTTATAATTAATATTAAATATGATATTAAATTTTACCAGTAAACGATTCAACTATAATATGATAATCTGTGATTTAGTATTTTTAAGTTTCGTTTTAAATCTGGATTTTTTATGTCTAAAAGTTTATAATAGTTCTATAGCTATTTTGAAAAATTGAATCCGAGACAATGTCGTCAGTCGAACTAATTATAGGAGCTTGTCAATGGGCTATGATCTTTGCGAAAACAAATAATCGGTATACAATGTACAAAAAAAATAATTATATTGTAATTTTCTCGATTTTATTCTTTACACAGAATTTCGTGTAGTACTTTTGATTTATTGCTGATTGAATCGTCCAAGTGATCGGTCCTGCCCTCGATCCGCGTCAAGATGAGCTCCAAGGGGTGCCCTCTAGTACGTAATACAGTTTTTGCTCTAACAACAAACATCCATTGAAAAAAATGAGGAAGAAAATTGACTCACTGACGCAGGAGTAATCTATGCCAACAAAGGACTGATATCCTTTCTTCTGGTGAAGAGGAAAGCAGTTATACATAAGATCAGCTGAAGGACAGTAGGTAACCAGACTAACGAATTCAGAGAGATCCTGAATATTATCAATTAAATTATTTCGATATTGGACAAGTATCAAATGGATAAAACAGGACAATTGGTGTATGAAAGAATCACCCATAAATCCCCTGGTTTAAAAGAAAGCTAGGGATGACTAAATACTCGAATATGAAAAACCCAAAATTGTTAGATTCTGTCGCAGACAATGAACTGACTCCTAGCTGGTTGTAGTGAAATAAAAATATAGCAACGCTGCGCAAAGAATACCTTGCATCGAGAAAACGCTACCAGAGAGCTACGAGGAGACGAAAACTGGAGAGCTTAATCACACTCAAACCAAACATAGAGAAAAGTGAAAAATGCTATCCAAAGCTACCAGGGCTGCTCAATATAATTGTTGAGCAGATCTCTGCAAAGCAGTAGATGTTGATTTACGGGGACTACCATATAAGATGGCCGTTAAAAAATTGCATAGGATACCACTCAGCCTTGAAGTTCAAGGCAGGGAAATGTAGATAGCAGACCACCTATTCCCGGATATAACTCCAGTAAGCTGGAATCTCTTTCCTATTGACATAGAGATTGAAAGTATGGACCTCAACCATTTATTTGGAGGACAGAGTGATGTGTGCTTGAGCGCAATTATACTTTTGGAAATTCAATGTAGAAATAAAGGAAAAACACTGTTAATTTATACACTGTAAATATTAGTTTATTTCATTAGACTACTTAACTTAAGATTATGAAAAACGCTATAGAGGTTTTGTCACTTAAGATTAAGAAAAACGCTATAGAGGTTCTATCACACTATAGGCCGTATGTCGACTGTTTCGCTCGCGCTGATTGTGGGAGCCGTTTGCCAGCTCGAGCCCGAATTTGCTGACCAACGCGATTCCCACAGTCACGTAGGCCGTCGCGTTAGCCGACGAATGTACATATACAGGGTACAATATACAGAGTACAACAAGAGTAAGTTTCAGCCGTCTACTCTTAATGAACAGAAAACCGCAGCAATCAGACTTCTTTCAGAGAAAGCATATGTGGTCTGGAGTACCAAATGAAGTTTTATTCTATGTGATTTGTCTCAAACCCAATACACTGCTGGACGCATTTAATAGTTTTCTGCGTCAAGGGTGATTTCTAAAAAAAAAATGGAAGGAATTTCGACTTGTCCTACTTTACAATGGCCCAGGAAAACTACCATTAAAATTAATCGATATTCTGTCAGACCATGGATGCTTCCGGTATTATTTCTGCGAAATGAATTGAGCGGACAGTTCAACCTATCTATACTGCGGTTATCCAATAGACAAGACGGAACACGTCCTTTTTGACTGACCGAGATAGGTTGAACAAAGGCCCCGTAGGACAATTCCTAGGTTGAAGTAGCGAGTCCCTCGAAAATGTTCAAGATCTACTTCTCGGTCCCGAAATTTCAGCCGAGACGGACTCAGTCAGAGTTCGGAGCTATCACGAGGTAACATCCAGAGACAGCGCCAAGTTGATAAAAATGCTGGCCGACATCATGCCCATAGATAAGGAGAACTAAAGGCTGCTTAAGAAAGCATGAATTCATGGATAACAACCACAAGAGGGCAACATACCTAACATGGCAGGTAGAGAGGAAAACGAACCGGACGAGATATCAGGCTTGCTGGTGTTGAGCACCAGTCTGTGAAGCCACATGGACCGGAATTCAAACCTGCACTAAATCATCGATCTTATTATTATATTGACAATATTATTTTTAATTTATCTGTTAATATGAAGAAAAAAACAATAAATGATGGCGGCCGGGCGAAAGAATTACGTAAGTACGTACCGCTTGGTGAACGATAAAACGAAAGAAAAAAAAAGTACTTTTGATTTATGGTTACTTGACTACAAGGCCACCTGCAGGGGGGGAAGGGCCACGGCCCATATCGCTAATTTAGATAATACCTAATTTTTATTGCATTTATTTGCATTTTATTTAGTAGTCTTGGAGGGCGATAAGGAGGACTGATAACTGATAAGTTGACACAAAAGTGTTCGTCAGTTTTCAATATCACTAGGTATTCGGTATTTGGTTTATTTGTTTTAATCATGGTTGTAGATTCATATCATATCAACTCTATGGTCCATATACAATTATTGTGGTTTTAATTGATAAAGTCATAGTGATGACCACGGTTTAAGATAGCCATGGTGATGACTGTTTTATCACAGAATAGATTAAATTTAATCTATTATGTAGTTTTATACGTTTATGATAATATTGTTGTTATTTTTTTAAAAAGTCAACAATCTGACATTGTTGACATTGTTGAAGATACAATTAAGCTTTTTTGCATGGGAATCACGGCGCGTTCAATTTTTATTTGACGATAATGATCAATGAGTCATAATTATTTATTATTAATTGTTTTTTTCATTTTGTATTATACAGGCTTATTTATAACAACAACATAATATTATATATTTGTATATATATGTATATACTTACTATATTATAGTAAATATTTTTTTTTACGATGTGATAAAAAACAGAATTTATGGTAAGTGTATTATTTTTCGCTGCCCCCCCCCCCACTCCCCTGGAGAAAAATTTTTGCGGCCTTGCTTGACTATGATATGAAAAATCGTCGGATTATCTTCGTTTTACAATATTTCGTTAGAGCATTTCGTTTTCAAATGTTTTAAATAAAATATAATTCTCTTGTCATAAGCGTATGTATTAAAAAAAAAAAAAAACTAAACGAACTATAATATTTGAATAATAATAGTGTTGTTCCATGTGTTGAAAATTAACATGTGAATAGTATAATAAATTGTATACTAAGATAATGGCGTCGTTGTCTGTACAAAAGAATTTTATTCATAGGTACTTTTTCGTCTGGACGTTATTTTTCAAGTAAATATATTGAGAACAGTGTAATAATATTACATAGTTTAGTTGTTTAAGAAGGTATCTTCTTTCTATTATTATGGAAACATTGGCTGGATTATTTTTCGAGGCATTATCTACGTTGAAAATACGTATAGAGAAAATATCTTATTCTTTAATAGCATTATCTTTAAATAATTATTTGTTGGTATTGTAATGTAAAAATAGAACCGTAGGAATACGTATAATATACATATCAATGCATACATATTAAAATGGGTACACACATTATTTACACCCATTTGAAGTATCATTGTGCCCCATTAAACCGTGAAATAAAAATAAAACTTAGTAAATTATTCAGGAGTACGTACCTTTTCTACATTATTCTAGGAAACGGATAATCATATTTCTGTTGATCACAGTCTTAAAAAATATTAAATGATTAAATTTTATTCGATATGTTTGGTTACCCAGATCCTCGTGCTACAATAATTCAGGTATAATGTGAAGAAAGAAGTAAAAAAAAAAAAAAAATACAAAATATTATGGTCATACCATATTTTTTCGGTATGATAATACATTAAAGTGGAATTCTTGCTTATTCGTTAGAAAATAGATAATGTATTTTTATCGTTTAGCTAAGATTCATCAGTTAATCGGTCGATTATAAGGAGATAATTTCAATATTCAACCATAATATTTAATTTCAAAATAAATAATCTTAGAATATTACAATGTACTTACCGTTTTACACGGCTCGATGATTTTTAAATTGTCGATGTTGTTTACCATTTGATTGAGAACACTGCAAGGTAGATGTATAAACAAACGTTTAATTTAAGAAAAAACAAAGTTGAGTTTCAATAATAAATTTAATAAATGAAATTAATTTCTTTCAATAACATAGAATACGAGTTCAGTCTAACAAATGTAAACATATGTTAATGGACTTATAAAATGTTGAGAAATATGTATATATATATATATATATATATATATATATATAATATATACATATATTGTTTAAGGATAGTTTTATTTATAGTTTAAACATATTACTAGCTTCTAGTAGCCAATTCGTTTATTTTTTTTTCATGTGTAACATACAATGCATACATTTAAATTGGCTTTTTTTTATTAATAATTATATAACATTTCAACAAAATATGATAGTTAAACTTAATGTTAAAATTATTTTGGTTTGTTAAAATCGTAATTTGAATAGTAATAAGTATAAGTACATCATCATCAATAATGAAAATAATAATAATAATAATAACATGGTTTTATATTATGTATTAACAATAAATAGGGCGTTTCCATATCTATATAGGTAATTACACTTGAGTGTGAATGACGAACATATTATAACAATAACAATGATTATACCGTATTGTTTAAACGTATTACACAGATGAACTGATCCGAACAGAATTGAAAATTTTGAAACGATAACTTTTGACTAGAAACCAACACGGTCGAAAGGAGTTCAACAAATGTAATACTATTACATTGGGTATAAATAACAAAATGCCAAGAAAACGTTTAATTATTAATATTAAATTATGTATTAAGTTTTTTTAAAAGACTGGTCTACTGCAGTCGGTGGTTAAAACGGTTTGAGTTGGCAATTTCTTTACACAGTGTAATTGATTTTTTTGTTTATACATTGGTAGGGAAATAATAATTGTAATAATAATACAGCATTATTACAGATTGGCACGACCGGGAACAAGTCGTGAATAAAACTAATTTATACAGTAAATAAATAATTTTAAACAACATCCTGAGCAAATAACAACTTATATCATACTGTTGAATTTTATGTTAACCTCGCCCGTTTCGACTGGCCATGTTTGAATTGATTTTTAAACATTATACTACATTTTGCCATTTCATTTATATACAAAAAAAAAAAAAATAAATATTTATAAATGTATATATATATATATAAGTGTATAAAGCTAGCAGCGACTTAAATTTATTGTATATACAAATATACATGCCAATCATAGGATATTTTCCATTATGCACGAATATAATTTAACAGTGAAACCCACAAATCGAGTGTTTCAAGCTACATTATACAAATATATATTATGTTTAAACAATTTAATAACGAAATATCATAGCAACAGAACCGCTGGACCAACTTGACTTTTCAGTACAACAACAGCGGCAGCGGGAGCAGGAGCAGCAACAGGACAAGCTCTGTACATATATATATATATATATATATATATATATATATATATATATAATGTATATGTTATGTATATATTATATTATATTATATGAAAACTAAAACGCTAAAAAGAAAATGAGAGAAATGTGAAAAAAAATTGCCATTTTCTTATTTTATCACCCGCGATGTTATAACTATTGTGAAGGTTTATAAAACAGAATCAATGTGATTAAAAACGCTCCGCATCACGGAATCCGTTTAAAGAGTGTGATAAGATTAAAATATAATAATATGTATATACGTATATATATATATATATACATACTTATATGATTTTTACACAGGTTTTGCGCGAAAGAAAGTACAAAAAGTCCGATTTTTCTTTTTTTTTTAACTTCATATCACCACGACATCGTTTCATGTCGACAGGAAGACGTTTTCGACCAAGTTCATAAAACGTTTGTGTAGGTCAGGACGTTGGGTATGTACAGTCGGTATACACTGTACAGGTATATTTATTATCCTTTATTCGACTCGATGGCTGAGCAATGTTGCAGATGATAATTACTATAATAATAATAATAATAACAACAATAATCATATGACAGCAACATAACAATAACAATATCTCGTTGTTTAAACTCCCTTGTAATAACGATAACAATAATAAAGTAACGGGTTGAAAAGGATTAAAACAAGGAACCAGCGTGGTCGCAGCCGAGAGGTGTTATCGAAACATAATATATTGGTCTCGCGAAACGCGGTAGCCCCGACCCCGTCATGTGGGTGAAATTCCGGTGGCACTAGAAACCCTTCGGACCCATCGTCACCGTTCTGCGCGAGCCGCCGTTCCCGTTGGTTAGGTCGGTCGAACGTTGGCCCGGCGCACGGACACGTCACCCGATTCACGTCGTAGTATCTCTTTTTTTCCCCTTTCTCCCGTCCGCGCAAGATTTTTTCGAGTCGCATTGTACGTCCAACTCGTATAAGTCCAACGCCGAAGCCATAGACACCCGCAACCGAACGTTTCCGGTTTTTGGCTGTCACGTAGGGGGGGGGGAAGACACTTATCGATCAAGCCGGACGGCTGCGCGGACAGGTCGTTTGCCCAGAACAGACGACCGAACGAATCGCCCTCCCCCCCAATAGGGTACGCGTGTAGAAGTGCGATTTCCGTATCGCTTCCCCACGCCCAAAAAGAACCCGTGAACGACTGCAAAGAGGTGCCGTTATTATCTTTACTGTTGTTGTTATAGCCACGTCGATCTCACCAGTACGCGAGCCTGTCAAAAGTTCTCCGCTACCGCACGAGCACGCTACATCTACCGCTGCGGTTTTACGTCGCAGAGCGATACCGTCTATCAAAATTTGATGTGCATATTTAATATGCTTGGCTCGATGGGTACGATAGCCGGTGGGTTGCCTCGTTCGCAGACAACATACACAACGAACCGGATCGGCAACTTGCATTCAAAAGTGAAATTACCGTCCATTTTTACAGAAGTTATGTAAATAATAATAAACCAGACGACGGTATGGTTCGACGATGACCCATAGGTATACTTTTTAAATGGGGTTCATTGTTATTATTGTTCAATTAGATTTAAAGATAATTTAACGTGTCTACATGTATTACGTTCCAATTATCTCATAGACGAAAAAAAAAAGTCTAAAATGATTCGTTCGAACGGTTTTGTAATCCAGATAACTATCTATATCTGCGGTCTCAATCGTGTACAACTGTAAGGCGATGGCATTCTTAGTGTTTTAAAATCTGCGGATAAAACGCGATACAATTATTATTATAATTATTTTTATTATTATTATTATTATTATTATTATTACGATTACGCGTACGTGACGATAATGGCCGTGAATACGGATCTTTTGAAACGGTACCGGTGACGGTGGCGCGCACTATCTCCGGTACGTGGTGCCGCAAATCATCTTGGTGAAGGCCAACCGGAACTCGGGACTGAACACGGTGTAGATGATTGGGTTGAGGGTGGAGTTGAAGTAGCCCAGCCACAGGAAGAAGCTGGATACGTACTCGTTGATGACACAGTCCTGGCATAGGGGCATGACCAGGGCCATGATGAAGAACGGCAGCCAACACACGACGAACGCGCCGGTGATGATGGCCAGGGTCTTGGCCGCCTTCCGTTCTCGCTTCGCCTCTAGCGACTCCTTCTTCTCGCGCTTAGGCTTGACCCGGGCAGCCGCGGGCACGCTCATCCGGTTCACGTTCATCTCGATCACCGTGTGCCGGCCACCGCTGCTACCGCTACCACCGCCGCCGATGCCGCCGCCGCAGCCGACCGATGGGTCCGTCATGGTGGGCCCGTCGTCCTCGATGACCGGAGGCTGCAGCTGATTGTGGTGCTGTTGATGCTGGTGCTGGTGATGCTGGTGCTGGTGCTGGTGCTGAGCGGGGGCCGTGGTCGCGCCGTGATTGTGGTTCGAGGTGATCGTGAACGCGGTGGTTTTGTTCTCCTCGCCTCCGCTCCCGCAACCACCGCTTCCGCTCCCGTTTCCCGCTTTTGACTGACCGCCACCGCCGCCGTCCTGCGACGATTCCGGCATGGAACAGCTGGAATGGCCGTCGATCAGCCCGATGCTCGAGCACACGGCCGCCTCTTCCACTTGTTTTTTCTTCTTGATGCGTAGGAACACGGCCTTCCGAAAGAAACCGCATTTCTTGGGCTCAGCGGCCGCGTCGTCCACCGGCGCCTTCTTCAACCTGAAACACGTACAAGCGAACTGCATGGAATCGGCTGTTCGTACCGCTAACACGCATTGCATCCGCGGTCATGACCCTACCCGGCAAAGCCGATAAACTCGCGCTGTTCAGGTATAAGCGATTTCTACAGGTGTCCGGAAAACTTAAATATAATAATCAACCGAGATCGGTGGCAAAAAAAAAAAAAAAAAAATCGTATTATTTACTACCTATAAGTGTTTACTAATATAGTTTGAAAATACTGCGATATTAAATATTATTTATGGAATGATCTATTAACATATTTTTTTTAATATTAATTACGAATATTGTTTAAAAATTAAATAATGCACACCATCCTGTTGCTTGCGTATCGTCAATTTTCGAGGTTCGATGCAGTTAAAAAAAATGTTCTTCGAAAACACAAAAATGAAATGTCTCATATTAACGCAAGGGAGTAGTCCTACAATAAAAAATATACTGTACACACAATACCAGGTTTTGAGTATGTATCGTTTGTATTTATTGTTCTGGATAGCAAGAAATCGAAAAGAAAGTATGATTTTTTGTCATGCAAATCAAAACATTTTATTTTATTTCGTATTCATTTTATAGAAATGGAAATAAAATATTCAAGGGATGAGAATACGATTTTGACTATATATGATTTAACTACAACGAAAAAAGAGATAAAGAAGAACACAGCATCAGGACACACACAAAGTTTATCCAAACCCAACGTTGGAGTGTCTGAAATATGTTTTTTAAGCAGTTTATTATTTTTATCATCTGAAAGCAAAAGATTAATTGTATATTATTATTAATATTAATTTTTAAAGAAGTATAAATTTATTAATAAAATAAAAATTAAAAATTATTAAATGGTTAATATTTATAAATTAATTTATAAATAAATAAATGAATAGTATATACACATATGAACGAATGAATAAATAAGTGCTTAGCCTGGAGTATTATTATATTTATAAAATACGATAATACGATCGATTTCGAATTAAAAAATCATCGTTGGGTATTATATATATATATTATATAAAATTACGATTTTGTCAACTGTACCTACATAAACTATTTATTTATTTATTTATATACAAATTCATTATATGTTTAGCAGCTTGAACATATAACATAGATCCCTAAGTAATATTGTCAAATATTATGTTACATAGACGTTTTATAAAATAAATAAATAACAATTGCATTGTAAGTTAATCATGAGGAGTTCGATGGAATGTATGAAACCTTTTTTAAAAAACTTTGTAAAATCATTACAAAAAGTATTAAATAACAATTTGAACAAAGTTTTAATTGTATAATACATGGCATTTTTTACGAGTAACAAATTACTCGAAGCCGCTTGTTTTTTATAAAAGCAATAATTTTTTTGTCGTTAGAAATGTGAAACCCATATTATATTAATAGCGAGAGAATAATAATTATAAGAAGTAAGATAATTGTATAGGTACTAAAATTCTACGGAGAGCTAAGCAGCTCCAGGGATAATTTTGCTGTAACTCCGGATTTCTACTCTTGTACGTGGTTCACATATTTATTTAGTTGCTAATGATGCTTTTAATTCTTGACTATAATCAAGCAGGTTCACTGAAGTATGCATTTTGATGTACAAACAATCGCCTACTTCAACACTTTTAAATAAAAGTGCAGAAGCAATTATTTACAGAGCACGGTCTGCAGGAAGTGATTTTAGTAATATGTTACGATTGTAGGCTTTGCAGTGACGAAATGTGTCAAAACGCGTATTTATTGTTGATTGATTATAATTTTAATTTCACAAATCAAGAGACGAGAAAAGCTCACGGCATGATATACTATTTCAAAAAGTCATCTCAATCCATGGGTACGAGAAGGATCAAACGTAATGTCTTATATTTGTAGAGTATTATGGTATTAGTATTAGTGGAATCTTACTGGTAAAAATTAAATCGAAAAGTTAATTCCGAGACTCACGACCGTACACGAATCAAACGGAGTAAATACGAGTGGTCTTCGAAAAATGGCTATATGCTACGTTATACACTAACAGGGTGAGCTCAGAAATTGGGTTGGCAACACATATATTATTAAAGAGTTAGAAGAAAATCAGAATAAGAGTCCGAATAAGAACGTAAAATACTAAGTGTAATTTTTACAAGCCTATGGGAGCCCGGCTCAAACCCTTGTTCCCTTGACAACATTTTTGGTCTAGTTCGAAGAATTTTATCTAGAACTGGAAATCCAACTGCAGGAACACAGTAGATCGAATAGAGTAGGGGCCAAGTGGTTGAAAGGAAATCGATTGGAATAATTTAATGCTAGCATAGCTAGTGTTTTATATATTGTAGTATAATGTGCATGTATAATCTCTCGACATATCGTGACGTTCTCATCCTTTGTTGCTCCTATTTCAAACGACCGTGTATACATCCGTCGTAATCCTTGCGTTCGTTTGAGTGCCTATTTATAATCACTGCGCCGCCGTTCACGTACAATATGTGAAAAGCTCGATTACTAAGTTATAGCGAAAACCTACTTAATTCATTAATCCCGGCGGTTAAACAATATTAAGGCGATCAGAAACCAACTGCACGCACTCATTGCTGTGTAAAAATCGACTGCGAAATGCACGTGATTTATAGCGGCTGCGGTACAACCTGACCCTTCATAGGTATTGTTTTACAGATTTGACCCCGCAAAAATGGCATAATATATTGTTCCCCACGTATTATCTCGGGTTTTTCAACGCTATCCGGTTGAATAATATCATAGAAAATCATAATAATAGTTTTTGCTATGGCGGAAACAATATATTATCCTTAATACATTAAATCCCCTGCCGAGCTTAAAAATATGTTTATTGATTTCTTGTATGGTTTTCGTATGGTACGGTAGAAATGATGATTATTTATTCGTTTATATTTTTGTTAATTGTTGAAACCACTTTAACATTATATATCATACAAAAACATTAGGTCTAACCTCGAGTGTTCGAGCATTGCGTTTCTCTGAGCTCTTCGCCTGCGAATCCTTCTCCTGGCTATTTTGAATATTTTCCAATAGAGGAAGAGGATGACCAGCAGAGGCACGTAAAATGTGGAGCACGTAGCAAATATCTGATAGCCAATGTCTTGGCTAACCATGCACCGCTGTTGGATATTGATGCGATCCAAGTAATCCGGGTCCTTCCAGCCAAACTGCGGAGCCAACGACACCACCAGCGCAACGCACCACACCACGACAATCATGCCCACTATCCGTCGGCCGTTTCTCGTGTGAATGTAATCGACGTTAGTGACGGCCCAATACCTGCGGAACAATTATTATCGTGCATATTAAAGTGAAGTCTTTTAATAATTGAATGTTCAAAGTTAAGTGTTTTGCAGCTTCATAAAAATATTCTCTAGTGATTGACAAACTGTAATCTTGTACTGTATTATGGACATACGGAATGCTTTCGAAACCATAACAGTAATGCAAAAATAATGTGACAATTGAAAATACGATTATTAGACAATCATAAAATAATCAGTGTTTAAATTCGATCGTCATTGCTATAAAACATGTTTTGTATCTAATATACCATATATGTATATTGTGTTAATTATAGGTTTTTGTTAAAATATTAAATTTTTAGATATTTAGTTAACAAGAATAGTATGTACACTCATATAATAGGAAATTATATAATAATAATAATCATAATAATTATAATATAGTTATTTCATTTAGCTCAGAAAAAATATTTTTAAAAATAATTATATATCTCCAAGAAAAATTGATATTTATTAATTATACATCCAAAAAATTGTATTTTTAATCTTTATAAATATTCTACAATAACTTGTATAAGTAACTTAAACGATATGATTGTACTCGCCTGTATATTGTGCACTGTACACGCTTATGATTCATGATTTATGTATTTTTAAACGAAAGATAAACTTTAGTTTATCTTCCATAAATAATTTTTATTTGAGCAATTCTATATATTGAAGGTAAGATTAAAATTTTATTTTTTATTTAAAATGTATCATATGTAGGCTAAAAAAAAAAATTAGCTAACTTTAAAATTTAATTACTTAAAAGTAATTACTAAAGTATAAAAAATAATGAATATTTTAAATAATAAACTTAATGTATAACTTCTAATTTATTATAATTAATAATTGAGTTTTTCTTTACTTATTGAAAAATTAATAAGAATTATTACTTTAGGGAAATCCAACATTGTAAAAATATTTTTCAACTTATATTAGGAAAAGATAATTGAATACCTCTTTCAAAAAAATTAAAGAACATATGATTAGCTTGTATGATTGAAAAAAACGGAAATTTACATTAAGATACTAATCCTGATATATTATTAAAAAAAAAAAAAAAAATTCTGGTTCTTAAAAAATATAAATATAAATAAAGCTAACAGGCAAAAAACAAATTCTTGAAATTTATAAAAAATGACTTCAAGCTAAATTTGAAATGTTTAAATTGATTTTGAAAAGTATCGCCTCTTTTGTAATTCGTTGTAGGTCTAAAATGTTTTTTAGAATGGTCCAATAGATCGAAATTACGAAAAACTAAAATTCTAAGAACTATATACTATATACATATATATTGATATTGGTATAACAGTATAGTATATGTAAAATATATTAGAAATTGATTACACCACCCAAAGCAACTTTTTGAAGTTAGGATAAAGAAGTACAAGAAAACAAGTGATAGCCTTGACCCCAATAAGCAATTTAAGTATAAGAAAAGCTTATACAGATGTTAGAATATTGAAGCTTTTGTAAACTCCCCATGGACGCAGCACATACGCAATTAATTGTCTCACTTTATCCCTGATTATGTATTTTATATTTCCAAGTATTTATACAATTTTTCTTTAGGGATTTGATATCATACGTTGCCCTATTTTGACAGTTTACTTGTATTATTCTATAAGGTAAATATAAAGTAATTTATATTAGTAAATCATTTTAAATTAGTAGTTATTAATTTTCAATAGAAAAATAAAGATGAACTGAAAACTACAAGAAATATATAAAACATTATACACACAATAATTCAAGATTGAACATACAGAAATATCTTGTTCATATTTTGCTCATGACTTCTGATCCTTATTTACCATCAATATTATATATTGAAAAAAAAAATAGTGAACATTTTCTGATAAACTTCAATCTCAACTAATTTTAATAGAAAAAACAGATGATGATGAAAATTCGAGTAGTTATGAAACCAAATCGGAAATAAAGAAAATTAAAAATTGAAAAAATCGCTTTTATTATTTCTATTCTAGTTTAAATATATTACTAAGTTTATCAATTCCTAATTTTATATTTATTAAATTAATTTTGAAAACCATTTTTATTGTTGGAAAACTTAATATCATTCTATTCCACTGTGACTCATATCGAATAATGATTTTAGCTAATTGCCGTACGCAGTTTGACACTTAGAGTTTATTATTTTTAATTAAAAAATAATAATCGTGACGACAATTATAATAATAATAAAAATGCACAGCACAAAAAATAAAATTCAAAGCGAACGTGTTCCGAACACGATAAGACTATTTATCACTAAACCGCTTACGTGAAATTCGATACATTTTTTTTTAAATCACTATGGGGATGTAACTCTCCAGTTAGTTAAATTAATTATAATGTATTTCGTGAAATATTCAACTGAACCATTTATTGTACGATGCATCGCTAAATAAATGATTAAAACTTCACCTGTAACGGTGTACGGTATAATTTAGTGCGGAAAACACGACCGACCCCGATATATTTTATAGTCATTTTCTCATTCGGGTGGTGTTGAATAATTTGGAAATAACTGTTAACGGCTTGAATAATCGTCGGCTAAACCGTTTTAAGCGCCTATGTATTTCAATTAAAATCTTGGAGATCATGTTGTATAGATATTTTCAAGCTCATCTGCGGTCACATATTACGATTGTTAATATTTAACCGGCGATGATTGATCATTATTAATCATTAAAACGCTTGTCATTATATCAATACAAATATTGCTTATTGCAATAATTGTGATGCATTAATGTGGAATCGTTTACACGGAGCCTATGTACAAGTCGAGTGACGTTTGATTAAATTTATACATTTTATGTTTTTCACGCATATTAAACATTGAAAAAGGGGTTTGAAGCAACGAATATTTTAATACACACGAGAGCGTTCTATTCAAAGCATACAGACTCACAGATTATGTTTTGTTTGTTCATGACTTTCAGTAGAACAAGAACTTCGTGGTTATAGAGGTGATCGTGTGAGTAATAATAGTAAATGTGAATTATTGGGATAGTGACTCGTGAATGATTAAAATTTCATAATTTAAATTGTCGATGCACAGATCAGGCTATTAGTAGAAATGAAGGTTATACAAATGTTTTGTGTGTTGCTCAAGTGTGTGTGTGTAGGTTTTTTTATTCGAGAATTTCCCTATATGCCTGTGTAATTTACGCCCTTTTCCAAATGACGTACAATAATTACCAGTGCATCTGAAACTGTTCACCAGTGAGTAAATATATTTTGCAAACAACGAAAATCCTGGAAATATATATATATATATATATTCTTCGGCACCGTATTCCTCCTGTAACCATCACGCTACTTAAGCTCCCTTTCTAATCGCCTTTGTAATCAACATGGACTCTACCTTAGTATTTTTTTTTCACTATTCAGCCGACCTATACAGTTTCGACAAGGTTTTTCCTTATACAATTTTATCAACATATGTCATTCACGTTCTCTTGTCATATCTATGTTATTTTGTGTTTAAATTCTATCTTATGTCAATTGGATAATCGGATTGAATTGTTCTTATTCGTAAAATATATTTTCACGAAAAATGTAATCGACCTCAATTATAAGAAATTCAATAAATATTAGTATTCTGGTAACCTTGATGTATTTTTTTAAAAATATTTTAGAAAATAACGGTGCAATGAACAGGGGTACAGTAGAAGAACCGATCAATAATTGCTCTGCCACGCCTACCCTTATTCGTTTATTTAATAATTCTGTTGTCTTGTATTAATTATTATCTTATCAACGCACTTTTTAGCTTCACGATTCATAAGAAAACAAAAAACAAACTCTTATATAGTTACTGAACCCGAATCCATTAAAATGAGTCATAAGTATCGCCACCAAATCTTATCGAAAAAAATAACCGTGCGTACAACATATGATGTCCAGTCTCTATTTCATCTACAAAGTTCTAAACACATAATACAATTAATTACGTACCCAGTCTGACTTACGATTATCGGCCAACTGTTACGTTTGTACTTCGATATCTACTCGAGACCGCCAGTCCGTGTTGTATGTTTGGCCACGGCGAGAGTCATTTATATTACAGGTATAATTGTTATTAACATGGTTTTGTTACATATTTGTATATCAAATACATAACATACATTTCAAATTTAAATCACTTCTTATAGTTCTAACCTTGTTCCATATTTTATTTAAAAGAAAAAAAAACGAAAAATCTATTATAAATAAGCCAGGGTTTTTATTTCGGTCGAATGTAAGTTTCACATGTAGGTAAAAATCTCTTTTGTGTATGTCTACACAAGTTCTAAGTTTCCACACAAAAAAAATAAATATATCGTTAAGTAAATTCCAACACGAAAAAATATACTGCTACATAAGTTTCTATGTGCATAAAATGTGTAACGAATATAAATTTCCAACCTATTTCATTTAGATTTATATTTGGTGTGATTAAAATTTGATTGTTTTGTGTTTGGTAAAAATATCTAATCTAATTATTAATTAGATCTATATATTATGAAATATAATCATCCACATATTGTACGTATTTAACATGATAACAATATAATTATATAATTATAATGATCATAATATTAATACAAATTCAATTTTATGTGCATATTACGAAAGCTCAAACTTTTAATATAATTATCCTGTGTTATTTATTTTAAGTTGTTTTCTAATATTTTGGTTTTTATATAATTTTGTTTATTTTGCTTACTTTTAGAGGTCTACAGGAATCTGATGTTTTTAATAAAATATATCAATTTATTTGAAACATTTTTAATACTTCTATTATTACGAATCTATTAAGATGATGATAGTGAAAGTTCAAGTTGAATTCAGATTGAAAACTTTTGCAACCATTTGTAGTAAAACATCTACAAAAACTAGCCCAAATATTAGAGGAAAAACACTATTTTCCACTAAGTAATTTATTACTAAATAATCATAAAGTTTGTTTATTTTATTATCTTGGTTTTCAGCCATGAAACATGAACTTTTATTTATATAGGAACTTATATATGTAAACGTTTACTTACTAATCTTTATATAGGTTCTATAACTTTCTCATCTCCCACTATTTCTTCTATGATTATTAAATGGGCTTGTTGTCTAATGCTCCTCACACTTTATTTAATTTTATTAAAAATCAAAATTATGCCATTTATTTGTTTTTCGTTTGTGCTGGTTTGTACTTTCAATCCTGTCGTTTATGCTTAATCCTTTTTCACATTTTTTGACTTTTAAAATGGGGGGCTAGAAGACATGCTTAGTTCCCCTCCCACAACGGAAATTGAAAACCAAACTTTTAACATTCGTTTACCCTTCGTTTTTGCTGTTTTATGTTTTTAATCCTGTCGTTTATGCTCAACCCTTTTCCAAACTATCTGACTTTCAAAATGGGGGGCTTGGGGACATGCTTAGTCCACCACCATGGAAACCATAAATGAATGGCATAATTTTAGTTTATTTTTTAGTTTCGAATTTTCAAAATGGGGGAGGGAGAGAGACATGGAGCTTATTAAATGTGTGTAAATGTATGTACTTAAATATTTAATTGGTTTTTACGCTGATATTGAAATGTTTTTTTATTATATTATATGGTACGGCGATAGAATGAATAGTGGATGCTTATTGAAAATTAAGCTAGTATATTAAAATTAAATAAATCAACCAATAATTTACTATGTGGAAAAAATAATTATAAAAGTTGATACTCCTGCTTAAATAAATACGGAAAAGTAATTGCAAAACCACTTAATTATTTAATATCGACGAAAAACTTGATAAGTAAACCAACGATTAAGTAGGTATTGTTATGATATTGTTTCCAATCCCAAGCTTGGATAAAAGTGTTAGACAATTCTTTAGAACTTAATAAAAATCAAGATAAAATCAATAACCTGGAATTATATTACTCAGAGGTCTGTATGGAATAATATTTTGAATCTTTTATATTTTTCGTCCGAATCTTAAAACTCAATACATCGTACGTATCGTCCGTACGAGCAATTCTTCATCACGCTGATAAAATCACTACACTATAGATTATGAGCGTTTAAGCGTTTAATATTTTAGGAATTACTGTTCTTAAATCCTTTTTTTTCATACTATACGAGTACGCTGTTACTAAATAATTTTATACCCAGAGACTTCAAAATAATCTTGAACAAAACAGTATAAAATATAACGAAATGTTTTTGGTAATTATTTCCAATTAATATTAATTTACAAGTATAAAATACGTTCTGTTTAATTTCAGTGGGATTTATTTTATTCCTTATACGTTTAATAATCGTGTAACAAGGTATTATATTTAAAAAATTCACTTTTATACACAAACATAAGCCAACAATTTAAATTATTTAACGCATATACCTACTTCATTTTTTATAGCTAGAAATATTTATTATCTTTTAGTGTCTATTAAAAACTAAATATATTATATATAAATATTTTATGTATTCATAAATACCGTCAATCATTTTATTTTTAATATATTATGACCAAATCCGGAACATGCTCTCATAAATAATGTCTAAACTTATCAGTAACTTTTCTACTTATTTAGTTTTCAATTTAAACACATAATTTACATTTATTATTTTTCTTAGTTGTTTTAGTTTTCAACTGGTGTTTTAATAATATTTAGCTTGAAATTATTGAATCATTGTGTGGAATTAATTTCTATGAATACATTAAAATATTTACAATCTTCATAAATCTATTTTTAAAATAATCATCAAAAAAAAGAAATGGTAATACTTATAGATCATATGGATTTATTATTTTACACATATAAAATTGTATTATATTTTTGATCGTCTGATCGTTTCTTAATCGTAGAAATTTAAGTGTAGTAATGACAATGTGAATTGCATTTTACATTTTTAACTATATTACGGAGTGAGATAATGTGTTGTTACAGCAATGAATCTTAATGGTCTGTAAAAGCTTAGAAGAAAAAGAACTATAATACGTTCGTAAATGTTGAATGAACAAAAATTAATTGTATGTGTTCTGAATTTTAGCTGCACCTACTCAACAATAAATATTTAATGTTTAACAATTTTAGTTGCAAACAAATATTAGATAGCCAAAATATGGGTCACTAGATAATTTTTGTTGGATTGTGAATAACTTTTAAATATTTTTAACAGTATTTAAAAAATATTTTAACCAAATTGATTTTTACTTTAATAATATAACATTGAAGCGATATTTAAACAAAATATATCTTACACACCAATTCATTGATATCAGTCATTAAAAATAGCCGATACACTATTAAAAATGGAAAATTACAGTATATAATCGGAGAAAATAAAATTGATTCAATACATCAAGAAATTAGTTGAAAGATTAACGTTTTAAATTTTAAGTTGTAATGCCAGAAGTTTAGAAGATTGTGTGTTAGTTAATTTTGTATAAAATATTAATTTAATATGTAGTTTCACTAAAATTTGTTGATAATAAATAAAAAATTCTTAACAGATTTGTATCAGATTCATTTTATGTAAAATATAGTTATTAAAATAAAAATCTAATGATTTTTTTTACAAGAACATGGTGAATTTATTAAGAAAACGAAATTAAAGTATCCGAATAAGAAAACTTAATAATTTCTTGAAATGTTCTAATCCCTTTAGAATCTAACAATTCCAGATTTTTCGTTAGTTTATTTGGTTAAAAAATATAGTTTAAATTCAAATTCTTGCTATAACAATAATTAGATAATAGTATGCCCATAATTACGCATAATACGATATTGTATAAAAAAAACTTCACCTTAAGCTGAATCATAAAATATTATTTTTAATAGGAACAAACAAGTGGTTTGAAAAAATAATATTGACCACTATACATAAATTACATAATACTGAGTATTTTAAAATATATCCATAAACACATAAGACGCTCGTTGTTTATGTAGTATAGCGGCCTTTTACTGAAGTTTATTTTTAATATCGTTTAAATATGCATCGGTAATATAAAACTTTCGAATTTTAAAGATAAATTTTATGAGTGATAAAATTATTGAAGAAAATGAGATTTTTTTTTAAAAAATTGTATGATATATACATATATATTATAATATTTTATATATATATATATATATATATATATATGAGTATATCGAAAACCACTTAAGGCAAAAACGGTTGTGCAAGAACTACATTTTTTTAATTAGGAAGAAGTTTATTAAGCTATCACGTATGCTGTAATATAACTTAAATTAAATTATTCTAATCTTAAACGGAAACTTAGTAGTTTAAATACCTATTTATTAATACACTTGTTAAATTCTTTGCGACAAGTTTTAACACCACTGTGTTTTATATTGAATAGTTATAATATTGTTATTGCAATATAGACTGGATGGTACACAGTTTAAATGAAACAAATTCGATGATCCAGCGAAATTGCAACATTTTAATTATTTGGTCTTTAAGCGCACTAGTATGGAATTTTTATCATACATCTTATAAGTTTTATTCATATTTTTTTATAAATATGTGCGAACATACGATACAACATAGACTATGATTATTTTTCGACGAGAATCGCATTTTTAAAGTCTCATATTTGAATAGAAGGTTATATTTTTCCGAGCCAACGCTTCGTGTACATTATAATTTGATACATGTTTACGGATTAACCGATCATATAGTAATATTCATGGTCAACAAGTGGAATAGAACCATATAAAAGTTCTGTATCAATAATTGCACTGCGCCTGTATCTTTAAATGTATTCTGTATAAGACTTAAAATATTAATACAGTTAATAAAACACTTATATTAGTTTTTGAAACATGACGATTTTTGATACAATGTTTTGTGTATTGTACCGTTTAGAAAAAGGAACAAAAAAACGTTATTAAAATTATAAGCTTGAAGTCTAAACAACAAAAATAATGCATTTCGATATATTTTGTTTTTCGAGTACATTATATCGTATACATTATATCTGTGATTTGGGAAAAATATAATGTGAGCATCATCGTTCACTACATTGGCATGGTATCATTAAAACGTTTCGCTAGCCGTCAAGAGAAAATCAATTTTTCCGTCGTAAACACCATATAAAAAACTGGAGTGTAAAATTTTAGATTTTTGGTCAAAATTACTACTTATATAAGTGTATCATATCTAAATTATATCCTTATATCTAGTTGAACGGACATATCTGATTTATGACCTGCCAAGCGCAGAAAATGTCTGTAGTAAACTCCTCTGTGTTGAATTTTAAGACAATGTGATGTTACTATAAACTTTCAAAAGGTTCTTTTAAGAAACTTCACAATTTTAAGTGTACTAACACAAGTACGGTATTATATACGTGTGTCAAATGATAAATCATCTATATAGTTGAGCATAAAGCATTTGACTTAAGATAGTATTTCAATGTAAGATTATCGATCGTAATATATATATATATATATAGTATAAAAAATATAGTTTATGTTTTATTTTATTTATTTATACCAGCTAAACGCTTTTAAAGATAAAAGTACATAATTAACAATAATGGAGAATATACAAACGCACGGTAAATTAAAACGATTAGTAAAAAAAACACAAAAAATAATAGTTTAATTAAATTAATCGCAAAACAAGATTCGCATCAGCATTAAATAATTGACGTCTTAAGGGCTCATTGACTAGATATAGTAAGTGGTGGTATATGGGATAATAGTGAATGAAGATAAAAATTAAGTGAAATTTTAAACTGAGTAGATAGAATACAAATCAATTTTTTTTTAATATTTACAATGCACGTACGGTAAACTAATCTAATCATAATTACGGGAAAAAGATTTATTTCATATTTATTGTATTTCTTTATTTTTTTACCATTAAGTACATACACGAACGTGTGGGTATTAAAAATGAATTAGCAAATTTTAGTAATAAGATTCATCAATCTAATTATTAAAATGTATATAGATTATTTTTCAATACACGAATATAGAAATTGGGACGTTCTATTAAAATATACTTATTCAAATTCGTATATTTTATAAGTTATGCTTGATGACGTGTTGTAGCCACACACGAGATGAGTGCTGAATTGCATTAATGATAAGATCGCGTAGTCGTCCAATTTTTCTTAATTTTACACGATTACGATTGTACCGTGAAAATCCATGTGCTTTTGCTCGCTAGTTCGGTGAGTGTTCCATAATCATAAAAACCGTTTTATGTTTTAATTTGTAGTTGTTACCTTCACTGTCAATTACCGATTGTTTTGAGGTCACTGTCACCGTCAAAGTAACTTTTACCATTAACATTGTATACCACCATCGTTATCAACGTCATCAAATCATCAGTCTAAAACCTACATTCATCCAACCTAATATTCACTTCTTCCACATTTTCTCCTACCAAAACTATATCATCAGCACATACATTTCACTTCAATAAATCCGCTAATTCTTTACTTTTGCCTGTTAATATTCCATCATCATATGTGCTTATTCTCACTTTATATCTATCTCTCATACCTTGACGCAAATTTAACCCGAGATTCAATGGTGATATCCCTACACCATTGACATTACTCGTGTTGGGTTTACCTGAACACATAACAGGTGAAACAATTACCACACTGGCTTTCCATCTGGTATTATAATACTTCGTCATCTAGGCCTCCTCCACCTCTAACTATGATACTTCCTTTCTCCTTTCACTTGTCATCCCTGTGCACGTTCTAGATGGGACAAACCGTCTAAGTTTTAATTCGGATTCCTCGTACTCTTTGACAACATTTTTATATTGACTGTCTACCTGACGCAACTTCATTTAGTTTCCTCTTACGACTGGCTGAGAAACCGTGGATATACTCTGATCCCCTTTTACAAGGGGAAAAAATATATATGTTAATTTTGTTTTTGTTTAAATCCCGATCTGCGGTGACTAGTGTTATTTGTAACAGTTTTAAAATAACTAATCAAAATGTATTAATTTTAAATCTTTTAACGTTGTTATTGTTGACTTTCGTTAATCAGCATCGTTGCAAATGACAGAATGTAAAAGCCTGAAGTTGAACATTTTTAATTTAGATGCCATTTAATAACACATGAATCAAAATTTCCAGTATTATTTAATAATGTAATATTACTTATATGTATAAATGTAATCAGTTTCGTTACAAATGGAATGTTATTAATTATTCTAATATAAATTTAATTTATTATGGAATTTCAAATAACAATTAAAGTTAATAATTAATAAGTCATTGATTTTTAGTAAAATATTGAATTTGTTTACATCACTTATATGATTTATGGTTGCAATATGATTTTAAGTTGAGTTACATTTCAATACATTATTTCTCCATAAAAAAAAAAGTAAAAAAGAATAATGTCTTCTACATTTTATTTTATTTCATCGTGTTGTTTAATAATCGAACCAACTAAAGGGGAGGTAATCAACATTATTTCTTATTTAAATTTTATTTTGTTATAAAATTCGATTAGATTTATATAACAAGTATTACAGTGTTTCTTTTGAATAAACAAAACGGTTAGACATAAATGTACAAAATTGTTACATTACTATTATACTCTTACATTATTTGATGTTGGTCGAAGAGTTCACGTAGGTATTACTGCGCAATATTATTTTTCTCAGATAATATTCAAAAAAGGTTATTTATCGAATCGTTAAAATTGAAAAGTTCAAAGCCAATTTATCTGTATTATGAGGTATTAGAATCGAATTTATCATTCACCAATTTATTGATGTTACATTTTTTTTGCAGTATTTCAATTATTGCCGTATTTTTATATTGACTATAATAATATCCTACGGCTATTTTCGCTTTGCAAATAACGTTTTTTTTTTTTTTAAAAAAAAAAAGAACCACCCATATAAAATAGTGTCCCCCGGACTATTAGAAAGAATTGCTTTAAAAGTAATTTTCATCAAGCTAAAATCGCTCAACCACGCCCTTTATAGTCCGGTCGAGAACTATGTCCATAGAATACCAAATCGACCAATACATTTATATGCCTGTTTGATACGTGAATCGTTTTTAAATCTTTCGAAATACAACTAAATTGATCTTATCTGTTTTTATCTAAGTTTGTAATAGTGTAGTTGTATAACACACAGTCATTGTAATCATTTTTATAATTTTTCTAAATTGTCTACGACGTAATAAACGTTAAATACAATTAATTTAAGTTTTTTTCTCTTATATATATATATATATATATATATACGGTGTATTCTTTAGTCGACCTTTTTCATTGAAGTTAAGAACCTCTTTCGAGTACTTTCATTGTATTATCTACCGTCTTATATTATTTGTCCTTGGATTCTGTTTCCTATTCACTTTATTGTAAACTTATTTTCTGTACTTATACATATTTTTTGCCATATCATAATCCTCTGAACGATGGAATATTAATAAATATTCGTTATATTCTGAATTATTATTATTATTATTATCAAAATATAGGCTAAAAACGCTTATCTTTGTATCAACCAAGTTATAATTATAGCCCTATAAATTACTTATAAGTATCTACAAGTTGTATTCTTAATATACTAATTAAAATTACTTATGTATGACTAATGAATTTTAAACTTAATTCTAATAAAATTGTATCTGTTTATAGCTAAAAAAAAAAAAGAATAAAACAGTACTATCGTGTACATTACCTATCAACAGCTATAGCGACGAGATGAAGTATCGAAGCAGTGCAGCACAACACATCACTCGAAGTCCACATGTCACACAATTCTGGGCCCAATATCCATCCTCTGCTAATCTGTAATAACAGAAAACATAACTATTAAAAGTGTATCGACGATATAAAATAAGCTGTTGAAACAATTATTGTTGAGAAATATTAAATAATTTATATGAAAACATACATATTTAGGTAAGATTTATCAAAACACATTTTATTAATTTAATAACTTTAAAGTAAATTACAATAAATTAACGTGTGCATAATAATATTATTGAATAACGTATGATTTTTTTGATATTTATCTAAAACAATAATCAAATAAATAATAAGTGAGTAAAAAAAAAAAAAAATTCCGAAAAAGAGTAAGCAGCTAGGACAGAAAATGAATAATACGACTTGCATATATAGTCTCCACAAAAAAAAAAAAAAACGAACCATCCATGTGTAAGACGTATAAAGTTTATTTTTCAATCAAATACGTCTATTTTGTCAGTAGAAAATACCAAAACAATCTCGCATCAACTTTAATCCATCCAAATCTCTGAAATCTGTCCAGCCATACCAGACCCCAAAGTAGCCATCAAACTCCTTGACTATTATTACTAACTCCTTGTTATTCCACAGATCGAGTAAACATCAATTAATACGATTTAATTTTCTGTATAATCATTATAATTAAAATAAATATATGAGCAATATTGTGTCACTAATGCTGTTTAATATTTAGAGCTACACGGTGGAAATAATAATGTAATAACGAAAGATTATTATAGAAAATGAATAATAATTTGAAATTAGCAATTCGAAATATTATCGTGGTACGAACAAATTATTTCGATAATAATGACTGTAGGGATGTATTTAATGTACATTGTAAATGAGTCGTGGTATATCCGATTGAATAATGTATTCGAAAAAGTACCAATTCGATTTTACTGTAATTTACTCGAAACGATTTATACATACAGAAGAGTTTTGTCACTAACACTTGCAAATATGTTATTCGAAATCAATTATTTAATGAACTCGTTGTATAAGTTTATTGATATTATTGTTATAGTGATCCCGCTATTAAAGTAAACATTAATCACTATGTATTATTATTATATACTATTAATCAGAAAGTGCTATAACGTTTAAGTTATCAGAGAGGACATACAAGTTATAATCATCCAACCCAATACAAGTATGCATAGAATTCTATTGCAATGTCAATTGTTCAACACGATTAAATCGTACTTCGTATATATATTTTTCTACAACAATACATTATATACGAATAATACGAATAATAATAATAATATTTTCAACATAATAGAGTGCTTATCCACTGTTTATCAAAACTAATTTTGTAATCAAAATTTAAGTTGAAAATTTTTTCATAAAAACGATGACGTTAATAAATACTCTCCTAGTTATATAATAATAAGCAGTGGTACAATAAATGATCAACGTGAGGATTTCATAGAGTTTAGTATCTACAATAATACTTTCCTCCTTCTCAATTTCTTTGAATTCACCAGTTCATAATATAGCTATCGTTATTTTTATTTTTTGCTGTTATGACTTCATAAGAATTTATGAGAACATATATGAGAATGAGGAAAATAAAAGCTATAAATCGTTTCAAATGTTTTGTGTTTTTATATTGATTTAGTACTTTTATTTTAAAAAAAATTCAACTCGGAACGAAATCGCAAGTACCTACAACCATTGAGCTTCGTTCATCAACGTAAAACGAAATGCCTTGGTGGCAATGGCGGATTGCCGTTAAATCTGGATGCTTTGTATTATCGTGTAAACACAGGGAATCGGATAATGACTCGAAACAAATCCCTGCAGTATATTATTAAAAACGATTCAATGCAGTAAAACAATAAAAGACCGATTTGACTTTTTTTTTAATACAAAACACTTCAATGCTTTCGTTTATACACGGCACGTCGATAAATCAGTCGATGATATCGACGACGGCTACATTTTTTTTCTTATTCAGTGTATATTTAAATTATAACTTCAAAGTGTACGTGGACATTTCATTATGACAAAATTGCATCTAGGTTTCTTGTGTTTATCACGTTCTCTTTCATTCTCTTACTCGTACTACGTCTCCATTTTTAATCCTCCAATTGCAACCCCCGCACGAGTAATTTCGATTGAGAACAAATAACGACGGGTAGAGTATCGAATGTAAAATCCGAATTGAATACATGCTTGTACGGCGATTTTACTTCTCCGACAAGAAAACGTGCATTACAATACATTTATTTTCGAGAAATTTTTTTTCAAAAAACGTGCGTGAATAACTTTTAATAAAATTTATATATAAAAAAAAAAAACATTCCTATACTGGTATAATATTATTACGGAGTACACTATGTAAATGCCGCACATTGGTATTGATCTTTGAGTTCGGTGGTGGTTTAATAGCAAAAGTAATATTGGATGAGATTCCTGGGGCTGTATACACATACGCGTGTATTACAACGAATGTATTGGATTACATTGTTCACTATGAACATCACAAGGGTCGAAATTCATTATAATTTATTTAAGTTTTGGTCGCAATG